>NW_020653900.1:12855730-12966825 GCF_003589595.1 Hyposmocoma kahamanoa
CAATTTGGGACTATTCAAGGCTAGAGTAAATAGGCATTTTTAGGCAAACACGGTACGCCGCCGTCAGTCGTCGGTCACATCGTTGCTTAACATCAGGTGTCTATTATATATAAAAAAAAGAAAAAAGAGTCTTTTTGAGTTACGTACGCTTTTGCTTACTAATTACCACTTTTAACGGTCAAGAAAAACTTCATGATGAAATTTGCGTGTTGGAGAAGGTTAACAATTCTTTAAGTGAAGTCGTGTTAAGTGGTCCTTTTACGACCTAAACCCACTCTTTAACCACAATACTCCATCGCACTGGTCCCATGCGGACTGGAGACTTCACACAAATTTCTAAGGTTTCTGAACCGTCTTCGACGTGCTAGTTCAGTTAAACGTTTCAGAGATTTACTAAAATTGCATATTGAATATGGCTTAACTCGGTTTGATATCCAGTACCGTTTACTGTCCCGCTTACAAAGCAATTGGTGTCAAATAGTGGTTGGTCATATCTATTACTTTTATGTAAACCGTATTTACTAAACAATGGTTAATAATGTTACATCTTGTGTTAACGGCTGAGTTTTTGACTTAGTACCATTTGTTTTCGTGTGTCTTGTATTTTAGTTATGATATTGTAATTAACTTCTTTTGTAATTAACCCATTTGGAACTAAAAGTTTCTGCCGGACAACCACACTAAATACCCGGCCTCAGAGTAGGGAATTTTCAGTATTATGAGTACTAGACTAACGGAATTCACTCCGGAACACTACCCCAGACTGGCATTGAAACTAGAAGTCATAATTAATATCGATACCTCCAATATACATTACGCCAACTTAATATTCTGACTGTCTGTTCTGCTTTTATTTCATTATTTGTTTCTTTATTTTTTGTTCTTTTTCTTCAATTTTGTTTTTTTGTTTCTTTATTTTTTTTTCACAAAATTCGAGTAGCGTTGTTGGTGGCGTAGCGTTTATTAGAGATATCAATACAATAATAATTACTAAAGTTCATTTTCCAAATTGATTCTCCTCATCCAGTGCTCCCAAATGTAAACCTAGATCGAAATTTAATCTCAGAATTTGCAAGCTTCTTTGATCGGAGGTCTGTTTTAATGTAATATATAAATTGGTTCAATAAATACCAATTTAAGCTCGACACTTAGGTCTTTTAACCGTTCTTATCGCAAACGGCATGGAGTTGAATTTAAGTCTTGGCGTGTTCTTGATTCTGTACGTTATTTTAGCTAACCTTAACTATATCCGATTCGCAAGCGCGACATCGTTATACTTTGAGCTGTCGATAAGTAGGTCATACTTAAACCACTAAACTATTAATATAATAGCTAAACGTTAGAACCACTCAAACGGAATATTATCATATTTATCCAAGTACAAAAATGTCATTAGTGCTTTTTAAGTGCAGGATTTGCGGTGTATTACTGCATTTTATTTGAGATGTTTTTGTTGGTAGTACGGAGGGTATTTATTTAGCAATGCAGAATAATAAATTTATTTATAAAAACTTGTATTTAAACTGAATGGTTTTTTAATTTGCGAAACCAAATAGCCGCCATTTTGCGGCAGGAGGAGCGCATCGCGTGAGCGGCTAGATGCATGTCTGTGCTTGTGTAACAAACAGTTTTCTTTCTTTCTTTCTTTCTTTCTATTTGGGGAATGGACTTATTTAAATTAATTCTGGTTTCAATGATAAAGGTAGTTAAATTCGTCTTCTTCCGAAGTTAAATTCGTTGGTCTTGGATTCAAAACCATTGAGGAATTGTTAAGAATAATGCGGGAACATGGGAAGACCTCGACGAAGTTATTTAGATCACAGAAGAGAATAGTTATAATTGTATCGTAATAGAAAGGCTGCTGGCAATATATGAATGCGACAGAGGCCTATGTCCAGCAGCATTGGAATTCAAAGTTAAGACGCGATATAAAGTTTATTGACGGTTATTCCATTTACAAGAGAACAGTTGCATAAAACAGATTTGAGTTGATTCAGTTAAAAAGCGCTAAAAGCGCATTGTTGTTTAGTGTTTCCATTGTGTTATGGAGGTCATAGGGTTACTGTTGATAAATGCTTCCTCAAAAGATTAACTTGACATAAACAGTTTATTGCAATGCAGCATTAAATTGTATTGTCCATCGGTGACAATTGAAATATTTACGACGTCTTAAACATACTTTCATTCAAATACAATTGAATTGCAAAAATAACCTGGCGATGACACTCTAGTGGGTTAAACTACTAAGTTAATAGAAGTTAAGACAAAATTACCACTAAATAAATTATTACTAATAAATTTAAACGTGCTGATAGACGATGATGATATAGGCATATGGGACTTATTAACTTTACGTGACAGGCCATCTGGTGCAATAGCAGTGCTAGCTTTTTGTGATTTAAAGCTCTGAGTGACACGGCAATTGTTATGTGGACTTGTTTGTTCCGTCTCTTGGTAAGATAGTAATCAGGTATGTTTGTAGGTACTATGACATCTCCCTCTCCTACTGTAGACCACAAACCTCCGATTGCTACGCTCCTGACAAAGCTCTTTCGTCTTCTCCACTCGCTTCAGTATCTTCTTTATTCTCGCTACCGATTCTAATATTGCAATCTGTAACACTTTAATCCGTTTCAATCACCATCATGTTCATCTTAGTCGGAATCACCTTTATTTCTTTTCTGTCAAGCACTTCATGCGTAACTGTTACCATTTCCTGAACTCGTTCTGCCGGCAAGGCCTGATTGAGTTGATGATCTGCATAAAGAAGATATTTGACAAGTAACTCATTCATTATTAACTCACATTCACTCTTTCAAATAAACAATTAGCAACGAACAGGTTGAACACGCTACACAGCCCTGCAGCACTTTCATATTGTTATTATTCATTATTTTAATTAACTCCAATGACGCAGTTAATTCGACTTCTATAACGTAATTTAACCTAAACATGATCTGTTCTGTTTAAATTTGAATCAAAGTTTGTTATTTATAAAAAATAATCATTGGCGCTTTCAAACACACAATAGTGCACGAAGCCACCCACAAGGATAGCGAATAAATCACGCATCACGTAATTTTTACAACCAACCACCAATCGAGACCACACAATCATTACCACCCTCCGAGCTGTAACTCCGTCATCGCATATGGTGCTATGCAAGCTTACATTTACAGACGGAAATAATCTATTCCGTTTGCAAAATCTCGTGAATTGTATTACATAGTTCTTTTTTTAAACTGTAAATTTATGTTTGTAGCTGATTACATACATGTTAGTTCCTATTGAAACCGATATAAACATTTCAATGCGTTCAATATGTTTTTCTCTGCATTTTTAAAATTGCGTCACTGACAGGTATGTCTCTCGAGGAACGTCTTGAAGTGGAATTTAAAAAGGCATTCCATGTTTTTTATTATATCAAGTGAAGAGCGCTGAGGAGCGCGGGAACGGCTTCAGCGCAACACTGCGGAAGTGGGTGGCGTCCATGATGCGACAGGGTGCGAAGCATCGCCAATGGCCTCTTTCAGGGTTTGCCTGACGATAGCCGAGGGAAACGACGGGCTCATACTGTGTCAGTGGGTACATGTCAAGTGTGTAAATCTGTACCTAGATAGTATAAAATGTAATTTATTGTTTGTGAGTTTTACTAATATAGTTAATAAAGAATACTTTACTGATACAATATGGATATTTATCCGAAATAAAAATTTTAATTCAATTGAATAAAATAATATTCCTAACGTCAAATTTTTTGGAATAAGTCTTCAAGAATTTTTCAATAATAAAGATATAGAAAGTATAATTTCAAAATATGCAAGACAGTCAGACAGACGTTTTAAGGTAAGTTTAAACCTACGTTTAAATGTACTTTTTTATAGATAACATTTAACGTGTATTTGACCTCCATCTCACTTGCTGAAAAGTGACGATGATCGACTATGGAGCGTGGATGGATATAGGTGTGCATACACCTAAATAATGCCCATTCGCTCTCGCCTTGGAAAGGCCATCGGGGCACATTAGTAGTATTAAAATGAGTGCAACAATATTTTTAGCGCTTACAGTGTCTTTCTGAGACAAGTCATAGGAAATTAAACAATGTTTTTGGATCTAAATTGCGTGAATTTTCTCAAATAAACTAACACAACTGGCTGACTAATTGTTTTAATTTATTTCTTTATTTTTTTATGATACTAACAATCACAAAGATCTGACGCACTGCCACTGCGCCCGTCACCCCCCGCACCCTGAGGCACAAGTTGACAGGTCCCATGTGCCTGTAATTTCACTAGCGCCTTTAGCCTTCAATATCGGAAAACAGTAACGCTGTCATTACAGGTTGGCGGTAGAAATGGATAAGGTGGCAGTATTTCTTTCACAAGTTGCGCTACTGCTATTAAATTTATAAAATAGTTTCATTTCCTATGTGTAACAATCGCGAAAAACCTAAGTACTCGATACTCATAAGTGATGTGTTATTTCGTGGAATAATGCCTCAACTACTTTTGAAACAAGTTCTAACCCACAGTGACACTAACTGAAAAACCATTACATTCATAAATGTCAGAATTCTAAAAATATATAACAGTTAATAAAAAAGCTCTTGGAAATTTCCCCTCTTCTTCGAGATAATAAAGAATGAAAAGAAAATATTTTAAGTAATATTTGTGACATTTCTAAAGTGATACTCTTTTAAATGCGATTAAGTGTCACGCGACATATCACGGCACAATGTCACGGCTGTGTGTCGAACGCGGCGCAATATGTCTCAATTAGTGCCGCCGTAACATATTGCCCCAGTCTAAATTAGTACGCACCCACAAACACACACCGTCTTACATTTGTAGAAAGATTTAAGCGAAATTTATGAAATATTTTGCCTAGTGCCAACTCATATAGGTTCTATAGCTTTCATTGGAAGAAGGTAAAGTACGATAATCAAACAGTTAGGACAAAAGGTGAGCTAAAGCTCTAACACCATTTTACTAAGACCTGTATGTGCCTTTATTAGAAGTTAACAATATTTAATACGCTACAATGAATCAATTAGCGATAGTAGCCTTCTCAAATGAAATCCGAATCCCTATAATATACGTTGTTGTTACAGAGGGCTTACGTCGTTAACTACCAACCTGACTAAACATGAGCTCACACACCTTCGAAAACTTTTGTAAACCTCCTCCGACACGCAGATTTCTTTATGAAGTTTTCCTTGACCGTTAAAAGTGATAATTAGCAAGCGAAAGCACAACAAGTGCAAAAAATTTCGAAAAGACTCAATGGCCAGGCCCCCTGCGGGAATACAATTCGTATCTACCTATTAGCTACCACTGCAAGTGTACTTTCGTAGTTGCAATTACATTTTGTCCATAGTAAGAGGTTTATTTTATGTCACAAGGTCGTAGTGATTGCTAAATCACGTTCCCTGATTCCCTTGTCCTGTCACAGCGATCGTTTGTCAGGCGAGCCCGTTACTAATGGGATATGTTAGCGTCCGGACGGGCTACGGCCTGGGGCAATCGATTCGCGTGTGTACGATTATCTGTCGGATTGTTAATCGATATTGCTTAGCAACCGGTGCGGTCTCAAATCGAGCCGATCGATGGCGTGTAGTCAAATGCATGACTGAAATTCGGCCACGCGGTCTGCATTATTTGTGGCATTGGAAACAGATTTTTTGACACCCTGAACAGCAAGTTTATCGATCACTATGACCGCGTCACTAGCAATGATTAAACTAAATAGTGCCAGTGACAATGAACAAAAAGCACACATGATAAAAGTTTTTTAGCCTTAATAGATAATAAGAAAATTACTAGTGGGTGAATTCTTAGTTTAGTTTTTTTATTTATTAGTGTAAGTGAAATGTAAACTACTTATTAGTCTTGCATTTGACTAGATTATAATGAATTTATAATGTACTTAACTAGTGCTTATAAATAAATGAAAAAAAAAAACGATTAGCAGGCATTTTATCTTCCAGTGCGTAGGTGTGATGGAACACATGACACGTAATGTCGAACACTTGTTTAAATTACGCCACAAAAACAGGCCAATTTGGAACTATCGGACATCCTCATCAGAACACATTGTCCTTACTCTGGCAAAGAAAACTAAATTCGAATATCATATATGTCAACACGGGTTCCCCGTATTCGTTTTCTCGAGGAAATAAATATGTTCTCTTATTCAGAAATAAATGTCTCAACTAGTTCACGACTAGGAATCTGAGATGGTACGAGAAGTTCTAACGCTGTAATACCTTATGCTACGATGACTTATATAATTCATAATTCCTTGTGGAAACATAGATGGTATTAAAAAAATGAGGTCTTGTCAACATGTGAATTTTGGTTCAAAAGTAACAAGCTCATCATCAACACGAGCAAGACAAACGTTTTATTGTTCCGAACAACACCTAGACACGCATCGACATCATGATGTGTAATAAAACTACACCAACAGTAGAATCTGTAAAGTTTTTGGGAATCTACATTGACTCGTATTTAAATTGGCAAGCAGAACTTAGTAAATTTGAAAATAAAATAATTTCAGCTTGCTATGCTCTTCGATCTCTGCGAGATGAAGCCTCTGTCGCTGATTTATAAATGGTATAACATGCTATAGTCGAGCCACATTTAAGATATAGTATCAGGTTTTGGGGTAAGGGCTATGACTATAACGTAAAAAAGACCTTCGCCTTACAGAAAAGAGCAATAAGAACCATAGTTAGAATTCCGCCTTGGGAGTCTGTAAACCTTACTTTAGACAACTATCTGTATTAACAGTTCCTTGTCTCTATATTTTGGAGTTGCTGACTTGATTGAAAGTTCGTCTGAATTTAGTAAGGAGAGCGAGTCAAAAAGGCTTGTTACTAGGAGGAAGGACAGACGTGGTGTAATAGCACCAAAGTTAAATATTGTTAAGTTAATAGTCCAAGATATCAAACAACAAAAATGTTTAATAGTCTCCTTGCCGAACTTAAAATAGCACAGGATCCTACACCATCAAAAAGAATTTGAAACATTTCTTGTTCGATAAATCATTTTATTGCATTGATGAATTTATTGTTGGTTGGCTTTTGACTTGAATTTAATTTAATTTATATTTAAACGTGATACGGGAATCTAATTGACGTTGTTATTATTAGTATATAATTTTTATCATTATTTTGCTTTACCGACTTGTAAATACATTAAATTATGTTCGGTCTCGGTTCGGTTTTTAATTGTAAATGTGTTATTTTTTCAACACAATCTATTTTGTTTAGGAAATAAATAAATAAATAAGTTTGTTTAACCTTTATGTAACGTATAAGAAGTTCACAGTAACAAATAAATATAGTTTCCCTGTGCCCGGTCAAACAATAGCTATACAAACATATTGAACGTATATTAACTAGCGTAGATAACTACAATAATAATCAGAAGATATGTAAGTACCTATATGGGCGTGTACAGTACGATCTAATAAATCATTTAGGAATTGTTGTGTTTTTGTTCGCGATTATGAATGACCAATGACAATCTACAAATAAATTTGGTCTTATTCAACTTTTAGAACTTAATATTGTATTTACTATTGCATTTTTGACCAAAAAACTTATCAAGTATCAATCAACCCCTTTACACAATATGTGTGTTCTCCAGGGAGACTTGTAAGGTCCCTTATATAGCTTCCCGTATTAGTGTCACTCATTTAATTAATTAAAGATTTATATAAACTGTGATTGCTCAAATTGCACGTCCTATTCTACTTTTTCAGGAAGTAACAATATTGCTGAATCAACTGTAAATTTATGAACGGATCTTTTTCCAAACAAAAGTGTTCTCTAGGGGGGAGATGAGAGGTAGGCCCTTGTATAGCCCATGTATCTATGCCACTCAAACCTTTAATTGATTAGAATTTTAGAACGCCCCACATGGGTTGTTCAGTTTGCATTTTTGACTATAAAACAATAATAGCGCATGAACAGTTATCAATTGTCAATCAACCCCTTTACACAACAAAAGTGTTAGGTCCCTCAAGTAGCTTCCCGTATTGGTGTCACTCAAAACGTAAGTATACGAGTAAGATATGTGATTGTTATTTTGCATTCTTTCACAAATAAACAATATTACTGCATCATTATTACGTCAATATTCATCGAAGGAATTCTCCAGGGAGTTGTATTAAACCCTATTATATGTATAATAAGATTACGAGAACACCTTTGTTGTGTAAAAGGGTTGATATTCGATGAGTATTTGAGTATATGAGTATACCCCTAATACAATATCACGTCTTCGAAGTTATATCAATAAATAATTAATAAAATGTGACGTATGTATTACAAAAGATTCAAAGAGGACTTGTGCCTGATATGGTACCGACAAGCTTCTGCTTTCGTCACACCGTAAGCTACAGAACACGGAGCTTATCATAAACTAGTTTTTACTAAACATTAAATAATAATAATAAAATAGATTTTGATGACATCGACTTAAAAGAACCTCGGTCTTACCGGCTGGAACCATTTAATTTTAAAATAAGGAAATTGGTTTTCGCAGATCATGTCTCATTAAGTCAGGACTAAGCAGGTTTTACATCGACTTAAGTAACGCTTGGTATATTACTTAGATGAATCTAAATCTAGTGGTCAAATGGGGTATAAAACTAAGTCGTATTTTATAAATACAAGGTTTTTTATAGGGGAATTAGATTGCCTGCAGGTATGAAATCGTTAATATAAAAAAGACAAAATTTTAACTCCGAGTATATTACATGCGTTGTTATCGCTTAAGAAATATAAAATCTACAGTAGGTACCTAGTAAATTAAGTACGTTTTTTTGTTTATTAGCTGTACTCAGAAAGTGTAGCCAACGGAAAGCAATGCCACTGAAGAAAATTGTTTGTTTTGTAGCTGTGTTTTACAGTATCCGATAGTTTATTAAATAATTTGTTGTTTGGGCCATATTTCTTTTTATTTGTTGTGTTTCTTAGATATCTAGTTTTGACTAAGTTTAAGTTGTTTACATTTTCTTTGACAAGGATACAGATCTCGTAAATGTACATCGATGGTAGGGTTAATATCTTCAGTTTTCTAAAGTGAGGTAGGCAACTCTCTCGCTGGCCCACACCAAACATAGCCCTGACACATTGCTTCTGGGTATATGTATTATGTATAGGTACCTATGTAATTGATTAATGATAAAAGTCGAAACTAGAAATCCTAGAAACACGAGGATTAGAATAGGAAAGCGTTCGACACGACGCCCTAATTTGGAATTTTGCAATAGAACTTATAATGTACATCGTTTCTGCTATATAAACTAGTGCAAAGAATTTCCGTTGTCAGCTGTACTTCATCTATCGTAGACGTCATTGGCGTTGACTGTGGCCCACGTAGCCATGATTATAGTTAAAGAAATATCATTTGTACCGACGAATGTTATCTCTTATAATGGCTTACCCTTTCTATTACAATGGACTAATAAAACCATTAAACACTTCTTTTACTCAAAGCGTACACGGGTTTAATGATCTTGGTCCATAGTAGGAGTTATGGGCGCGCTACATAATTTTTCTGTATTCTAGTTTCGAATACAGTATCAGTCGTTTTTTTAAACTGTATGTACTTCATCAACATTGACTTACAATTATATGGACGTCGGGTCCGCGCTAAAAAGTGTCCGAACTTATAGGGCGTTAAAGTCGTATACAAAGCGTCATTCACGCTTTAGTCTTCGTTTGGTCGACTGACGGCGAAGCAAGCAAAATTAGACAGTACTGCGATGACATTACAATTTAAATTCAACGTTTTAGCTTTTTCATATTCCTTTACATGTCACTACGTTTAAATAGGTTGACTTGGGACATTTTTTTCGTGGTTTTTGTATTAGACCCGTCGTCCATTTATTTCTAAGTCAATGTTCATCAAGCAGTTATGTCTAATATTAATGCAAACTATTTTTCACAAATTTTACAAAAGTTTTTATTTTTAAGTTTTCAAAGAACATTCTAATTTAAGATACATATCGATGCCTTAGTTTTTCAAACTCGTATCTTGTAAAGAGTGATTATTTAGGAGATGGCAAAACTTTTCATTTATTTTGAATTGCTTATTAAGGATGTTCATTTGGATACATTACATTAAGAATAGGTAAAATTCAGTGTGTAAATATGAAGGAATTGTGATGTGAAATCAGCCCGTAAAATTTGTATATACAATCCATGTTTTGCATTTCAGTAACTTTGTGCTTTAAGATACGAGTTTGAGATGGCAAAGCGACGATATGTTTTACAAATTATTGTATTTTATTGCTCTTAATTAATATTTATTTTCCTTATTTTAATTGGCATGTTGTGTTCACTTCTAATTTGGTATAGTGTTCTCGTATCACAGTGGTTAGTAAATATTTTTAGTTTATCTAGGCGTTGTATCGAATTTTGTAAAACGATTTAAAAAAAAGAGAATCCACTAAAACCATTGACTTACAAATAAATGGACGACGGGTCTAATACAAAAACCACGAAAAAAATGTCCCAAGTCAACCTATTTAAACGTAGTGACATGTAAAGGAATATGAAAAAGCTAAAACGTTGAATTTAAATTGTAATGTCATCGCAGTACTGTCTAATTTTGCTTGCTTCGCTGTCAGTCGAACAAACGAAGACTAAAGCGTGAATGACGCTCTGTATACGATTTTAACGCCCTATAAGTTCGGACACTTTTTAGCGCGGACCCGACGTCCATATAATAGTAAGTCAATGACTAAAACCTTTATTTATAAAGCAAGCTTTAAATTTGAACGCATCACGAAGCCTTTGCGGGTACGTAAAACAAATAGCTTCAATTTAAGGCGGTTGCACACTCTGCCTCGGACAATCTAAACGTCGCCGCCGATTTGGATTTATTTGCCCTGTGAGATTTATTATCCCTCCCTGCACTTGTCTCCCCACCTTTGCAGAGTTTAGGATCGAGTATAATATGTTCTTCGTGTTTGAAATGATTGTAAATTGCTGGATCTTCCTAGTAATGAATGAGAGTGATAGACGGACATGTGCTGTTTTTAACCGACTTCAAAATAAGGAGTTCTCAATTCGACTGTTTTTTTGTATGTATGTTACGCGATAATTTATGAACCGATTTTGATGATTCTTTGTTGGAAAGAGAATACCTACGTATTGGTCCCATTTAAATTTGAAGAAAATATTCCACCTCTAAGGGTGGCAAATTAGGGGATGAATCCGGTTTCGCACACTTTCTGGTAACCGATTATAACTGAGTAAAGATCTGAGGGGCATTGCTACTGTGCCCGTCACTCGGAGACGTAAGTTGACATGTCCCATGTGCCAGCAATTTCACCAGCACCCTTACCCTTCCAAACCTGAACGCAGTGCAGTACTCCAAAGCGGTATCTGCAGTTCCTTGAATGGATTCTTTCACACGGAGCTCTTCTGTTACCATGCTGCTACTATAGTCTGTATATAGTCCTACTGCTCAACAGATTCCTCCTTTCGCGATGACAGGCTCGGGCTATAGTTCCCACGCGGATTGAGGACATCACACACATCACTAAATTGCTATGTAAATGTGTACAGGGCTCCTCACGACGGTTTGCTTCACCGAAAGCTTAGAAGTGCAAGCCCGAAGCAGATTCGAACCCACTAACCCTTTGCTTGGTAGGGGTAGGTCAAAACATTATGTTGAGTATTTGCGTTAATATTATTATTATTAGAAGGGTGTCATGTACCGACGTTTCCGAGGACGGTTATCGGACACCTACGTTGCGTTACACGTCACGGTCCATACGTGTAAATAAATAAACAGTGTAAAAAATATTATTATTATAGTGTATGTATGTATTTATGGGTCTTTGTAACTGATCATAAATAAATAAATAAATAAAATTAGGCTACTACGACTGTATGGTTAGTGCTAAATGCGGAGAGCCTTCAGTCGTAATCAGTTACGAATTATACTATATATTCCCATCCATAAGGCCCTTATGGGGCCTATATACAATAGCCAATACAATACGAGTAGGATTAATATTTGTTTCATAATAGGCAACAGTGTCACATTGCTATTGCATACGTAACTTCATATTCCATAGCTATCGCGTCCCATTGCTAATAATAATAATTTTAATTTAATTAAATTAGTAATACGAATAGGATTTAATAATTGTTTCATAATAGATAACAGTGGCACATTGCTATTGTATACGTAACTTCACATTCAATTGCTATCGTGTCCCATTGCTAATAATAATAATTTTAATTATTAATACCAATAAACAATACCAGTACAAAGATTTAATATGTGTTTCATAGTACGCGACAGTGCCACATTGCTATTGTATACGTAACTTCACATAGCATTGCTATCGCGTCCCATTGCTATTGCATCCCAATGCCCATTATGTCCCACGATAAATGAATACATAATGCAACATTGTCTCACAGTAGGGTTATAGTAAGGTAATTGACTTTATAGAAACGTAAGCATAACTAGCTAACAACTGATATAGTGGAACGTTGTTGTAGATTTTGCTATACTAAAGTAGTGCACAACGGTAGGTTTTTTTTAATTGGCACAAGAAACAATAAGACATGACTTTTTAAGAGGGCACTTTACAATTAAAATGAAAAGTCGAGTCTTTGCTATTTGCGATGAAGATGTCTTACTGTAAAACCGAGCTTACTACTAAATGTGTTGAACAAAAAGTAAGCGAAAAACATACCCAATAAATTTAGTTCTCGGACAAAATAAATGGGCAAAATTTAGCGATGAGAGTCACGTAATAGTGTGAAAGTTCCCTTTAGCAAACAAATAACCCCGGATTAGGGTGACGATTTAAAGGGATAACACGCTCTGAGCACTCGGGGACTCCGGGACAGTATTTTCAATTTGTTACAATTACCATTTTGTTTCTATTCCCAACAAATGGACTGATTACCATTTGGTTCCAACCGACTATATTGACGTTCTAAAATTTAGATTAAGTTCATGAATGAGTGAACTGGCTGAATGGAATCGCAAATTCGTTTTTTAAAAAGGTGTTATACCGGAAAATTAAATTGTTTTTTTAGGACAGTTGTGTAAATAAGTTTAATCAAACGGCAAATTGATTTTTTTTGCCGACACGAGTTCAATGTACGATTTAGGTGTGAACAAAGTTTTTTATGCTCACATGTTGGTTTTTGTATTATACCAATGTTTGTTTTTGTCTTGTATTTACAACTAATATCCTCTACCATTTAATCGCAGTAGAGCTTCATTTCGTTTCTGCCGCCAAGAAGTAATGTTAGCATTAATGTGTTCGGGCGTTGAATGGTAATAGTGCTGGTGAAATTACAGGCACATGGGAATTGTCAACTTCTGACAGCCACAGTGGCAGTGCCCGTCAGATCTTTGCGATTTAACATCACTTGATATCATAAAAAAGAAATAAAAAAATACCATTTTTATAATTTTTTTAAATTTCCTTTACATTATCGTTATCTTGATTGTTTCGTTTGTACCATAATGTGAGGAGTTCTTATAAAGCTCTGGTACAACTAGGTTTAAGTTTTTCTCTGTGTAATAAGAAACATGCTAATGATTCAGTATTATTCATCACGAGACGTCTCATTTAACACAAAGAATCCGTTCCATTTATTCGATTTAACATTTTGAAGTAATCAACATAAAAGCTCGCCTGTTTGAGCATATCAAACGTACGGTGGGGCGAACTCAGATTTACTTGGACAAAAGTCGACAAAGTGAAATTTCGTTAGCGCGTTAAAAGGTTAGGGGAGGGGGAGTAGAAGGTGACGCGAGGGGTACAGGGTTGTCACCGGAGGGGCGTTTTCCATTTCACGCTCCGTTCGCTGCTGATGACACCGCATTCCGGCGGGCAAATGGCTCGGCAAATGAAGCGAGGGCGCAGTCGCGGACACGCCCTGCCACGTCATAACTGTCACTTATAAACGACACCCCACCCCACACTTCGCTCCCCGAGAAAAGCCTTTGTGTTGACAAATTGTTTCGATTTAACACCACTCTCTCTTTAGGACTTGTCATTTTAGTAACTACGTTTATAAGTCAACATATTTGTTCAAGACCACGGCGAATGAACACAAATTATAGCCACATACTTTGAATAGTTTTGTTAGCACAACAGACCCAGACAATGGAAAGCTAAATTGAGGAGCGTCTTTGTTAATTACGTATCAGGCTAAATAACAGTGTGTCATTCATTACACAACACAATTGCACTTGCTTTCTGCTTTTAATTGTCGGTTGTAAACAATTTCATGGAGTGAAATGCCGCTATCATCATCACTATAATTATTTAAAGACTGGAAATGAGTTTTATTACAAAGTCGTGGCTACACGTTTGATAAACAGAACAAATGATATAATTAGGTCTTTAAATGCGGTTACCGCTCGTATTGTTGCAACATTTTTGACAAATAAATGTTACATTAATTCAAATCGTCCACTTTATTACAAATCTACGTAACTTATTGTAAATCTAATTAAATGTGTGTGACGTTACGACCTCCTCCATCGTCATCCCACCTTTTCATCACCTTTCTCTGGTTCCTGGCTACTTATTTTCAAATTTTAGAATCATTCCTTAACTCCTTTGCCTCGTCATTCTCACTTTGTTTCGTTCCGTCGTGATTCTCTACCTAACGTTAGAAGCAAGCACTCCTCCTCGTCTGCACTACTAATTTTTATCCGTTTACCAGTTTCCGTAAATCATGTAATCTGTCTAATATATCTAAAATCAAGTAACCTAACTAATATTTGTAAAAAATACTGCCCGTTCGGAGTAAGTTTCTAAGTTTCTAAGTTTCGGAGTAAGTTTTTAACTGTCTCACACACATTAGTAGTATAGTAGGGAGTGTTTTTTAATATTGAACCAATTTTTATACTATTTTTATTGTTACAACCTTCTTTCCTTTCTTCACCTTTACTTTATAAATCTCCCTATTCCCCAATAGTTCACAACCTTTTCATATGTTTTGAAAGTTTGATTTAGAATTTCACGTTGTGTTGTGTTTTGGTGTAGAATTCATTTTCGTAAAGCCATAGTCTACATTGCTCTTAAAGCGTAGACTCAAGAGTTCACAGATTCTTCTGAGAATTTTGTTAATTTTTTAAAGTATAATCTCAATGCACTGCGCTTGCTTTGTCAATATTCATCGCGCCGTAGATCAAAAAAGCAGTTACTTTCAACCTTGTTCTTACGGAAATAAGTATCTGCACGTGCTACCGCCGTGCTATAACTACTTTTTGTAGTATATAAATACATTTTTATTTACATCAAAAGGAAAGACGAGATCGGAAGTCAACAAGCAAAAAGGCAAGTCGTTAGAGAAAGAATTTAAATCGAGGACATTGTGATTGGACGTAACGTATTTGTCGTAACGATTGGTCCGTATCGGAAGATGTTTTTTCGTACCTGTAACTTCATGGCTCGCTCGTGACAACTGTCCACCTTGCGATGTGCGATGTAAAAAACCACTTATTGTGTCCACCTGAGCAGGCTATTAAACCCACTGTGCGCGTGCTTCACTGTTTATAGGCTGATCTTTAAGTACATACTCGTTTATTGAATTAGGTGTAAAGTATAAGACTCGTTCGAGGACAGTGTTTGTTTTTTAATTTCAGTTTCGTCAAGTTTTGAATTATAATTCATTTAAGCCTAGTTGGCATAGAGTCTGGCACGGTTTGCTGGGAGAAGTTGGTTCGAATCCAAATGGATTCAAGTGAGTTTTTTTTAAGTGTCCAATCTTTGTTTAATAATTATTCAAAGTAGTGGAGTAATTTCACAAAAATAAAATTGAATATATACCATAGTGGTGAAACATCGTGGCATTCAATAAAACTAAATTACAATTATTAAAGTGACATCTCTAGTCAACGGCACTGGTAGCTGTAAAGGTACCTCTCTCAGTGAAGAAAAACTTTCATAGATTTCTTACAAATGGTGCTACGGCAAAAATTCGTTGAAAACCAAAAAGTAAAGACTATAATGCAATTGAGTCTATGAAATACCA
Organism: Hyposmocoma kahamanoa; assembly: GCF_003589595.1. Classification (NCBI taxonomy): domain Eukaryota; kingdom Metazoa; phylum Arthropoda; class Insecta; order Lepidoptera; family Cosmopterigidae; genus Hyposmocoma; species Hyposmocoma kahamanoa. Next base: position 12,871,776 of record NW_020653900.1, read on the forward strand.
TCGCCTAATTATTTTCGAAGTATGAGCTGTTTTTTTTTACAAAATTGTGGAATAAAGATTTCTGACAATACGGTTCGCTGTAATATACACATATTGAGTAAGTTTGTTGTATATTAATGTTAGTATAAAATACTAGCCCTTGGGGAAATGATTTTTTACTAGCCTTTTCACTAGACAAAAGTTTCTACCTTTAAGAAGATGAATGGTCATACGTCAAAAGTGCTTATATTACATGGAAACTTTAAAAATAACACGAATAACATTAAAACATACATATTTTTATTATAATTTATAACATAATTTTATTATTATTTTGCTTTATTTAAGCATAAAAAGTTGTCGACTAATTTCGTTCGTTTTTCAGATGCGACCTTATTACATCAAGGGTGAAAATTAAGGTAGAAAATTTAGTTTTTCTTTCCTTTTTCTATAACGCATATATTTTGTTTTTATTTTTTATTTTATTAATTTACTTATTTTCAGGTTACCCTTATAGACTAACACTAATAATAATATAATAAAAAGTATTTATTTATTTACACGTATGGGCCGCAACGTGTGGCGCAACGTGGGTGTCCGATAGTCGTCCACGGAAACGCCGGAACATGACACCCTTCGACCAAAAGTCTTCCTTCATGAAGGTCGACAGATGTTGAGTTGGTACTCGTACCAAAAATGAACTATTGCCCTTATTAAAAGTCATGTCCATATATTGTGCCTACATGGATATTCGTGAGTACTTTGTTGAAATAAATCTAATCACACACCCTGTACCTATGAGTGATGAGCCCCGGGATCGATCTTTAGTCCCGGCGGGCGGCAAATCCCGTGACGTTCCGCGCAGGTGGATTGCTATGACGATTTGAAAATGGAACGCGATCATATCGCTGTCATTTTGTTCAATTCGTAACGGCCGCGTTTTATTCCATTTCGACCTACGTTCCAACCACAGTGGGCAACTTACTGTTTTTGTGCACAGTGAGCTAATTCGATGACGGATGTTCGCTGAGTCTTGTTGAAATTATTACTGAAATGTCTGTGGTGGGAAAAAATGTAATTGAGCAGCGTCGACGCCGTCTAAGTAGTCGTTTTAACGACACCGAGGAATTAAGTATTATTATATTTTTTTACTTATTTTCTCATATCGTACCTATGATGACTGTGTCTTAGAACAGAATAGAATATCATTTATTGCAACCATGGTATATAAAAAGCTAAAACCTGCAGCACTTTTAGCGGCAGTAGAGCTCCTTGTGAAGAGTTCGTTCGCTGGTGAAATTACAGGCACATGGGACTTGTCAACTTATGTCTCAAGGTGACGAGCGAAGTGACAGTGCAGTCTTTGGGATTTAAAGCTCTGAACTTACTATCAGGCGCACGACTTGTTCGTCCTGTCACTTAATATTATTTAAATAATTGCTCACCTGAAAATTCTACGAAATATCGCTTACGCCATTTCTACAAAACACCGACGAAGTGGCCTCATTGCACAAAGGGTGCAATATGATACAATGTTATTACACACATAAATGTCATTACATTCTTAGAAAGCATAGCTTATTGTGTAATATTGTTAAAAGATCAACTTATATCAACCAAAACCAAAATTTGCTCTATTTGTTTAAATTCTTTGTACGCGATATACGCTACAATTTAGTTGTGTTTCCTGATTCTGTCATAATTTACACAATACACAATCTCATCGTAAATAGACATTTTGTTTTTGTATTTTTTATCCCAATCATTAAGTAGACTCGTGAGTGTGATGATTTGTACATGTGTGTGTGGTTATCTACGTTAATAATTCTATTACAAGAGCGATGTAAAAAGCAAAGAGTATTTAATTAAACAGGCAATGCAGCGCGGCAGAATTCCGCCGCGGTTAAATCGAGGAGTTTAGATCGACGAGATGCAGATGTAGATGTGAGATTTGTGATTTTAGAAAGTACTGTGTGAATATGAAAATTTCTCATAATTACACGTTTACAAATAGTTCTAAATCTTTTTGTAAAGAATGAAAAAGGCTGCGTTTATATATCGTCTGAGAACAAAAAAAAATTTTTACTTTTTACTACGTAACGCAGCTCGCCAGCCTTTCACAAACAGGAGCGTTTGTGATTCGCCATCTCTATACGCACCCTTACACTTCAAAACGGATACGCAGTAAAGTACACATTACTACTTGGCGGCAGGAATAAGTAAAGCACTTCCCTGGGCGAACTTTTTCATTAGAAGCTCTACTGCTACTTCGCAAAAGACCGAAATGGCGTACTTTGGTAAATGAGCCCAAGAGCCATTTCGGATCTCTGATCCAGTGAAGTACCTAAGTAAGTATAACTGTGCGTCAGCATTATACCTACCATGTAATCTCTTGCTTAACATTCTCGACAAAAATACTAAGGGTATAGGTATACTAAATATAGGTAACACGAACCGTTACAGACTTACAAGTTCCGCATCTATTAATTTCAGATGTATGGAACAGGTGCAAACGATTCTGTTGACTCTACCTACGGTTAGCGTCAACTCGAGATGACCCACTACCACGTAACTGGTGGTCTGTGGTGAGAATTTGAAATGCAAACCGGCACAGGTAACAAAAACAGAGACTCAAATAAACGGGAGTTGTGAATTTGTGAGCAAACAATTTAGACAGAATGAAAATTAACTTGTTATAAAGACGTAACACGCAACATACGCGTAGTTGTAGATGAAAAATTATTTATTACCTATGACTATCAAATAAACCATAAGCGTGTAATAGAGAATTTGTTCAAGGGTTGGGTGGGATCAAGTTACTATGGTTCTTCCTCTCGCATTAACTAAGATCAAGTTTATTCCCATCTCCAAGTGTTATTTGCTATGTTGCGGGTATACAATTTCCAGTACAACATTTTCAGGTAAATTTTGCTTATCCTTCTTAATTTATCTGCAGGCTTGGACACCTTCAGACAGCAAACATTTTCTTTTTAACCGACTTTTTAAAAGTAATTGGTTCTCAATTCGACTGTGTTTTTTTTAATTCTTTTTTTGTAAAAAAGAGGGTACCTTAGTATTGGTCCCATTTAAACTTGAAAAAAATATTCCACCTTTAAGAGTGGCAAACGGGGATGAACCTGGTTTCGCGCACTTTCCGGTAAACGATTTCAATAAAATTTGGAAAAGCATTTCTTAACTGCCTTCGTGGCCGAACGGTTACCATGCTTGACTGCCACGCAGAGGTCCCGGGTTCGATTCCCGGGTCGGGTTAAATAATTGTACGGTCTACATTTATTTCTCTCCTGAGTTTGGGTGGAATTTGTGGTTGTCTATACACACACATAGACACCCACGGCACCCGCGATACAGTTTCCCTAGTGCCCTATGAGTGTGTGCACGTTTTTTTTTTATTAAGCTTTTATGTAATACTGTATATACCTTAGCTCGTTTAAATTGAAATAAATAACTTCAAACTTGGCAAATAGATGTAATTTCACAAACTCTTGAGGTTGGTTTTTTTCTATAAAAAAGTTATCTTTCATCGATTAGTTCTTACAAAACAATGTTTGTGGAAAAATAAATTACTATTACCATGTTTTTCCCGCCTTTTGGCTGGTTTTCATTTATATTTACGGACCGAACTCAAGTAAATGCAATATGGTGTGTAACTGCGTTGAGGGTGTGTTGTGATAAGACCTTATTTCATCCTCGTTTCTGAATGCACTTTCACCAGTGATGAATGAACGGTCACCACTATTTCCACGCACATGGAAATGAACTTGTTCCGCATACATTTCATTATTATTCACCCAATTGTGATAAAATTGTCGTGAGTTCTTACGCCCATACCCGCAAAAGCTTCTGTAGTATTAGATCCTATTGATGGGCGCAGGTCTCCTTTAAAGAGAAGATTAAGGCCATAGCTGGAGACTTCACATATTTTCACTGGCATTGCAACGGGTACAGCTAGTAAGTAACATGTACAATGTATACATAAATTTCGATTGTCACTTGTTTCGAAAGACCTTGCGGCGCGATGAATATTCATTGCAATATTGTCTCAATTTAGCACGATCTATTCACAGAGTGGGCAGATCGATTAGAGTTTAAATCGATCGATTGAATATTTAAAATGTTTACTCACAATAGAGATAATAATACAGCGGTAGCTCTTAACACGGCCATCTAAAAAAATTTGTTATATCGCACGTTTTATATTATAATAAAGTCACATGTGGCAATACGTCAAAGTGATTTATCACATGAAAGCATTGACCTAATTGGTAGGTCAATGCAAGAAAATCATAAAAATAATAAATAACTATTTGAAATAAATTAAGTACATGATAAATTTTATAAGTCTCCTATTTAAACATAAAACTGATCGACTAATTTCATGAATAGAATCTGTAAACCTCTCTCTTGATCAGTTCCCATTTTGTGCATAATTTCATTCAATCATTCATATATTTATCCATACATCCATTCATTCATTCTCTTTAATATCAAATCCCAAAACGGTCTGGAATTACGTTTCATTCCACGGCTACTGTAGGCAACCGATGCCCAACAAAAATATTTACAAATAAAACATCAACAATCCCACATCCGTTTGCAAAATCCTCAACGAAACCAAACTTGATATGCTTAAACCACTTTGCTGCTTCGATGATCCTTTATTTGTATTATCACGAGCCGAACTACTGTGCGACAAATAAAATGTCAACAGATCAACACCCCCTTATTGTCAATACAAAGTTATTGCTGCAGTCACTGCAAATTGTAACGATAAATATAAACCATCCGAAATTTATTTGGTCTGAGGTTTAAGATATTTTAAATCACAGATTTTTTATTTTTTTATTTTCGCATATCTAATTAAAAAAATTTCTTAAGCATAACAGTTACATATTGATTTTAAAAATCAAATTTCTTTTATTTAAGGAAATTATATTATTAAAGTTTTACTTTATACATGCAATAGAAGTTTTGTTTCACAGAATTCCCAACCAGTTATCTTAAATTGGTACTAAATCGGTTGCGTCCAAAGTTTTTTCGCTCAATTTCAGCTTTATCTTCGAATATTACAAATCATTGACTTTAGTTTCGAATTTTCCCACCGGCAAAAGTAACTTTGCAGCGCGATAGACGGCGGTGGCACAATCGCGCCTTTGTGTTTTTGTCCCGCTTTGTCATTTTCCGTACCACTACGCAGACATATTGCTCCTTTTTCTCCTTTGTTCGGTGCATTAATAGTTTTATGTGATGATTTTGTTACTATCACAATTTTTTATTATTTTTGCTATCGTAAAAAAGATCTTTTTTAATATGTTTTTCAAAGTTAATCTTGTCTTTTGCTGTAGCTATATACGGGGTGTAATCGTCAAACACAAAGTAGCCTTACTCAAACTTTATTGAAAAAAAATAACGAAATTAAACAAAATGTACCATAAATAGGTGCTCCATTTCGTTTTTTTTTAAGTTTTAAGTTTATTCAATGCCACCATGTTTGACCACCATGATAGTAAATTATTTTTGTGAAATTACTCTTCTAGTTTATTACAATTATTAATACAAAGAATTCGATCCGGATAGATTGAAAAACCAAAGTCTTCAAGCAAACCGTAGCAAACGCTATGCCAATTAATCGACGGAACGAACTAGAGGACCTTAAGAATTTCTCCATGTGCTTATTGTAGATCTTTATTTTTAGTTTTTAACAACTTTTTTGGATAAAATGTATTTTTTTAGACTTGTGACAAAGATAGAAAAAAAAGTTGACAAATTTAAAACTGTAACAGGGTAACATTGATAAAATCAAAGTTTAACTAATAAAATAACTTTTTCAATTAACGTTTACGAAATTTACTTATTGCTAAGTGACGGAACAAACAAATCGTTTGCCTGGTGATAAGCGACACGGATATATCCATAGCAGTTGTAGTGCCACTTAGAGGTTTAAATCGCCAAGATCTGCCGGGCACTGCCACTGCTCCCGTCATCCTGAGACATAAGTTGACAAGTCCCGCGTGCCGGTAATTTCACCAGCACCCTTACCCTTCAAAACCGGAACGCTGTAATGCTTACATTACTGCTCGGAGGCAGAAATAGGCAAGGCAGCAATACTTCCCTGAACGAACTCTTCCACAAGGAGCTCTATTGCTACCAAAATTTATCGCAAGGACTTGGACAATATTATACACTTAAATTTTTATTATAGTAAGATCAAAAATATTTTTTCGACAAACCTGGGATATGGAACGCATAAAATTGGACGAAACTACTCTCGCTCTGTCGCCCTTTACGCTATTTTCCGAACCACTACGTTCGACATTATTGTTCCTTTATGTCCATAAAAACATTTTGAGCTCGTGTTTCCACTACCACTTTCTTTTGTTATCGGGTTTAATAGTTTTATATTCAATAGTGGTGGTTTCAAAATATTGTTTTTATTAGGACCAAAGAAAATGTGTTGTCATCAATATCTAATATTTGTTAGAAAATGGCAAGAATTTTTGTAGTTACAGTTTTTACACGTAGTTTTAATAAGTGCTTAAATTACATTTTGAATTTCTTCATTATGCTATTACCTTTTTAAGCTGATGACTCTATAACAAATGCTCGATAAATAAAAAATAATAATCTAATATTGGTTGTGATTACAAAGTATCACAATAATATAACTAACTAATATATCAAAATAATAATATGCTATAAAATTTAGGAAAACAAAATCCAAAATGAGTCGTAACGGGAATCGAATTCGAGATCTCGTTATTCAGCGCTCATAGTGCAAACCGTTAAGCCAACCAGGTCGTCGGCAATTGCAATTGCAATAGATAAAATTGACGATACACGCTAAGCTTTAGAATGTGTCACTTTTTAAATAAAAAATTTGAATCCTATGTAAATGCCCTTGAGGTACAATTTTATACCAAGAATTATCAGTGAGAATGTAAATACCGTATTGAAGAATCATGATTTTTTTAAATAAAACGCATATACTTACGGATATAAATACAATCTGTAGAACACGACTTTTAAACGTACCTGAAACAAAAATAAAAAAGAGCGGTTAACTACATTAACCAACGAAAATCATGTCAACGGTTACAAAAATGATCATTTAAAACATAACTTTTGGGGAACATATAGACACTTAACACGCAACAATTCGTTCCCTTCAGCAGAAAAGGAATAAAGTTTCAGTCAAATTAGTTACTAATTCTTTTATTAAACTACGGAACGATGTAGATTAAAAAAAAAGTGCGCATCTTGATTTTGCTACATAAACTATCTAGATAATAATGTTGATAATTAAAGAATCCTTGTTGATCATTGACTTACAATTATATGGACCTCGGGTCCGCGCTAAAAAGTGTCCGAACTTATAGGGCGTTAAAATCGTATACAGAGCGTCATTCACGCTTTAGTCTTCGTTTGTTCGACTGACAGCGAAGCAAGCAAAATTAGACAGTACTGCGATGACATTACAATTTAAATTCAACGTTTTAGCTTTTTCATATTCCTTTACACGTCACTACGTTTAAATAAGTTGACTTGGGACATTTTTTTGTGGTTTTTGTATTAGACCCGTCGTCCATTTATTTGTAAGTCAATGTTGTTGTACTTAAAAATTGTATTTATTTCGTTAACTTGATTATACAAAATGAAATACGCGCTTGCATATGACAATGCCTTGATAACAAATGTGTAGAAATTATAACTAAGCATAAAAATGCTGACGCGGTTACAAAAAGCAACGATTTTTCACCTAGGTATCGATTCAGAAGCTTAATTAGATATCATACGATTTATTTTCATTTTTATTCACGACACCCGAATCGAACGTCAAACAGTCGTATTCGAAACGACGAATGACGTTGCTTCCGTACCATTATTCGAACTTCTCGATTACCATTGGCTACAGACGTTATTCAGAACACCTTTATCGAATGCAAATTACCGAACGTGCCATTGTTTACAAAGCAGAAATTGATATGGAAATCTTTCATTATTTTAAATAAAGTCCGTATTTTGTTCAATTTTAATTTATTTTAATGCAAAAGTAATGCATTCCTATATTTTAGGCCTTTAAAGTCTTAAAATATCGAAGGTCCTGAATCTAAATCCTGGCAATGTTCAATAGTCCTTTGTCAATTCACAATATGAATTGTTTCAATTGGCTGTCTCTAGTTAGGCTACTAACAGATTCACTGCATGTTTGAAGTGACATTGTAATCAACTTCATGCAGGCGACTTTTTTTTATTTTTTTTATTTTTTATTTATTTACTTATAATACAATATTTGGTGTTTAGATACTTGGCACTCTTAAACCTAATAGGTTTGTTTGAGTGTTGCAACTGTTCATAACATTTATACACACGTAATCTTTTATGATCACACAGACAATATTTTGTTTAAACAAGGAATACTTAATACAAATAAACGTACACATAAGACAGATATTCGTCACAAACAATGACAAAAGAAAGAACAATAACGTTAAAAAGACTTCACGCATTAACTCATGCAGTCGATCTGTCTGCATCAAGTTGAAGTTGAAGCATTATTAAATGTGTTAATTTTTTTGATATATATTATAAAGAGGTAAAGCTCACATTATTTCAAACTTGTGCAAACTCATGTTTCCATTAAACTCGGACCAAAGCTCTAATCAATCTTACTATGACGTGTACTCCAGAGTCCGGTTAATTCGGAATAAGCACGCCCCTTCGCTGCGTATAACCGATTAAATCCGAATATTATCCAGAGACGACCATAGAAATATTAGCGCCCCTTTTTTGGCCCAGTAGTTTTTTTTGTCAATAATACGCAAAAGAAGATGTTCATTGCAGAATTATTTCAAATTTTAGTAACTTCATCCTCTCCTAAGTCACATGATATCATAAAAAATAAAGACTATCAAGCACTTTTTAGCGCATCAGGCATGTCCGCGGAGGCGCTTAATGACAGCTGTTGCGCGATATTATACAAGAAAACTGCCTCCCTGATGCGTCGCGTGCGTGAAAGTTTTCAACAGCCTCATTTATTTTGGGTGTATCCTGATTGCGAAACGTGGATTGATGCTCAGTTCATGTGGGTTCCAGAGGTATATTAAAAGGAAAGGAAAAGTAAAAAGGAAATATGCAAAATGACCGAAATTGAATTTTCATTTATAGATTAAGTTATCGTACAACATGGCGCCCCTACATTGAATAGTTTATCCCCTGTTGACGGTCCTGGCGTGGCCGAATGACTTATAAAATAGGAAATGCTCAGGCTCAGACTAAGCCGAGTATTGCCGAATAAAGGCAAATAAAAGTGGACATAATTAACCTCTTTAATGACTATGCGAGTGGCGTGTCGCAGCGACAGTTAGTCGCGTGTCGCAGGCTAGTATTCGTCGCACGCCAGCGACAAATCACAGCCATTACTGGCCCTCATTAGCGACTGAACTACGCAAAGACAAATGTGTTTTACGTGACCTTTGGAAATAAAATAACCAATATCTAACTGCTTTGTTAATGTGGGATGTAATAGTCGCCACTAGAGGGTACTTTTATGACAATAACAAAGAATAATTGGCACCTGCTCTACTATCAATTTGTATTGAGTAAACGATAAAAGGGCACAGAGAAAACAAGACCTTCTCGAAATTACTTTATTTCCTTAAGAACACTTTTTCCATCAAAATGGCGCCCAGACAACGAAAGTGACCACCCGCACTAAGTACCCAGCGGAGTTACCGAAGGTATTACAGCAATTAGTGCACCATATTGTTGGCGGCAATAAACGGAACAACAGCGCATTGTGCACCTCCCACTGCACACAAACGACTTTTTGTGTCGTCCTACTCAAATATTAGGCGAGACACACACCGGCCGAACAAAAAAGTGGAGATAACGAGTCGCGCCGCTACCGGTCAAAGCCGCCGCCGCCGCCGCCACTGGCATGGGCGTGGCGCGTCACGCACAAAACAAACTTAAGCGACACACGTGTGACAAGGACGCAGTACACTCAACGCCCACGCGCCTTACGAGACAGCAATAGCCCGGTGATCGCGAACGCGGCTAATTTAAAACAGGAAAATAATTGATGGTGAGTTCAAAACAAACAGAAATGGCCGACAAAAAAGGACGGACGGATACGATGTCTTTATCAAAGAGAGAGCTAGCGAGCGTTCTTAATTTAAAAAAATTAAAAGCGACGGTGATTCGACAATAATTCAAAACGAGACCGTTTGTTTTCGTACGCATAAAACAGTGATTAGTAAAAAAGTAATTTCCGATTTATTCACGGAGATGATTTAGAAGAAAACAACAAAGTGGAATGACAGAGCGGAATTAGGTAGCTCTAATGAAAGGGGTTATTAGCAAATTGAGAGCGTTAAAATGAATTTAGTTCAGTAGCGATTGTAATAGTGGTAATTAACAGCGAAAAAAAATCCAATAATGAAGTGAGGAATTAAATAAGCTCCAGCGGAGAAATATAACGACACGGCAATGTTTCCTGGGCATTAAAGTGATAGCGGCAGTTACGACTTTTAATTAACGAATAATTAGTCTTTGGTTAGTTCATTACAAACGCCAGCAGATTTTATTACTATATTTCTGAAAGTAATCATAAAGCACAATATACTTTTTTTATCGAACGAAGTAAAATAAAGACGCCTTAAACGGTTTTTTGTTTGAAATACGAAATCTGATAGTTGGGTGCGTTCAAGTTTTTCAGTGAGGTTTTTTGTGGCGCCAATATTTTGACAGGCAATAAGGCAAGATGCAACACTGTGCAGCCCTCTGGTACATTTTGAAACGCTAAGTGGGCGTACAGATAAGGAGCCTTTGAATCGATTGATCGGTGCGCTTGCGCAACATACGGCGTATCAATGATTTATTAGAGAACGAATGATGTAAGACATCCTAATTTATGGATTGAGTAAGTATCGTTCGAAGGTTATATGGTGGATTTGGACCATTAAGGAGATGCATTTTAAAAATTTAGGTAGGTAAGTACTTACACTAATTTTGACGTCATATATACACATGTATAGTACTTGTATGATGTGCCGTTCGTATAAAACCACAAGTATAACCACAAATTCTTCTGTAAACACACAAATACCACTACATATGCAATTCCGAGCTCTCACTAATATCACAACAAGAGATTGAATTGATGAAAGCATCACACTATGCTGGGCCAAAACGGAAACATATACAAGCATAATTGTAGTGCCATTCTGTAAACCGGTCCACTGCCGCGGTACCAACAGATTCGCTCTACACAGATTGAGCGAGGCGGGAAAGGGAATGGTGCGAAATAATTTCGGCGCGCCCTAATCTGTTTATGGCCGCTTTGTAAATCCGTGAGCTTTTCGACTGGAATGATATCAAAATAGTCTCAAAGATTGATTGCAATTATAGAGTCTTCTACAATATACGATTAAATTCTTATGCAAGTTTGATATAAAAAAAAATTCTAACACTAATCTTGCGAAATCTACTCTGTTTATAAACTTTCGATTATTGTTTCGATCGTAGAAAATACAATTTAAAAATAATAGACAGTCGAAAAGCTACCATAAATTATAATAATAATAATAATTAATTTTTTAGGCCTTGGGAGAGGCGAGAGTTTAAAATAAATACGAAAATAATAATAACGCACACACTCAACATAGCCCCGCACTAGGGAAACCCTGTGTCGCGGGTACCATGGACACACACATAGACAACCACAAATTACACCCAAACTCACGAGAGAAATAAATGTAGGCCATACAAATATTTCTCCCGGCCCGGGAATCGAACCCGGGGACCTCTGCGTGGCAGTCCGGTATGGTAACCGTTCGGCCACGGAGGTAGTTTTATATAATTGTACGGAAGTTTTAAATTTGGAATCAAAATTCGGCCACCAATAACATATAAAAAGTAATAATGGAATAATTCTCTATGCATTTTTTATTTTCTTTACTATTTACTTATTTAATAGTATTATTAGGATAATAAATAGGGTTCTGATTTTACTCAATTTGTCTCGTTAGTGAATAAACTAAATAAAACTAAATTAATAAGCAACCTACATTTCGATGATTTATAAATAAATCGGTTTATAGCTATAATGACGTTGTCACGTATTTAACCTTGCCGACCTTATATGTAACTAATGGTACTAATATAATAATTTAAATCCGGAAAAATAGTTTCATTTCCTATACAAACAATTGCACAAATCAGAAAAAAAAGAAAAATATATTTATTTGACTAGCCCAAATGATAAAACAAAAAAAAAAATTAAAGAGAAATGAAATCAGAAATATTATTATAGGTTAAATTATTTGTTTATTTTTTAATTCGTTTCTTTATAAACTGACAATATTATTTTAAGTAAATTTTGAAGCTCAAGTCAGCAACATCTAATTTATTTATTGACAAGAGTCCTATGAAAACATAAGTTAATAACTCAAAAAAGTGACCACCACGAGGTCTCACAGACTATACATCAAACAATGAAAAAAGCGGTCGGAAGCAACACATTTACGAATTAGTCACAAAGAGCGCTTCTAACAATGTTTACTTAAACAAAAGAAAAAGACTGGCCACACAGATTGCGCAAACTTGGGGAAACAAGATTTGAATAATGTGTTCCGATGCTCGAAAAGAAAAAAAATATATGCGATCTCCTTTCATGTCTTATGCTATATTTAGACACTAAGTAGGAGTAAAAGTAATATAAAGCTTCGTCTAAAAAGGCACTCATTTTTTCTACACTTTCAGCTAATTGTCAAAATACGCCTTCTAATAGTTTTTCTTATGCCAAAATTAACACAGAGTGGGCAAAAAACTCGACACAAATTTTTGTCGAAACAGAATGTGTATCCAAGGCAACCCGAACAGAAATAGCAAAATTCATAAAAATCATTACAAGATACGTTTTCGAACACACATTCTTGAATTTCTTGAAATGGGTAAGGGTGCGTTCGCAAACTCAAGTTAATGAAGAAGACTGCTCGTTACTGGCAAATTGGTAACCCGACCGTGACCCGAACCAATGTGAGGATTTGAAATTTGAAAATTAGAACACGATTTTGGACTTCGAATTTTCGAATGTGGAGTTCTAATGAACTCCTTGATAAGATTTCAAATTCTCGTAACATAGAGTACTGTGTATTTAGAAACAATTATAACGTACAAAATAATAATTTAATAATGAGTCAACGAATTAAATTATCATTTCAATTAAAAAAGAAAGACAAACGAAAAGAACGAATCTCGCTTTATAATAGTATTTATAGTTTTTTTTTATTCAATGGATAAAACTACTGTTCAGCTTATTTAAAGAGCGACTAATATGTATATTAGATTTTCACACAAATAATGGATTAAAATTATTTCACATGTACAGTAATATGTAATAACAATGAAAATTATTTTACAACTGCCTCCGTGATCGAACGGTCTCGGCTTCGATTCCCAGGACAGGAGAAATATTTGTATGGTCTACCTTTGGTTTATCTCGTGAGTTTAAGCGTAATTTGTGGTTGTCTATGTGCATGTCCATGACACAGGGTTTCCCTAGTACGGGGCTTTGAGTGTGGCGTTATAAAAAAAACAACAACAATATTGAAATACAAATGACTAGCTCTATCATGACTTTAAGAAGTTGATAGTACCTAGCGACTGCGTGAATTATTCAGCGCCTCTAGCGGTCATTTGAAAAATTATTTTGTGCTTTGTAAACATAAACACGGTCGCTTGCAACTACCTACACTGTAACATTTATGATCGAAGTACTCGAAGCTCTTGTCAGTTGTTAGCCATTCTATTCACTCTAAAACTTCTTCCCTTAACCTCCCCGAAGGGTCGTATGCGATGTGGCATACACTTTTTCTTTATCGGCCTATTGTCCTCACATCTCGAACCTTACACAAACTGACGACCGTTAGAAAAGGAAAGAAATAAGGAAACAATTAAATCATACATATTTAAAATTCGAAAAGCCTTAAAAAGTAACACAAATTAATCTCTTTGATTTTCCTGATTCTTCTTACACGTATCTGCCTATACACAAACGTAGGTACATGAAAAGATACGAGCATTATAGTAAGTGGGACAATAATTAATCGCGAGGGCAACAACTTCACCTGTGTACTAATGAGACAACATGATCCTTTCACGGCGTTGCTGTGGTGCGAGCGGTAGCGGAAGCGATTTAGAAACAATCGAGATTACAACAGAGAAACTTGACGGTAACTTTTAAATAAAAGTATTATTCGTTACAACGTAAATTTTATTTATGATTATAGTTTATTCAAATATCTTTAAAAAGCTCAAATTATGTCGTTCCATTATAGATAGCTAAGCGAATTAGGTAGAGTTCTCCACGAATCGTAATATTTCTATCTTTTTTTTATGTGAATATAAATCCTTAGCAGAACGAATTTGTCACGAATTACAGTTCACAGTACAGATTTGGTATGCTAAGTCGAAAATATGTCGAAAAATTTATGGACGTTTATTTCGTTAGTCATCTCGGTTAACCATAGAGTAGAAAAACAATAAGTATTTTTGACAGAAAAAGCAATAACATACTTATTTATATTATTTCTGTTTATTTACATTACACTATTACATAACCTACAGCTTTTCTAGTAATATGTACTCTTTGGACAAACGTTATGAAAAAAAAATGTTTGAATTTTGAACATGGAAGGAAGATTTGACAAACCTACAATAGGTATTTATTATAATTTCAGCGATGTTTTTAATTATTTTTTTTTAGTGCGCTGGAGGAGATGGAACACCGTCAGGTTTCCGTCTGTAGGGGTCCGACATAACCGTTCCCCTTTCCCGGACGGAGAGTAACCATGAGGATTTCGTGACATTAAAAATAAAAGGGGCTATAACGCACCGCACGTTCCTTTCACTTAAACCATAGCATCTCACATCTCATACGAGAATGTACAAAGTTACAATCCACCTGCGAGGGCATCGTTGCTTTACGTTATTAAGCGATACCAAGACTTCCCATCGCAAATTAGTATCATTATTTTGTTTTCAAATGTTAATACGAATCATTTCGACACGTGTGCGATTTCATAAAAGGAGTTTGTTTTTGAGAAAGAAATTATATTGGACAATTCGATTAAATGTCGCTTCGTCTGTTCTTTAACAGTGAAGAAAAACAATAGTAGAACTCCTTGTGAAAAAGTAAAGGAAGCAACATTGACTTACAAATAAATGGACGACGGGTCTAATACAAAAACCACGAAAAAAATGTCCCAAGTCAACCTATTTAAACGTAGTGACATGTCAAGGAATATGAAAAAGCTAAAACGTTGAATTTAAATTGTAATGTCATCTCAGTACTATCTAATTTTGCTTACTTCGCTGTCAGTCGAACAAACGAAGACTAGAGCGTGAATGACGCTCTGTATACGATTTTAACGCCCTATAAGTTCGGACAGTTTTTAGCGCGGACCCGACGTACATATAATTGTAAGTCAATGGGAAGCAACCAAGGAAGCACTGCCACCTTACCTATTTCTGCTGCCAAGCCATTGACTTACAAATAAATGGACGACGGGTCTAATACAAAAACCACGAAAAAAACGTCCCAAGTCAACCTATTCGAAATTTAAATTGTAATGTCATCGCAGTATCGCGCTGTCAGTAGAACAAATGAAGACTAAAGCGGAGTTTGGCGCTCTGTATACGATTTTAGCGCCTTACAAGTGCGGACACTTTTTAGCGCGGACCCGACGTCCATATAATTGTAAGTCAATGTGCCAAGCAGTAATATTCGCGTTTTGAAGGGTAAGAAGGGTGCTAGGTTATTACAATTACAGGCAAACGGTACTTGTCCACTTATGTCTCAGGGTGACGGGCGCAGTGGCAGTTCTCCTCAGATCTTTGCAACTGCTATGGACCGATGACATTACCACCAGACACGAATCGTCTTTCCCGTCACTTCGTATACAAAAAGGTTAAAAAGGAAACCTGCTTGTTGGCTCAGGCTTTACCAAGCTATTTGGACAATCATCATCACAATCAGAGCAGGGCAAACTTTCAACTTCGGATGACGTCGGTGTTCTATTGGTTTGTAATGTGGACGCTGGATGAGGAGGTGCCTGGTAAGATTCCTGGTATGGACAATTTGGAAAAGAAACTTTTCTAAATTGGTTCTGATTTGGGTGTAACTGGGTAGTTAATTCGTGAATTCCGTTCCATTCCGGTACTCAGTACAGAAAATTTCCTAGTTTGAGACCAGGTAATTGGCGTGTTGGCATAGAGAACCAGGTTCGAGTCCGGTCAGATAGAAGAAAATATTATATAAATATTTGTGTTAATAATCATTAAGCTAGTGGAGCAATGTCACAAAAATAATTGAATATCATCGTAGTAAAACATCACCTGAGAGAGGAGAGCCATGCTCAGCAGTGGGACGTTCGAACGGGTCGATGATGACGATGATGAAAACATTGTGATATTCAATCGAAATCATTATAACACATTTTTATTATTATTATTAATATAAAAAGATTCAAGACTAACAAAAAATCCTTCGATCCGGTTGGTCCGATTCGAACCAGCGTCTTCCAGCAAACCGTGCTAGATACTATGCCAACTAAGCTACGGAACGAATCAACAGACCTTACGAATGTGCTTGTTGCAGATCTTTCTTTAACGACTTTTTACCGTAGCGCCATCTGTGAGAAATCTAATTCTCCACTCAGTACCTTTACAGCTACCACCGACTGAATATAGATGTCGCTTTAATAATTGTAACTTTTATTTTTTTTAACGTGACATTAAGTCACGATGTTTCACTATAATATAATATGACGTTAGCTAATAAAAAAATCGAGTATAGCTAAATAATAAATACTATTCGACGACATCACATTCATAGCTCTGATTCCAAAGTTCGATAAAACATTCGTGTTATCGAAATCGGAAACAATGACGGTACCACAAACAGCCAGACCCGAGACAATGTAGAAATGTTAGTTGAGATGGTGACACTATGAAAACCGGTATTCAAACCACTCGACGACGGAGGTCGTGGAAACTACCAAATTTATTTCTTAAAGCACGTTCTTAATACAGCCTTAATACTAAATTAGGTAATTCAAAGTAAAGTGGACCCTTTACTTACGGCTTATTATTATTGTAATAAGGTTATTTATAAACTGGTCACGTCAACTGTTTTTAATATAACTCATTTTTGAACTGAATAATTCATTGCCTTGTTAATAGTGACGCACTTACAAGATGCCGATTATTTTAATTTGCTTGATTATCGAGATAGATTACACTTATTTATGTCGCCTTCGACATTTTTAGTATAACTATATTTCTACCATGACTTTACAGTATTTGGTACGCACGCGAACCGCACCGTTGATGTAATATGGTCACATCTGCGAAATTACGAGTTTTCAGGAGAGTTGAAAGGTTCTGCGAATGAAATTAGTCTATACCTTTTTGATGACAGTCAAGCTGTCAAATTTCACATATACATAATTCGTTTTATGTAGTTAGTATTATTTTTATAACTTTCGAATAATAATATAACTATTTTATACGGATTAGAGAGATAGGGTGTTCCGGGGAGACTACGGGCTCCCCGGTACGGCGGGTGTCCGGGCCAAGCCCTCTATCAGTGACACGTCTTCCCGGGCGTCTCTGGCGGACCCGGAGTATGAACTCGCCGGAGTTTGTGGCGAGGAGACTTGCGGGGCACGTCACAGGACACTGCGACTGGCATCTCCGGCACTAGGCCGAAGAGCTAGTAGAGGGTGAGCTTGATTTCCTCTGGTCCCTCCACCTGCGTAGGTTAGGTAGGTCGAAAGGTGAGCATGCAGCGTGCCTACAGCTCTGCCACCACAGAAGAGATTTGATAGTGGACTTTAGAGTCAACGGCTTAGTCGGTGGCGACCGTTAGTTGCTGTACCGAAGTGAGCGTGCCAAGAACTCCGGTTAGTACCTATCTGAACAATAGGAAAGGCGCTGTATGTGCAGCCGGGTCAGCTCACCCAAGGCACTAGTCTTATGGGATCCGGATGAAGTATGTGCAAACGGGCTGATAGGGCTCTCCCAGTGCGGGCTTACTTGCACAGGTTATAGTGCCCATCCCGCATAACCAACAAGTTGAAACTATAAACACAACTGATTAAAAAATTAATTAAAAATTGAAAAGTGGGTGAAATGCAATAAATCCCATAATTTGCTACCCTTACATGTGGAATATTTTCTTCAAATTTTAATTGGACCACTACTAATGTACTCCCCTTCCAAGAAAAAAAAATCATCAAAATCGGTTCACAAATGTCGGAGTGATCGCGTAACACACACACACGCACACACACAAATGCACTCGAATTGAGAACCTTTGATTTAAACTTTCAAAAATTTCACACATTATTTGATTTTATAATTCGAGACCATGGACGTTGCAATACGGCCGAAACGACGTGGTAATTAAAATATGTTATATACGTGATTAAGTCCCGAAATAAAAATCAAATAATAAGGAGCTTCCATTTTAAATTCGGCCCTGGGTAAAGCATCAACGCTATATACAACGGATTGAAAGGGCTGGTGTATGTCAAGGACACTTTCTTTGCACCGCAAATGTCTACTGGCGGTGGTCACTACTTTCCACCAGGTGAATCGCCTATTTGTCGGTTTGCATACCATAAAAAAGAGCGTTAAATGGCTATCCTTTACAACAAGTGACACCGACGCGACTGTCGCAGCGAGAAACGCATCGTATAACGTGGAAGGCAGTTAATTGGATAAAGAGACTGTTTTATTGAACAACACACTGTAAACGGCCAATTGCTTTGACCCCCAGCGAGTACTGCCATTTTCTCTTTAAGCCTCTTTTTAATACGTTGTAAACTTAATTATCTACGCAGTTGTTGTGGTTTTAGTGCTATTAACTTATCATGATTAAAGAAAATCGTTTTATGACTTTTTTAATGTAGAGACTTTCTTAAATTATTTGGCTTTAATTAGATCTTTTGCCGACAGTTGCTACAAACAATGTTTTATTATAACAATGATTGCTTATTTCCAAGTTATTTTCTCCCTGTCCATGCCTTATCCGAAATTTTTGATGCAATGAGAAAGATGTGTGACTCAACTTTTAAAAGTAAACATTTCCATTAATTCTAGTCTACTTTTAAGATTAGACGGTTAACTCTAATATCTAAACAAATGTTTTCTTATAAATAAATATCCTGCCAAATAGGCGTCAAAAGAAAAATTTGCTTTAAAAAAGTACGCCAATACTTGGAACTTAACAGAACGCTAACGCGAAGAAGTGGTAACGCTATAGTAAGAAAAAAATATATAAAACATATAACTCGTAGAGAGCTGCGGCATGGGTAAGCTGGTAAAGGAAGGGAAGCCGTGCTACACTAACCTTTATAAAATATCCAAAATGTCGAAAGGCTCATACTGCTTCTCCTCTTCATATGCGACCACCGATAACGCCACCATAAAAAACTTGCGTACACAGCTTAATGCCGGTCGGAGTTGCGGATAATTAATAAAAAAATTGAGATAATGGGGATGCAGATTTTTCAGTTCGAATATTGTAACGTCACACACACTTATTTTTAAGCCACTGGCGATTTATGCGGCTTTGGCGTAACACAGATGGGGTTGGGAAAGGAAAATGAGATATACAAACTATCTGGCGTTACCAACAAGGATGCCTCAATTTTCCCATTTATTTTCAGTCAAAGTTACATAATCTTTATTTCACAGAAGTAGGTAAGTAAATTAAATCGTCATATTGAGTGGTTCTCAGGGAACCAGGATTTCCATCCCAAAAAGCTGTAGCATAGGGGCATAACTTTAGCAGTTCTCGTCTACTCTGACTCGTCTTGTGTGTAGTGTTAGAGGATATCTAACACAAAATCAAACAAAATTATTTTTTGAGATATTATAAAAAACATAAACCAGTTTTAGAATATTGAATTTGTTGAATGATTAGGATGAGTTGCGATTTGTCGCACATGTTAACTAAATTTGACTGTTTAAACAGAGAATTTTGAGCTCTATCTTATGCTGGTTAAAACGGATATTTGACCACTTGTCACTTATTTTTAGTTAGTGGACAGCAGTCTAGTTTAATTTAAAACTTTTTCGAATTTCTGAATTGACATTCGAAACGTAAATTAAATCGTACAAAGCGAATCGAGAAATCGTAAGAACTTAAATGCAAGCAAATCTAATCACGAAATTAATTATTTATAATTATAGATTAATGATTTTTTCTGCACGATTTTGTCGGTGATGCTATGCGTAATAAGTTTTCTCTCTTGCATTAGGGAGCACACTCACATATAGGCGGACATCCATCGAGACAAATTGGCGTGAGTTGGTCAGAAAAAACTTACGCGAAAAGCGATATTTTTTTCGCATGAACAACAATTTAATAGTAATATTGCTCGTTATGACAGTTCGTCCAGGGAAGTACTGCCACCTTACCTATTTCTGCAGCCAAGCAGTAATGTACGCATTACTGCGTTCCGGTTTAGAAGGGTAAGGGTGCTGGTGAAATACTTCGGACTTCTCAACTTGTGTTTCAGGGTGACGGGCGTAGTGGGAGTGCCTCTGAGATATTTGCGGTTATAAGCTCTGAGTGGCACTGCAACTGTCTTAGATAGGCGTGACTTGTTCGTCCCGTCACTTGGTATTATAAAATTTAAAAAAGGTCTTTTTCATTCTTATTGTATGAACATAAAGCTATCTGACAAGCTCAAGCCGATTTCGCGTCGATAAATGTGGTGACACCCAACCGCGTAGAAACGTTTTCAAAATATATTCTACTAAATTGTAGCTAACGATTTACGTTTTTAACTGTAAACTGCGTAAATTAGAATGCCTCAAGATTATACCAATGTAGTTGGTATAATATTAGAGCAGCAAATTACACCCATAGACTATTTAGTTCACTCAGTTTATAGCGGTTAATGTCACCCTTCCATCGACGTAATAAGAGTCACACCTACATGTCATTAGTGGGTTATTATGGTACAGTCCGACATATAAGTTTAGCGCATTGAATTTGTAATTATTTAATATTTTGTAACATGAAAAATACTTTATGACAAAAGTTTAGCGAAGGTGCGTCCATTGTTTTTTTTTAATGCAGGCAAATTTTATTTAATGTTTTTATTGAATATTCTTGTCAAATTTTTCGCCTTTTGGGACAGCCAAATGCGTCTAATTGACCATACTGCCAGATCTTAAATTTTTTTTCAGGTTTAATTTTTTTACATTTTTTCGCGGAAAATCGTTATAATTTATACGGTAGCCATTTTGAAACGCTCATTGAATGTTCTTAATATGCTATTCCAATTTTAAAATTTGATTAATGTTCGTAATTTTAATTGTGGTATAACAAAGTGTCACCTTAAATGCTAAGAGCGTTTTGTTGTTGCCGTCCTTATTATCTAAAAGTGCAATCAACAACAACACATCCAATTTTTACTAACAATATTTTAAAATAAATAATCTCAGTACAGATTACTAAAAAAACCGACCTCAAAATTACGTGTAATTACATATAAATACCATGTTTTAGTGAAATCGATTACAGGCTAGTGCGCAAACCCGGATTCATCCCCTAGTTCGCCACTAAAATATAAAAAAATCGGTTCTCACTTCTCAAAGTATATTGAAAGAGAAAAACGCCTTGAATTGGAAAATAGCAAAATCAACCATTAAATTGCTGCTTATAATAAAATTTAGGCGCTATTTATAAAAATGAATCTTCATGCGTGAACAGCCACTCTTAGAGGTGGATGATTTTCTTGAAAATTAAATGGGACCACTATGGAGATACCCTCTTTCCAACCAATTTCCTCTTTCCAAATCATGAAAATCGGTTCACAAATACCGGAGTTATCGCGTAACATACATACAAAAAAAAACATACAGTCGAATTGAGAACCTCCTCCTTTTTTGAAGTCGGTTAAAAAGAGCCTGACACACACCAATACATACCAAGTATTCCCTGTATTATTAATAATAGTACAACAGTAAACTAGATGTATTGAAGACAAATTGGACGTTTAAAAAAAATTAAAAATTCCAATTTTAAAACGTACTACTAGTAATTTCAATAATTGTACAGAACTTCTGAGCTAAGATCACAGTAACCAATGTATACCTAACAATACACGCAACTACATACTTAGTGTGGCTAGAAACGCGATCGCCCGCAGCCGCCTCATTACAAGCAACTAACGATGTGATTGCCTTGTCGCAGTAACTATATAACTATTAGACAATTCACTAAGCGCCCAATCGACTGTAAACTCTAACATTGTAGATAGACTACAGTGAATACTTTAGAGAATGTGCTATTGCTCAAGGCCGTCCCGTTATATGCAACTGACGATATGACTGACTTGTTGCAGTCAGTTAACTCATATTATACAACTTACTAAGTATCCAATACATTACGTATATTGTCATACGAGTGAGTAAGTAACCTACGTGAATACAGATCATTGCATATAGCTAACTTATTACAAGGGACTAACGATATGATTGGCATGTCACAGTCAATATTGCGCTATTAGGCAAATTACTAAACACCCTATGGACTTGTATCGCGAATCGAGTTACTGTAAGTGTAAGTACTTATTTAAAAGACCTGGTATTGCTTGTGGACGCCTCATTATTACTAAGTACCGACGTGATTGCCTCTATTAGACCATTGGAAAATTACCCAGCATATATGTTACGAAAGACGTTTGTAACATTACTTACACGTAAACCTGCTTAAAAAGGAATGTACGTAATAATTAACTTAAAAATAAAATATTATTCATTAAAAAAAGAGAATGCAATAGTATAAGCAAACTTCATAAATCTTAATGTTAAGTTTTTTTAATATCACGATGTTTTATTGCATTTATGTTCATTTATTGTTTGTGAAGTTACTCTACTGTTTGTTATAATTATTAATACAAAGATCGGACATTAAGAAAAATTCCTTTGATCCAGCTGGATTCGAACCAGCACCTTCAACATACCATACCTGATGCGCCCCCAACTGAGCTACAAAATGAACCAGCCCTTTCGAATTTTTGTATTGCTTGTTGCAGGTTTTTGTTTTTGGTTTTTAACCAATCCATAAATCTTGACTAATTAATTTGAGGAAACAGGTTGTATAGAAGTGCAACAACAAAAAAACATCGTTTTATTGTGCCTGGCTAAATATTTAGCATACAAAGACATTAAAGCCATAATTTACAAACATAGACTAAATAATAATAATAATAAGAAAAAGTCTCCTGCACAAACACTTAGACGAAATCATTAACTACGTAGGTACACACCATTACAATAGGCAGATAACCCTTTCACAGCATCCACTAGCATCAGTTTATTCATACATGCTCTAATCAGTTATTATTACATTATTTCATATTAACTCATGCATATAATAACTAACTAATAGTCAATTTATATGTAAGGTGTGTTTGTAATTTACAGAAATTGTATTTGATTTATATAAATCTAACATATTTGTAATGCATACAGTTTAAAAGCTGGTTAAATACCAATTGGTGTTATCGCAAATAGTCCATATTCAAACAATGTTAGCAACAATAACAATGTGAGAGGGCATCTCACGCAATGAGTGCGGATTAAGTTGTCACCGAGACAATGTAAGTGCCCCCCGCGGCCACGGCGAATTGACTTGTATTTTGTAGTTTAGCTGCGACATAATGTGGTTTAATTGACAGCGTATTGTGGACATTGTAGAACAGATTGTTTAATTAAGAATTAGTATTTAAGAAAATTCGAAGAGAAAACACTCTGGACCTTATGATAGAGGACCGAGTTTCCAATATTGTCCGTACAAATGTCTGTACTAAATTTCGATAGGTCAGAACAACTCGATCGAAATATCTATGGTACTCGATTCCCTCCCCCTTCGTCTAACGTCACCCCGCCCTCGCCTTCTCGGTATCGTTGCCACCGCAATCGCAATAACAAAAATATCATAGGAGAAGTTTTTTGTATATTATTTTCGTTGTTTAATGTGACAATTTTATGGTGACCATACTTTCAGAGTGTACGAATATTATTATTTACAGGCTTCTTGCTACAGTTCGAACCCTTGGTATACAAAAGTGCTTTTATCACACAAAAAGTATAAAAAGGTATCAACTAATTTCGTACCTCTCTGTTGAGAAGTTGTCACTTTGCCTAGATGTGACTCAGTTACGTCAAGAACGCGAGTTATGGCATTGTGTTTATATAATTTTACTTTTTTTTGTAAGGGCTTTGCTTCCAAGATATTTTTAATTAGACGTATTTTGACAGTATTTTGATATGTTATAGTTGTACTATTTTGTTAACCGACTTCAAAAAAGGAGGAGGTTCTCATTTCGACTGTATGTTCTTTTTTTATTTTTTTTTATTTTTATTTTTTGTATGTATGTTACGCGATAACTCCGATATTTGTGAACCGATTTTCATGATTCTTTTTCTGTTGGAAAGAGGGTACTTCCATAGTGGTCCCATTTCATTTTCAAGAAAATCATCCACCTCTAAGGCTGTTCACGCATGAAGATTCATGTTTATAAATAGCGTCTAACTTTAATTTAGGAGCAATTACTTTTAGCAATCATTTAGTTGATTTTGCTATTTCTCCAATTCAAGGCGTTTTTCTCTCGATATACTTTGAGTAGTGTCGTAGTGAGAACCTATTTTTATTATCTCCAGTATCAAGTCCTGTATAGTGGCGAACTAGGGGATGTTTCAATGAAACTTAGCAAATAGACGTAATTCCACGTACTTTTGAGGTCGGTTTTTTTTAGTACTCTGTACTGAGATTATTTTAAATTAACTATTATTCTTTATATTAATGACGATGATATTATCCCTTAGTATTGTATTTTATACAGGATACCCCAGGGATATGGGATACGGAAGGAATACTTAAAGCACATTTTCCTTCTGTGCCCCATAGCCGTGAGACGTCTTACATATAGTTGTGTTTGTCCCGTACGCATGCAAAAATATTTAATAATTTAAATATTAAAACATCTATATATTATAGCATATTTACGTTGCGATGACAAGAGTCAAAAGGTGCCTATTTAAATTGTGATGACTGTAGGTTTTATAACGTTTCAGTTTTATTCATTCGGTTGCGATAAAACTTTCGTTACTTGTTGTGCCGAGAGAGCCTCTAAACTTTCTAAAGTATTACATCCCAAATCACAAATCTCCTCTACGGCGAGGGATACGGCCATAATCCACGCTGACCCAATGCGGGTTGGAGAGTCTCAATTTCATTTGAAACACTATAAAGCAATAAATAACTCTTTTATATGAAATAAACAAATAACTCTATTCTATATGAAGTAGCAGTAGAGCACCTTGTGAACTGGTTCGTCCAGGGATGTACAGCCCTATTTCTACCGCCAAGCAGTAATGTGAGCATCACTCCAGGAAGGTTCCAGGAAGGGTAAGGGTGCTGGTGAAATTGCAGGCACATGGGACTTGTCAACTTATGTCTCCGGATGACGGGCGCAGTGGCAGTGCCCCTCAGATCTTTGCTATTCAAAGCTCTGAGTAGCCCCGAATTGTTACGAGTAGCCGTGTCACAAACAACTGCTGGCTGGTACCAGCCGTTGTTTCTCGTGCTCGCTTGGTGTCATATAAAAATATATTGCATTAGGTTTGTATTGTTTTCAATTCATTTGAGATCCAGATTCCTCGTGGATGAATCAGTATGATATTCAAGGTCGGCTATGAGGAAAGATCCGTAAAGGTGACCACATTAACGGATTTATTTAAATCGATTAAAATGATCACACCCCAATATTCAAAGGTCCGTAATTATAAGGCTAAGTATGAGAAACCGCGGATGATCTTACCGCGTGTTAGTAGCTATTATATGGACGTATTAACCGGCCTAGGTGGAATGGTGGCCGGTTGGGTCACTTGTTTGGTGATGTAGGGAGATGTAACATTGCCGGTTGTGAATTTATTCTTTAATAATAATGTGGACATAGTATAAGTAAAGTATAAGCAGGAGGTGTACAGCTACTTATAATGGAAAAATCGGCTATTTTCGATGTCATAGTCAGCTACAATCTCGTAGCAACGCGCAACGCTCAAATGCCTGCAGCAACTGGACCACGTAACCACTTACGTAAACCACTGTAGTATGGTACATTTAAATAAAATAATTGTAATTTAATTATTTTGTTTTTTATTTTAGTTACTTGAATTGAATTTCATTAATTTGGACATTGTTTAAAATTTAATTTATGTAAGTTTAGATAAAATTAATGTTTACAATAATTATTAATAATATATTAGTAATGTGATTAAATTTTATGTATTATTATTATTATGGACTGTTTTCTAATATGAATAAATAAATTTGAATAAAAAAATTTTTAATTTATACTTTATAGGTAGTATTTTGGACACTCAGTCTACTAGGCATCAAATCACACGGCTTTGGTATCACTAAAATAGCAGGAAATTGAAACTGACTGACTGACTGTTTGTGACTGCTACACATAAGAAAATAAATATTTTCGGATCTAAAATCGCGTATGTTTGTTTTCTAAAACAAATTAACGTTTCGGGTTTTTTACAAATTCCATGGTCACAGCTGACAGAAAAAATAGTTTATTTTCCTCATTTTTGCACATAAAAGAAATATTTACTATACTGGAAGCGTGCAGTCTTAGAACCAAGCGAAGTTATACATCAAATATTGTTGTCCCAAATAATCTTTTCTAAAGTTTTAATACTCCGATAATAACAATAGTAATGAACAAGGCTGACCACCGGTATATGGGCTTGGATTATCTGCTCAACTTGATGGGGATACTGCCTTACCCCACTATTTGGAGCGTCTCATTCCAATTGCTGTCTATAATAGTGGAACGAGACGCTGTAAATCCGGGGGTATAGGTATGGCAGTCTCCTCGCCAAGTCGAGTAAAGCCTGCCGAACCCTTTTCTCAGAGCAACTTGGGGCATTTTTTCAATTATTCTCTCTCGTGCTTTGACTTGAAAATAACAATATTTTTGAATAAACTTTTATCAACAAAACTGGAAAACTAATGATGAAGGATACTTTTTAAGTAATAAATTAAATTGTTTTTCATCGTATGGTTTTCCTTGAAGAGTTCCTACGTGTTCGATGGCCAAAAACGCAATAGCGCTATATTGCTATATTATATATAAAAAGCGACAAGTCCATTTTTATAAAATAAAAAGCGACAAGTCCATTCATAACATTGCAGAGCCAGTCAATTAGCTTTAAATGGCAAAGGTCAGAAGAGCACTGAGACTTAAGTATACAAGGTCTTATGCCTATAATTTAACCAGCACTCTTACTCTTCAAAACCGGAAAGCAACCAGTAATTACTGCTTGGCAGCACAAATAGGTATGGTGACAACAGTTCCCTGGACGAATTCTTTCACAAAAAGCTCTACAAGTACTAGGCTATAGAAGAGTGAAAATGTACTTTCTTTACTGTACAAATATTTATACCATGCTGCAGCTGCGAGGTAAAAACAAAATTATCGTTTTTAAACTAGCCTCAATCATGTCGTGATGTCTTTTAAATATGCTAAGGCGTACTTCATTACGGCGGCGGCTCTTTGATCTCTTTCTCATCATCATCTCTCTCTCTCTCTCTTTCTGTCTATCTCAGAGAGATATTGTGCTTTCCGCATCTGTGTTCCCGTTGTACGAGTTTATGAGGATTTATTTCCCCAATCGACTTGTTTGTGTTTCTATTCTTTCATTTCATTTTTTTTAGTTCTATGTCGTCGTTATTGATTATCGCTTTTTTGAGAGGTAGTAGAGTCGTAATTGCTCTATTCTAGATTAATGTAAAATAATACAGTAGCTTATCATTACTCATAACGATAAAGACCATGTGATTGGTGAGTTTAAATTTCCAACTGCATTTCATGTGGTACTAAAGTTGCGTGATTCGTCAGTTTGAATTTTCTAATGCAATTCTCGTCATGATAAAGCTATATGATTCGTTAGGTTTGAATTTCGTACTTCATTTACGTAATATTCAAGCGTTGTGATTGGGTGGCTTGAATTTTCTACTTTAAAAGCCCTTTAATGCTTATAAACTGGGTTTCCTAAATTCCTTGTTTTTTTATAATACCAAATGACGGGACTAACAACACGCCTACCCATAACAATTGCAGCGTCACTCAGAGGTTTAAGTCGCAAAGATCTTAGGAGCACTGCCACTTCACCCGTCACACTGAGACATAAGTTGACAAGTCCCGTGTACCTGTAATTTCATCAGGACCCTTATCCTTCAAAACCGGAACACAGTGATGCTGACATTACTGCTTGGCGGCAGAAATAGGTAAGTTGGCAATACTTCCCTGGACGAACTCTTTCACAAGGAGTCTTACTGCTACCGTACTAATTTATCTGTCTATTAATTATAGGTACTGGCGTACGACGCGTAGCTCGTTTATTTTTTTTTTCATTTGAAGGTATATTAACATGTATTTATTGAGTACTTATTACTACCAGCTGGTACCCACAACTTCCTGTGCATAGATTGCTACGTGTAATCTACACTACTATACTACTTTTTCTCTCCTTACTCACTCTCTTTAAGGTTTATTTTTGTGACAAAAAGTAGCTTATGTCCTTCTCCTATGTTTCATCTATCTCTATACCAAATTTCGTCAAAATTGGTTCCGCGGTTTAGGCGTGAAAACGTATTAGAGTCACTTTCGCGTTTATATCATTACTTTGGATAGTTTGTTACAAATATAATATAATATTATTACGTTAATACCATTAAATGGTGGGTGGTGGTGGTGGTAGGTATCAAGTGTTCGGTCGCAATGTGAAATCTTGAGTTTTTTATTTGTATTTTGTCTTTTTTTTTCTAAGCGGAAAGTGTATTTTTATAACTTAATTTCTATCGGCGGGGAACTGTTTTCTTACCAATGTTATTTTAATTTAGATTGTGTTATAGTTATAAACTACTTGTACCCTCTAAGATAAAAAAAATAAAACACTGGTAGTCATATTTAATTAACGGAAACATACACTTAAAACATTTTTTCTCAAAATGCCGCAATAAAAACACCGTCTATCAAAAAAGTGACCGATTACGTGAGAATTAATTATGGAAACCAATAAAGTCTACGTAGTTCTATCTTTTTTTTAACCGCACTCAGTCAAAGCTCGTGACAATAAATGATAAGTAAATCCGAAGATTATCCCACTGAGTTATTAAGATTGTTAGTCATAAAACTTTTAAACATTTACTATGGCCTTTAAATTCTGTCGCTAGTCTAACGACAGGCATCGTACTTAGAAGCTAATGTTTTGCAAAAAAAGTTGACAGTCTTTTTCTTTATAACAATGGCTCATAGCAGATAGCGTTTTAGCTAAAGATACACCGTTATGACAAACCTTTAATTTTTTTTATGGTGTACATTAAAGAGTATACTAGCTTGACATCTTGGGCCTTTGGGCCCTTCATATCGTAAGTGAGATAGAGTTGAATTTAAATAGCTTTTTTTTATTGTCCTTTGAGCCATGTCTTCGTTTAATTATCGCGATCCTCAGTAACATTTTCCTTTGTGGTTCTAATACAGTATGTTTTCAATTTCTCTTAAATAACTTAGTTCACTTATTTGGGTTTTTTAAATAGTCTTAAGTCGCGGGAGTCAATATTTATATTTTCACTTTCAACTTAAATCGCATTATCTTCTACATCTATGAACAAAAACTTTGAATTCGTAATTATTGGAATATTTAGAATAAAGTCTTTTGTAATTTGGTTTAAAATAAGGAATATAGTTCTAACTTTCTTCATCACTATTTCTTTCTTCGTTTTTTCTTCATAATATACTTAAAATAAAAATAATATTTGTAAAAGCTGTACTTATAACTACAAAAGCCCGCCATTTCCAATTTAAATATCAAGTTATAGACAATCATAGACAATGTCTGAAAGTCTGGAATAAATTGATAAGATTTTTTGTAACGAGTTTCGTTATCTCTAGTCGGAAAATATTTGATTACATTGATAGATTGCACTAGTCAATATTACTCAAAAAATGTATATATTACTATTGAGGATGGTTTTGAAAAGGTACAAATAATAGAGGTTCTTTTATTGCGTGGATAAACTTCATTGTTGATGCTTGTCAAATACTATTGTGATTTAACCTTATTTTCCCATCCTCTATGATATAAACAGTGTTAAGAATGTATATAGTATAATCACCCTTATGGGTGATAAAAGTATCATGATATTCAATTACAAATAAGAAATTATTTTGCAGAAGAAGAATAAAATACAACATGTTATTTCCGAAATTTTAGAGGGAGGTTTTACGCTGAGAAAGAAGAAAGAGGTCACCTCAGTTCAATTTAAAGAAAATACTCCACGTCTAAGAGTGACAAACTACACTTTCCGATAACCGATCGTTAACTTTTTAGTTTTAATTTGCATGTACATATAAGCAAAGTTTGAAGTCGGTTCCTTATTTTTTTCGAACAAACCAACGTTTCGGACCCTTTACAGGTCAATAATGAATATAGGACTTATAAAGGGCCCGAAACGTTAGTTTTATAAAACAAATATGCATCATTTAGATGCGGATTTCAAAAATTGTTTATGATACCTACCAAGTGACGGATTAAAAAGTCGTACGTCTGGGCCATCGCAGATGCCGTTCAAAGCTTTAAATCGCAAAGACCTGAGGGACACTGCCTCAAAAGTTGACAAGTCCCGTGTACCTGTAATTTCACCAGCACCCTTACAATTCCAAATCGAAACGCCTTAATGCTCACATCACTTCTTGACGGCAGGAATAGGGAAAAGGCTCTACTGCTATTAAAAACTTTTGTAGTTTCATTTCCTAAGTATAAAAATCGTGAAAATCTAAGATCTTGAGATGTATTTGTTGTTATGGTTTTAAAAGATTAACAAATATGTATCAATGAAATTAAATGTAAAAAAACTAAGAAACATAAATTATATGTAATAGAGGGAGGTATTATCTACTCTTCCTTGAAGTGTAGGTTAAATATACTCCGCCCAGTTCGATCTCTAGTTGTTTTCTGTTATCTAGCCGGGTTTAGATAGCTCTAAAGGCGACCACAAGGTAACATAATCACGCCTTAGTGGTAACAATTTAGAAGTAAACGCGAGCGGCAACCTTTGGCGGCGAGGTAAGAAAGCAATACGTATTAACTGTATTTCGCATAAGTATGCTAATTCAATTAAATTAACGGCCAATACCTGTTATGGCAGATTATCGGGATATTTATTGTGTTCGAAGATCTTTTTAGTAGCTTTATCTGACACCACGTCGCATTAAGCAAATCAATGTTTTTATGTAAGAGAGATTGAATAAGTAATACCAATTTGGCGAAAGATAAGAAATGCAATTTAGGATAAGTAGGTATAAAATCTTGAAAATAACATTTTTTTTATTATATATAGGATTTATTTCCCCAATCGACTTGTTTGTGTTTCTATTCTTTCATTTAATTTTTTTTTAGTCGTTATTGATTATCGCTTTTTTGAGAGAGGTAGTAGAGACGTAATTGCTCTATTTTAGATTAATGTAAAATAATACAGTAGCTTATCATTACTCATAACGATAAAGACCATGTGATTGGTGAGTTCAAATTTCCAACTGCATTTCATGTGGTACTAAAGTTGCGTGATTCGTCTGTTTGAATTTCCTAATGCAATTCTCGTCATGCTAAAGCTTTCGTTAGGTTTGAATTTCGTACTGCATTTACGTAATATTCAAGCGTTGTGATTGGTTGGTTTGAATTTTCTACTTTTTAAGCCCTTTAATGCCTAATAAACTGAGTTTCCTAAATTCCTTATTTTTTTTATAATATCAAGTGACGGAACGAACAAGTAGTGCGCCTGGTGGTAAGCCTATACATAACAGTTGCAGTGCCATTCAGAGCTTAAATTGAAAAGATCTTAGTGGCACTGCCTCTGCGCCCGTCACTCTAAGACATTAGTTGACAAGTCCCATGTGCCTGTAATTTCACCAGCACCCTTACGCTTCAAAACCGGAACGCATTAATGCTCACATTACAGCTTGGCGGCAGAAACAGGCGAGGTGGCAGTACTTCTCTGCACGAACTACTTCACAAGGACCTCTATTACTCTGCTGCTAATATTTACAAAGAGCAACCCCCAGTGTTTCTTGCTCATTCTACTCGGGGGCATCTGCCTTACACATGAGCAGTAGAGTTTATTCAATATGACGATTTCAATCGTAATTTGCTTATCTTTGAAATAAAGATATTTTTTTTAAATACTAAGTTTAGTTCACTAGTACCTTTATTAATCTAATTCAGGAATATTCCACTAACTTTTATATATTTTATCCTTTGTCATAACCTCTGTGCCACAACCAAATTGCTCAACTGCAGAGTGGAAGCCTGGTGACCCGTAATTCAGGTTTTTCTATACCTATCTCGGGCACCAGTCTCTCACAAAACAGTCTGACCAATTTTTAGTCTTGTATTTAACCTTAAGTTCCTTACTCTTAAGCCTGTTTTGTGATTGAGAAATAAATAAAACCTCATTCATTCATCCATTCGTTCATTCATTCAAAGATGATTTGACAAGCATGTATCAGGCGCACGACTTGTTCGTTACGTCACTTAATATTATATTTAAAAAATATATACATTTGATTACATTTATTGTTTACAATATTTATTTCAAACATCTTAGATCGAGAATACCTGCAAGAGCTAAACGAATCATATGGAATTTTGTCATCTAAATACCTATGCAGAAGCTGTATAACATGCCTTTGCGAATTGGCGAATATAGGCCTCCTCCATATCTCTCCATTTATGTCGCTCCCGTGCCACATGCATCCAGTTGCGGCCCGCGAAAATTTTATTGTCATCCACCCAACGAAGTAGCGGACGACTTCTGCCGCGCGTGTTGGCCCATGGCCGTCACTCCATGATCCTCCTTCTCCACCGATCTAGATCCATCATAGCTACGTGTCCTGACCATTTCCATTTCATCGTCTCAATTTTGCGTACAACGTCCCTGACTTTAGTTATCCGTAGAATACGGTCATTCGGTATACGATCGAGCAATGTTATTCCTAACAAGAAAGAAAGAAAGAAAGAAAAATTGTTTATTAGCGTCATAATTATGCCATATTACAATTTACAAATTTTACATTCTTAAGCCTAGATATAAGTATAACGCTAAACCGACGTCTTAATAAAATTAAAGTAATGCGATGCTGAGTAGCATTAGTCGAGGCATTTTGCTACACCCCAACGCTGGTCTTCCGGAGACACCAGCCAGTTAGGAAGTAGCACTACGCGCTGCAACGCCACGCCGAACCATATAATATATGGTGACAAGTACGAACTCAATATAATATAATTATAACATTGCTCTTTCTATTGCCCTCTGTGCGATTCGTAAGTTCTCTGCGGGCTTCTTCATCAGAGTCGTTGTTTTCATGCCATAGGTGAACACTGGCAGGACACATTGGTCTTCAACCAGTGTGTAAATTTTGAGTAGGACAATAAGGAGTGTGCTGCATTATACCAGAAGGCGCTTACCTAAGGCTCTAGTCTATTGAGAACCGGTCGAAATCTGTGTCTACGGGTTGATCTGAGTTCAGGACCTGACTGATAAAGTCCCTGGGCAGCCTTGCTTACACAGGTAATAGTGCCCTTCCCCTATAACCAGAAGATTGGGTTTGGATTATAATAGGGGTAGAGACTATAATCAAAACTTAGTAGAAGGTATGGGTCTCATTATTCTATCCAGCATTTTTTTTCCATCTGCCTCCAACACCAAAAGCTTCCAAATGCTCCGATTGGGTCATTGTCCACGTTTCGCGGCTATGGACCACATATTATGAGATCATCATGGCGGCCGTTTTCTTACCCAATCTTGGATGTAGGTCTCTTCCCTCTTCTTCCATTGTTGGCGGTCTTGTGGCCGACTCATCCAGTCCCGATCTCCTTGTCGTCGGATGTAGTCCATCGCCGCGGTAGTCAGCCGCGTCCTCTGATGTCCGATATTATGAGATATTTCCGTTTTATTCATTTCAATGTTTATTACTGATAACTTCTATTTTGACAATGCAATTCTTGAGATTTCAAAATAAACGACCCTAATTCATTGACCAAGAGTTTACATTGTAATTCTAATATTTCATTAATTTACAATACCTCTACAACGTTGTTCGATTTGGTCGTGTAAAATCGAAAGTGGGAGCCGTTGTGTCTCGAGAACACGGAGCATCGGGCACGGCATCGAGCACCGGGGGCCGTCGGGTGTCGGGCCTAATCGCGCTTTAATAGCCGCGGCGTATTACAAAGGCTTTGTTGTTCTCCACTGGATATCATCGACACACTATGATCGATAATCCATTAAAAGCGATATAAAGAATAAATACATCTGTTCAACAAAACTCTAAATTCGAAAATGTAGTATAAGATTGTATTTACAATATTTACAACAGTTTGTAAAATTCAGATTTGCAGAAAGTAAATGCAAATGAAGTATCATAATTTGCAATCAGACTAATTTAAATCTGTTGCCTTACATTTGTAGTCAGTAAGTAGACAGCGAGCGCTATTTGAATACCGTATTTGAAGTCGAGCGTAAAATGTATCTCACGTCATAAATGAAAATAATTTACAAATATACAGCCAAGAGAAAACACTCCAATTCATGCGCATCAAAAATGCACAAGATAATTATCACATTATTGTGTATTAGTCAATACAATTTCTCACTGTACATCACGTGATATTAATACAATCTGATTGGTCAGTTCGAATTTCTAATTGAATTCTTAACTTGAATGAACTATAATTGTGTCGATAAGTGCACCAATGAAAAACTCTCGTGATAGCTGGGTGTCGTGAATGGCCGACACAATGATGTTATGAGCGGGATGGTTCTAATCGCCCACCATACCACTCAATGGAATGGAGACATAGGGATGTACCATTCAAGAAATTTATGAAACATTAGAAGTAAAAGAATATACACACCTGCTATTATAGATACTGTCATAAAGTTACTTGTTCTAATTGCAATGTCGCTAGTACGAAGGTAAAGAAAAAATTAAAAGTAAATTATTGCAATTCAGTTTTTTGTGGATAATTTGTAAAGTACAAACAATACTCATCATTTACATGGTAACCCAAGAATTAAATAAAACAACAAATATAGCAATCTAGTGGTTCCAAATTTAAATTCCGGAAGATTAGATTCGATTTCTTTTTCAAATTTGATCTAGTATATTTTTTAATTTGGCGGCTAAGGCGACTGTAACACCCGCTGTTAGCGTCATAACCGGCCAGTACGTGACCGCGGCGGCTCTTTGATACCCAGTCTTTTTTCTCGCACCATTTACACGTTTTTTATTTAATTTATTTTTGTTATTGGTTACAATATTATCTGGCGGCTACCGGGCGATGCAAAGGGCTGTTATAATTTAGTTTTATTTATGCAAAATAAAAGTGATATAGTCGTAAAGATTTATAGCACGACCGCACCCGCTCGCTATAACATAAACTTTGCATTATAAGCCCACTGGGTTTCTAATTTGTTGTGGCACATTTACGAAGTTCCTTAGCCTTATTAATAGCTTTTTATTTAGGTGTTGCCGTCAAAATAGCCAAAAGTGGGCAGATAAAGCAATAAGAAATTAAGCGATGTTTTCGTTGATGTATTTTTAATGAACGACGTGATTCATTCATTCGGTCAATTGCTCCAATCCTAGAATTCCTAGGTGTAATTATGAAATTATTTTTTTCTAAACAGTAATGCGATTGTAAATTGCCACTTATTGTGGAGTCAAAAGGGTATAAAGTTAAATAAGATAAAAAAGCAACGTCGTGCGGTTTTCGGTTGCCGTCGGCATCACGAGCGCGAAGTGTTAAAATGATTGCATACCTACTAATAATATGTATTTAATTCGCGTCCATTGTATTTATAAAAAAATACAATAAGATTATACATGGCACTATACTTCATATTTACTAATTATACTTTATATCAAATGTCTACTTGTACCTCTTCCAGTTAGAAGTTGTCAAGTTATATCAATGATTGACTACAGTTAGACAGTTGAACTAGTGAAAAAGTGTCTAGAAAAATACCCTTTGTCCATTCTCTGTAAAAGCTTAACGTCTAGACTAGACTATCTCCATAGGTTACTTGATTTCTTTGGAAGGATCGACGGTAAACGTCTGAGGGGTCCCTGTCTCATAAAATGGTCCGATCAAGTCTATACGGCTCACTGCATGAGTTCCATGATGCGCTCCACTGTGCCAAAGACCACCATCGTCATGAAGAAACTGTTTCCGTGGGGGAGTCACTACCCTTACCAATAAAGAATACCTACGCGACGAGAGAGAGAAAGAGGATAGCTCCATTCTCTGTTTTATTTATTTCCATTTCGACTCCTATAACATATAGATGTGCTGCTTCGCAGTTACAAACAGGACTAGCCCGTACAGGCTTACTCGAATATGACTTTACTTGTAGATACATCATGCCAAGTAACTCTGTTTAGTAAATAACCCTTTAACAGCTATTCGTTAGCTCTTTAATGAGTTCAAAAATTGTACCTTTACGACATAATCGCGTATTGCCAACGCCAACTTGCGTTTTAAAGAATTTCAACAACATAAATTATCTTACAGCTCCACATAGAAAGCAATTTGAATTTAACATTAATTTAAGCCATTTACTCGTCTTGAGTTTCACAACTAAAAGCCTACAACAGCGCAATGGCATCTGCATTGCTGAAATACAAAACGATGTAACCGACTTGCAGAGAAACATTTTCTCCGAGACATTTTTCTTTGAAACACCCAATGTCCTGTAGCTGAAGAAAGAGATTTCTTACCTTCCATCTTCAAAGAAAGAAAAGTCTAACAGCCTTAAAAAGATTACCTGCAACAAGCAAAGCATTTAAGAGCGTCTTGTAATAATACAGAACACGAAGAATCTGTCTCCGTGAAAGGCGGTTGCTGCCTTTCGAAAGTGGACGGGGTTGGAGGCTGTACCGGCTCGAGGGAAAGAGATAGCAACGTAAGTGAAGGAGATGAAACACCGCGGCGATACAAAGCAGGCGGCAGACGCCAAAGGCGGCGGCTCGAGCGCTAATTGGAGACTGCGCAGAGTTCAAAGCGCGCCGCCGGTACGACGTTTATATTAGTCAGATACAGTCTTCCACACCTCACCATTCAACCTTTTTCGAAACATAATTTGTATGGAAGGTTATTTTAGGTTGGTATTACTATGTTTAAAGTTTGGTATGTGGTTGTGGCAGCGTGTGCGGCGCGTTGTACAGGCTCAACTGATTAATTTCACCGCGAGATCCGCGCAGGCAATTAGTACGGCTTTGTGCGGATCACTCGCTCGACACGCTTTTTGATAGATTATATTATAGTGTAAAAGTTGACCAGTCACATTTGAACCGTGGCTGTGTTGCGGAAATTCGGAAAACTAACCTCCTTTATTAACGGGTGACATTTCAGGAGCGCCATCATTTCGCACCTCCCGGTGAAACATTGACTTATCTTACATTTGTAAAATTCACAGAAATTTAATTTTATTTACAAAAATTAAAAGTTTTGTTTTTCGGGCTACCGAGCACATTTTGGTCTTAAATGTTGCACTATTTCAATACGCATTACGATATAGAAAAATGAAGGAGTGCATAATGCGTCTCTGTTTTACAGCATAAATTGCATTATAAAAATGATTTGGGATCACACTTTTTTGCAGTTAAGTCTGTGTTTCACCAGAAGTGCGATAGCAGGATCTTTGTTTTTCAAAAGATTTACGTTTTACAAAAGGCATCTGTTTCAATTCTTCCAATCCTTTAAGAAACAAAATACACATCTTTTGTAATAAGGCCATGTCTGGAAAACGACATCTTTTAACCGACAACTTCACACATATATATTTACACGTAATTTTTAAACGTAACGTTTCATGTAATTCGTGTTATTTTTGCGACTTTTTTATGTCATAAAAGCACTTTTATCCTAAGTGGATTTATTATTTAAAAAAATTCTACATTCAAACTTGAAATTTAGTTACCTCGGTGGTTCAGCGGTTACCACTACGAATGTTAGATGAGTAGGGTCCGAGTTCTATTTTCTTTTTTTATAATACTAAGTGACGGGACGAACAAGTCGTGCGCCTGGTGGGAAGCGACACGCCTGTCCATAACACTTGCAGTACCATTCAGAGCTTTAAATCGCAAAGATCTTAGGGGCACTGCCACTGGTCACCCTGAGATATAAGTTGACAAGTCCCATGCGCCTGTAATTTCACCAGCATTCTTGCCCTTTAAAACCGAAAGCAAGCAAGCGACAGAAATAGGTAAGGTGGCAGTACTTCCCTGGACGAACTCTTTCACAAGGAACTCTACTGCTACTACTTTACTCAATTCCCGGTAGTATCAATTCGAAGCGGTACCCTGGAGTTACTTTCCTTGCTCTGTACTCTCACTCTTACATCAATATTATTATTACCAAGTAGGGTGACGGTGTCTTTAAATTTGAAGAATTTTTTTGTTCTTAAACATATAGCAATAGTGACTAATTTACATGACAGATATAATCCCCAAGAAAGATTATAATGTAGTATGTTTCATAAAAAACCTAAACTAGAAATTTCTCTAAATCTCAAGTACAGTACAGTACAATACAGTACAGTACAGTACAATACAGTACAATATGCTTTATTTCTCTCAATAAGGTTATAGTTATAGTGTATGAAAACATTAAAAATACAATTATTAATTACAAAAAAATACAAATAACAAATATCAAGTGCCTTAGTGAGAGCTGGAGTCTGTACTGGGTTGGATACCTGTGTTACTAATCACCAGGCTCACTCCCTCTTATTGCAAGAAGACGTAATGAACGTAGTAATGAACACCAAAAATTCACTAATTAACTAACCAGTAAAAGACACACCAATAATGAACAACATTACCAGTAAGAAACATGTTACTATAAAAGATAATTTTGTCTTAAATTTACTAAAAATTAATTTAAAAAAAAGATATCATACAGCCAAATATTAAGTTCAGAGTTGAAGTTTCCCGTTTGTTTTCTTTTAAATTATTTTTTATCTCCAAGAAAGAACCAAAATATAAACGATTTCGTAAAACAAGAGAGGCGGGAAACCCTGTTCTCTAAATAATGGCGCAACAAAGAGCGCGCACACTCATCCTCATTGGAGACTGTGCCTGGTTGACATGGTGAACAACAGGGATGGATTCAGAAAGTAGAACAAGAACGAAACACGGTAAGCATTAACAAATAAAATTTTGCAAATCAATTTAGTTGCAAAATACTAAAGTTTTTTTTTACTCTCTTTGCTGTTTTAGTAGGGGAAATGAGTTTGTCTTGTTTGTATCTTTGCCATCTGTTTTATCCTCTCGTATGTCTCCATATTTTGTTCTTCTATGCAATAAAGAATATTTGTAATGTATTGATTGCATTGTATTGTATTTGTAACAACGAAAAACATAATTTATGAAATTGTTCATTTTTTTAGAATTATCTTTACCTTTAGTTTAATAACAAAATTCGGCGAGCTCAATGGACCTGTGGTTAGCAATGCAGGTGCCAGGTGAGGAGGTCCCGGTTTCGATTTCCAGTAGGTCCAATTTGAGAAACAAACTT
The DNA here is from genome assembly GCF_003589595.1 of Hyposmocoma kahamanoa. Lineage (NCBI taxonomy): Eukaryota > Metazoa > Arthropoda > Insecta > Lepidoptera > Cosmopterigidae > Hyposmocoma > Hyposmocoma kahamanoa. Next base: position 12,911,517 of record NW_020653900.1, read on the forward strand.
ATTTTCAATTAGGCTTGACACAGAACACCTTCCTGGGTAAGTGCCCCGGAGTTAATTTTTTATAGCTGTTAAAGCTCCTTGCGAGAGTTCGGCCAAGGAAGTACTTCCACTTACTTCTACCCCCAAGCAGTATTGTGTGCATACAGTAAGGGTGCTGGTGAAATTATAGGCACATGGGACTTGTCACCTTATGCGTCAGGGTGACGTGCGCAGTGGCAGTGTTCTTCAGAACTTTGAATAGAATAGAATAGAATAGAATTCATTTATTACATAACGCCACAATACAATAATACACAGTAAATAATAAAAAGTAAAAAAAAAATTAAATAAAACTGAACTAAATTTGCGATTTAGACGTCTGAGAGTCTCGCTTACTATCTTTAAAAAAATCATTGCTCTGGTATTCATAATTACAGGGAATTTCCTACTTTTAAGACGAGGAGTTGGTGAGCTTGTCTAGCACAGAAACAGTTCTTCCTAAGGAATGGAATGTCACAAAGATTTTGACCCGCGGAAATAACTTTTTATTACATAATCCAATCCTGTTTCCTGTCAATTCGAAACGCCTCCTAACCACACAAATATTCACATTACCACACCTTTAGACCATTAACTCAAAGTCTAAATTCCTTTACGGCATGTAATATACAAAGTTGCTTTCAAGGTTTTGAAACCAATTTTAGAGAAGCAACTTACGAAGAATTTAAGTCTTATGAATACGGTCTAGAATAGTCTAAGTTCATTGCAAATTCCCATTTGTTATTTATATCTTTGAGAGGTGAATTAGTGACTAGTAAAAGGTCTTATAACTAGCCTCGTCGGGTACAGAATAATTCAGTATGATGGGAAATAGACTTTATGTCTTGGTCGTTTAGGTTTTGATCGGATTGATACAGTAATATGATCAGTCTCAGTTTTTTTAGATATCAAATTTCTAAGGAGGTTAGATCAAAGGAAACTGAATAAAACAATTGTTCATGGTTTTCAAGTCTATAGAAATTGAAATTGATCTATGGTATGAACCGGTTAGTGCCGGTAAAAAAGCAATATATTAAAAAATATTACAATACTACCGTCAAATAGATACTAATATGAAGTGAACTGGAGACTTGGCGTATGCCTGCCGTAAAACTAACAAAATAAAAATACTCCAAGACTGTATGCTGTATGGTTTTAAACTTGGTTTTTCTTAAAAAAACAACAACATGTAATATGTGAAGAGGCTGTATGGTGTAACTTTTGCCTACTCTAATAAATGAGTGAAAACTTGTTTACTTCCGTTGTCTCAATCAAGAAGATATTCATACGTAACGTGTTCGAATGTGGGTGATAATTTTGTTGTTTAGTACCTAATTCATGCAAAACACACGTAAAATTATTCAGTGTAAAAATGAACAAATTATCGATTTAAAAAGTGATCGATCAATGAGATCAATGGAGTATAATCAGTCATCGATATTCCTAATTTTAGGGTAACCATAAGTTTTGAAAAAAGTATAGATACTAAATTGACTATTTATTTTGTAACGTTATTTTATGTGACGAAACCTGTAGCTGATTTATATTTGTGTCTTCATGACGAAGCCTACTTGCAGATTGACATAATTATGTATTTAGTTTAGTTTTTAAATGAATTTAATTGTATTGTAATCAATTTTTCGTTCAATGAACTATTTAAATCTTGTAACGTGCACTGTATTACTCTGAAGGTGTCTATTAAGTAAATTCAAGGGGGTAAATGTTTGTCCGTCCGGCAACCCGCTATACAGTAGCGTCGCTCTACTAACTAAGCTACAGGCTACAGGTCAGATGTCAGGTCGAAGGATTTTTTTGTGTTCAATTTTTGCATTAATAATTATAAAAAAAACTAGTGGAGTTATTTCAATGATAAGGTATTTAATGATCACGATGGATTTAAAATTTTGTCAATGACAAGAGCTCAAATTTTTGTGGGTATCACAGAACTGTCTTGGTTTTAATTTATAAAGACAAATATCTATTGCATTGTACTTTGTAATTGTTAATACATTGTTGTATTATCCCGTACATCGCTTATAATTGTAATAATTATTTGTATATAACACGAAATTCAGAGTCGAACTACGTGAATAAGTTTTTTCCGTCAAAATTGTAAGCGCCATTGATGTTATGACTGTAATAAGAGCAGCATAATTGGTAAGTGTAAAAAAAATATTCCCATATTAGCAATATCCCTTGGCCCAGGTTTGTATGAAACGCGCTCGCAGATATATATATCCTCTTGAAGGTTTTTCCCGGCACTCTTGGCCAGATCTTATCTCGCTTCATGTAACCTGTTTTCTCAAAATATTAAAATCAACCATTCACCTTCCACGGTAATAATAAATACTTAGAGAGGTCAATATTGTAGGTAACTAAATCATCATCATTTACACATCATACGTTCAACTGCTGGACACGGATCTCCTTTGAGGAGACGAGGGCTATCCGCCATACTGGCCAAATGTGGGTTAGGAATTTTTGTGAGCTTTTTCAAAGCGCAGTTTTCATTACAATGTTTAACTATATTAAATATTCAGAAATGTATATGACTTATAAAAGTCATATATTAAGGGTTCTTTTTGCATACAGACGACAGCGACCAATAGCAGCCACTCTTTTTTGCCAACTAATAGCGTTTAGGAGCTAGATCAAATTTATGTTATAAACAAAAGGTTTTTACCACAAAAAAAAGGGGGTCAGTACAATAACGGATGGGGCTACAGACTCTGCTGGCACGACTGTATTTGGAACTGAGAAGGCTTTGACTTTGCTGATAATACTGAAGTCGATATTCGAACCAGTGTACATACCTTGATGTGCTGTAGACTGTACATGCCACCGTGAACCCGGGGCGGCTCAACCGAGGCACTAGCCTCTTGGGAACCGGATGAAGTGACAACGATCTGTGACAACCCTGTACAGTGTGATCTGGGGTCAGAATCTGAATTCAGAAGGTTCCTGTGCACGCACAGGTTATAGTGCCTTTGTATGCCCTAAGGGTCGATAGGGAGGGTCACTATAATCAAAAGTAATGTAGAAAGGAACGGGGTTGCACATGTCACAACAGGAGCAACTATTCCTCCACTGTATTTTTTTTATAATATGAAGTGACGGGACGAACAAGTCGTGCGTCTGATGATAAGCTACACGCCTGTCCATAACAGTTGCAGTGCCACTCAGAGCTTTAAATCGCAAAGTCACTGCGCCCGTCACCCTGAGACATAAGTTGACAAGTCCCATGTGTCTGTAATTTCACCAGCTCCCTTACCCTACAAAACCGGAACACAGTAATGCTGACATTATACTGCTTGGCGGCAGAAATAGATAAGGTGGCAGTACTTCCCTGGACGAAATCTTTCACAAGGCTTCTACTGCAACTAAAAACTGTTACTATCGCTTATAGTGAAATAGTGAACGGTATAGCCAATATTGCATCTTTATAAACTAGAGGAAAGAATTCCTAAATTGGTAACGCCCCTTGGCCACCCTGAGCGCGAGATTGAGCCATTGCCTCGGCGCTCTCGGCGAGATGTTATCTCTAGATGTAGCCGTGTTTTGGTCCCGGCACCCGCTCATTACGAATTAGAGGCGCTTTGATCGGTAAACGGCACTTACTCAGGCATGCTACGATCTTTTCGGTTATTTTTGTTACATTTCGATCGCTTGTTCCTTTTTTTTTTAGGTCCGTATGAATGAATGCACTTTGTAACGTTTCATTGTAAATCAAGAAAGTGTTCTGTACATCGAAATTCTGGGTAGCGATATTGCGGGTTAATTAAACGAACGCATCTAGGTACATTTTTGATATATGTTTATTGTAGAAGTGCTAGGTGACGAGAGACGTAATGGGAGTTGAGGGAATTCTTTTTTTTTTAAATAAGCTCATTCTTGGGCATGAACACACTTGCTTTTTTATAATACCAAGAGAAGGGACGAACAAGTCGTGTGCCTGATGGTAAGGGACACGCCTGTCCATAACAGTTGCAGTGCCACTCAGAGCTTTAAATCGCAATGATCTGAGGGGAACTGCCACTGCGCCCGTCACCTTGGGATATAAGTTGACAAGTCCCGTGTACCTGTAATTTCACAGTGCCGTTTGGCAGCAGAAATAGGCAAGGTGGCAGTACTTTCCTCGCATGAACTCTTTCACGAGGAGCCACCTTACCTATTTCTGCCGTCAAATAGTAATACGTTCCGGTTTTGAAGGGTAACGGTGCTGGTGAAATTACATTAACATGGGACTTTTCAACTTAATATCTCTCAGTTTGACGGACACGTTGGTAGTGCCTCTCAGATGTTTGGGATTTAAAGTTTTGAGTGACACTGCAACTGTTAAGGACTGTATCCCGTTACTAAGTATCATACAATATTAAAATATTGTATGATACTAGTAAATAAAGAAAATAAAGAAAAAAAATAAAGAAATACTTTTAAAAAAAAGTATTTTAATTTATAGGAAAATTACAGTAAACTTCAGTTGACATTATGTTAAAATACGACTAGACGACGAAAATAAAAAGTAATCCTAATTAGGTAAAGTTATAAAGAATATTAAATACAAAATAAAAACTACATAAAACTGTATCTTAACACGTTAAGATACGTATAAGGCATACGCATGTTCGTTAATCGCAGACAATTGGTTCCGAGCTGCTTGAACGACCACCCGGCGCGAACCGGTCGTACCAGACTCCCGTGTCGGCGTATTATGTTGTTGACCATCAAAATAATACATGTTTTGTTACGAAATCGACTTTTAAAATGTGATGTGCTAAAGTATACCGACGATGTATAATCGAGCACCTTTAGTAGAAGTAGAGGTCCTTATGAAAGAGTTCGACCAGGGAAGTTCTGCCATCTCACCTATTTCTACCGTTGTTTCGGGTTCAAAAGGTAAGAGTGTTGATAACGGCCCAATAATTGCAGACACAGGAGGCACAGCTACTTCCGTGGCCGAACGAATTACCAATCTGCACGCAGAGGTCGCGGGTTCGATTCCCGGGCCAAGAGAGTTATGTGCATGGCCTATATTTTGAGTGAGTTTGAGTGTAATTTGTGTTGTCTATGTATCAGGGTTTCTCTAGTGCGGGGCTATGAGTGGGTGCATTATTATTATCGCTTGGATCTTGTCAACTTATGTTTCAGGGCGACAGGCGCAGTGGCAGTGCCCTTGTGATTAAAGTTTTGAGTGGAACTACAACTGTTATGGATAGACGTGTCGCTTACCGTCAGGCGCAAGATTTGATCGTCATTTGGTATCATAAAAAACCTACTAATAGAATATTTAATCTCGTGAAAAGTTGTCATTTTTCTAATGTGACCTTATTAAACCAAGAGTGTGAATTTAATTAATCGACATCAATGTAAAAGTAATTTATTATGAATTCCTTACTATTTCAATTTACGAAGAGATTCACCCCAAACTGGTGCTGCTATAGAAAGCAATAAAGGGAAATGCAGGATACAAACAGAAACGTCTTTATGTAGGGGAGAGTGTGTATGAAAGAGCCAGGCCACGAAAGAGCCGATGTGATTTTCTGTTACTTACCGATATTCTATCGAAATAGATTTTTTTTCTATAAACGGCAACACTGGATAGCTGTCGCCCACAAATATTTGACAGTTCTACGATAATAAATGGCGTCACAGGACTGCAACAAAATTTGAAAAGCCGAAAAGTAAGTTTTTTTGTGTGTGCTTATTGTTTTTTCAATAAAAATGTATTGCATAACATGAAAAAAAGGATATGTCATATTGTTACGCATATATTCGAGTTTCTTTTGCATAAATAATATCAGATTAGCGTTCTTGTGAAACAAGTTTAATTTAAGGTTATATTATTAAACACCAAATGTTTTGAAGGAGCCAGTTGTTCGTGCTTTGAAAGAGCCGGCTCTTTCATGACACGAGCCACTGGCTCTTTCAATACATCACTTAGTTTATAGTTCTCAGTTATGTTCTGTTCTCTATTTAATATATATTTTTTTTATAAATGTCTTTTAGAACAGAAAAACATGTCTTCACAAGCATCAATATCCAAAAAACGCCTAAGGCCCACAGCTGCTGCAGTTGAAGAGGCTGTAAGAGAAGTGGTTGCTGGCAATCAGTCCATAAACAAAACAGCATTAGCTTTTGGAATATCAAGAGCCTATTTGGCAAAAATTGTTAAGAAGGCTAAAAATACTGAAGAAGAGTATGTGCATCGTCCAAATATAGGCAACAAACGCATTTTTTCTAAAGTTCAAGAAGATTTATTGGCTTCATATCTAAAAACTGCATCTAAAATGTGCCACGGCTTAACTAAAAAGCAAACAAGAGAACTGGCTTTTCAGTATGCAGAGGCAAATAATATTTGTCCCGAAAAATGGAAAGTTGACAAGATTGCGTCTGTGGAATGGCTTCGTGGCTTCATGATTAGACATAAAGATTTGTCAGTTAGAAAACCTGAGAGCACTTCGCTATCCAGAGCGACAAGTTTTAACAGATCAAATGTTGACGCATTTTTTGAAAAACTAGCAAGTCTATATGAAAAGTATAACTTTCCACCACACATGATTTTTAATACTGATGAAACAGGGTGCAGTACTGTTTCAGCTCCTCCTAAAATTATAGCTGAAAAGGGTTTAAAACAAATTGGACAGGTAACTTCAGCAGAACGTGGTACGCTCGTCACTGCTCTTTTTTTTATTAATGCTGCAGGTGGTACTATACCCCCTGTATTCATTTTCCCACGAGTAAATTATAAAGATCATATGTTAAATAATGGCCCTGTTGGAGCATTGGGCTTAGCCCATGTATCAGGCTGGATGACTGAAAATAATTTCGTGGAGGCATTGGAGCATTTTGTAAGCCATGTAAAGCCATCTGAAGAAAACCCAGCCTTACTTATATTGGATAACCATGCTTCTCATGTTAATCTGCGTGTTATAGAATTTGCCCGACAAAATTTTATAAAAATACTGACATTTCCGCCACATTGTAGCCACAGGCTACAGCCTCTTGATATTACGGTTTACGGGCCATTTAAAACAAGGTACCGAATAGCTATGAATGAGTGGATGCTCTCGAATCCTGGCAAAACTGTCACTATCTATCAAGTTGCACAGTTTGCTAGAGATGCTTACTTAGCAAGTTTTAGCATGCTAAATATTACGCAGGGATTTATAAAAACTGGCATTTACCCTTTAAACTACAACATATTTTGTGATGAAGACTTTCTAACATCGTACGTTACTGATAGACCTGATCCAACTCCTTTAGAAAATACCACGTCAGTAAACGTGGGACCCACAACTCCAGAACTCAGCACTTCTCATATTAACATATCAGAAAATCCTGGAAGACCAAATATTCAACTCACACCAACAGATAGCTTGATAACATCGTCAGAAAACTTAATACAGCCGTCAACATCATCGTCATTACAACAAATTGTTAGCCCTCAAATTGTAAGACCATTTTTAAAATCAGGTCCTAGAAAAACTTTTAAAACGAAAACTCGTAAAATGACATCAGCTATAATCACAGACACGCCTGAAAAAAATAAAATAGAGGAAAAAGAAACTAAAAATAAAAGAAAAAAAACTATTACTAAGACTATGAAAACAAAACAAAATATTAGGCAGTTGCATACTAAAAAACAGTATGATTCCAGCGACAGTGCCAGTACGTCATTGCACAATACATCATTATCAAGCTCTGATGATGATATTAATTTATCAGAATTTAAGAAAAGGAATACTAATTCAGAAGAAGATAAAAATCGTTGTGTGGTTTGTAATGGACACTATGCTAAGAGTAAAGTCGAGTGGTACCTGTGCAAGATATGTGTAGGGTGGGCACATGAATCTTGTGGCCATAAAGGAATAATTAATTTTTTCTGCCAAAATTGTTTTTAATTTTATTCGTTCGTGTTATTATTTCGTGTAATTCGTTTTTTTTTGTATTACATATATTAGTTTTGATTTTATGTTTTGGGGCATATTTTTATAAGGACGTTTTTGTTGTGTACACAATGTAGAATTATTTAACAGAGACTGATTTTCTTTTTAATTTGATTGATAAGACTGATTAAAAACTGTGATTATTTATAGAATTTTGTAAGTAATGATGACTCTGAAGGTTATTAACAAAATTTAGTAGTTCGAAAACGTTTTGTTCCTATAAAGTAGATATTGGCTCTTTCATAAAACATGGTGGCTCTTTCATTGACATGTTGTCATGAAAGAGCCGATTTCCTTTTTTTTTTAAAGTACCAATAAGAGATATTATTGATGGTGTTATCTGTTTTATTGTAATTTGATTACATTACCAATTAAAGAAATTATTTAAAAAATGTGGTTTCTTTGAAAAACAATTGGTTAAAAGTAGTTGTTTTACACACTTTTTAAAACTGGCTCTTTCATACACACTCTCCCTACAATAGGTTTTCATTTGCGATGAACATTTGTACGTACAAAAACGCATGAAGCAAAGTTTTAAAAAGCCCTAGCAATGGCATTTGTAGCTTACAGCCAGGAATAGCATAAACGTCATTCAATCGCGGCCTTAATTAAAGCCCGCCATTAACCGCGCTGATTACCGCGCGCTTACAGCCGATTAGTCAGCCAGAATTAGAACTACAATGGCTATTTATAGCCTTCGTGGGCAAATCGACGACTTATTGTACCAGAATTAAAGAAAGTTACCACTTGAAATATGTATGTATAATGTCGTTGTAGGGTCGCTTAAAGTCCATTTGTGATGATACTGACTTCCTTCATCGTCATCCCACCTTTTTAGAAGCCTCTCTTCTGTTCCTGGCTTTAAAATTTGAATCAATTTCGAATTTTCTTTTCCTTTACTATTCTTACGTTTGTTCGATCCGTTGTCACTCTCACCAAAATTCTTAAAAGGAGAGCCCCATGTCTTTCTACATTACTTTTGATTATACAAGCTACTTAATATTATATATTATCGTGTATAATCTATTATACGAGAAGGGCATTATAACCTGTGCGCGGAACCTTATAAGTTCAGGTTCTGATCCCAGATAGCCAGTATACAGGATTGTCACGGACCTCTGTCACTTGACTTCATACGGTTCTCGAGATGCTAGTGCTATGGGTAAGCCGCCGCAGGTGCACGTACACTCCCTATTTTCCAGATACGTATCGGAGCTGTAGGTACGCTCACTTGAAAGGAGAGGACGTGTCCATAGTCAAAGTCAAAGTCAAAGTCAAAGATTATTTATTCCATAGGTAAAATAAATTTACACTTGAAAACGTCACATTTAAGCTACATTTAAGCTACTGCTCGTTCACTACGCTGACCTCCCTGAGAAGAACGAGCAAGAAACTCTAGGGATTGCTCTTTTCAAATAAACTTAAATGCTATGGAATACACTTTGAATCAAATTTGTGTGGATTCTGGAGCCATGTCGTCTTTCCATACATCTTTATCTAACACGTAGTCTTCAATTTTGGAATATGATTTTTCGATCAAAATATTTTTAATAAATTTTAGTAACAGTGGAGCTCCTTGTGAGAGAGTTCTTCCAGAGAAGTACTGCCATCTTACCAATTTCTGCCGCCAAGCAGTAATGTGAGCATTACTGCGTTCCGGTTTTGAAGGGTTAAGGGTGCTGGTGAAATTACAGGCACATGGGACTTATCAACTTATGTCTTAGGGTGACGGGCGCAGTGGCAGTGCCGGTTACCACCAGGCCTACGACTTCTTCGTCCCGCGACTTGGTATTATAAAAAACGGCTTATGAATAAATTTCATTATTTTTATGGGAATTTATTTGAAATCGCGATATTCTTCTACAGATAAATTATATTTTTTTTTACGGAAGAGGCGGCATTCTCCGTTATTTGCATTATTATTATCGTTAATTTAAAGAGATATTTCGGGGAAAATGTATTAAAGATCATTAAGGGGTACAACAAGGCGGCAGGCTTATGGAATTATTTTCTCGCTATACGTGTCGAAAAGAGGCCTACACACGGTGGTTGATAAGGTCTTCAAGTGAAAATAGAGAGTTGCATCCATTTGTGAAATCATGTAGATGATGTATGTTTGCGGAATCGATTTCAAACAAAGAAAATCGTAAATTTCAGCTTCTAAAGGCTTAGGCTACGTTTACATCGCCGCGGCACAAAATATTAATTTTTGTAGCGAAATTGTAAGCACATTAGGATTATGCATTATGGATTTTATTTCAATTGTATAATGTAGAAACTAGTTACGATATGGTAGATACGACTATTTCCGAAACTACGCGTGAATTCTCCGGATGATGCGAGGTCTGTGTTTATTTATCACGTGTGTAATCATATTCATTTATTTTGGCTATTTTTGGTACATACATGTGATGCCCCGCAAGGGCGAAGCAAAGTTTTTTTATTACATCAAGTGACGTTACGAATAAGTCGTGCGTCTGGTGGCAAGTGACACTTAAAATCGCATGGTTCTCATGGGCACTGCCACTGCGCCCGTCACCCTGAGACATAAGTCGACAAGTCCCATGTGCCTATTATTATTATTATTATTACGTTACTTTTGTATTAAATTATGTATAATTCCATTAAATTATAATTTTCCGTTTTAACTAAGTACAGTCAACAGCACAAGCTGTACACTTTTGTTCGAATGTCAATGTGTTGCTTCATGTGCTGCCATCTGTACATTCATAATATATAATAATTACCATTTTAAAATATGACAGATAGTGACTTATAACAGATAACAATTGACCTAATTGTGTCCCAGACAACTTCAAACTCTCTAATTTGTACGTTATACACGTGACGTAAAGATCATTATTGTATGATTATAATAATCCGCAACAATGTAATAGAGCCTTACGCTAGATGGATTTGAACTACAATAGCTATTTATAGCCTTCGTGAGCAAATCGACGTCTTGTAGCACCTGCGACTAAGAATTTGAAGAACAAACAATATGAATTTTGATTACCACTGCCTATAAGGCATATAGTTGGACTTTGTACCTTATCGCCGATCGTATACAAACCTTCGCCATATTTCATTTGAAAATGTACCTTAAGGCGTATACGATGTAGTACAAATCAGAAACTTACAGCAGTAGAGCTCCTTGTGAAAGAGTTCGTCCAGGGAAGTACTGCCACCTTATCTATTTCTGCCGCCAAGCAGTAATGTCAGCATTACTGTGTTCCGGTTTTGAAGGGTAAGGGTGCTGGTGAAATTACAGCCACATGAGACTTGTCAACTTATCTCTCAGGGTGACGGGTCCCGTGGCAATGGCCCTAAAATCTTTGCTATTTAAAGCTCTGAGTGGCACTGTAACTGTTATAGACAGGCGTGTAGCTTACCATCAGGTGCATGACATGTTCGTTCCGTCACTTGATATTATAAAATAATAAAAAAAAATAGTTGGACTTTGTACTTCATAGCCAGTCGTATACAAACCCTCGCCATATCCCATTTGAAAATGTACCTTAAGTCGTATACGATGTAGTACAAATCAGAAACTTGCCAATCTACCTATATCTATGAGCTCTACTGCTACTTAATATAGAATTGAAATTTATTTCATACTAGCTGTACAGCGGTGTTGCAACTAAACTGGAAACGTACAAAGTCCCTAACCCGCATTGGGCCAGTCTAGTGGATTATGGCCTTATACCTTGCCGTAATGGAGACTCGTGGCAAGCAGTGGAATCTAATAAAAGTCAAGCTACGAAAGTTTTATCGAAATCGCACGAATAAAAACGCAATAAAATCTAATTATGTTTTCGAACTCTAAGTTACTAGAGCAGGGTTTCGAAACCTGTGGTCCATGGACCCATGGATAATATAATAATCTCGTACAGAGTAGTAAAAAATCGACCTCAAAAGTCATTCATCACCTAGTTTGCCACCCTTATAGAAGGAATATTTTCTTCAAATTTAAATTGGCCTCTACTGAAGTACTGTTGGAAAAATCCAACAAAAAATAATCAACAAAATCGATACATAAATGCCGTTATCGCGTAACATACATACAAAAGAACATAGAGTCTAATTGAGAACCTCCTCCTGTTTTTTGAAGTCGGTTAAAAATATATATACAATATGTTATGAGTTAATAATGCGCGTGACCTTTTGAATTTTCGCGCCCTTTGACTGCTATCCGTTATAGAAGCGAGTGAGACGCGCGTCAATGCAACCAGCGCGAGCATTGACTTACAAATAAATGGACGACGGGTCTAATAAAAAAAATAAAGGACTACAAAACCCACGAAAATAATGTCCCAAGTCAACCTATTTAAACGTAGTGACACGTAAAGGAATATGAAAAAGCTAAAACGTTGAATTTAAATTGTAATGTTATCGCAGTACTGTCTAATTTTGCTTGCTTCGCTGTCAGTCGAACAAACGAAGACTAAAGCGTGAATGACGCTCTGTATACGATTTTAACGCCCTATAAGTTCGGACACTTTAGCGCGAACCCGACGTCCATATAATTGTAAGTCAATGAGCGCGAGCCTCTTTTTTTGAATCTTTACGGAAAGAGCCCGTAAACTCGTTAAAATATTGAAAGGGGGTTCATGACTAGAAACCCTAATGTAGGTCAATTTCAAGTCGTAAATTTAAAACATAGTATGCAAATAAACCATTGCTAGTCAAGGAATAATCCAGTAAGTTCTAAATTCGCATTAGTAAATTCAGAAACTGCGGCTATCAAATATTTAAATTGCGGCGGCTTGGTACTTTGTAATTGAATGCGGTTGAGACATCACTATGAGACGTTGCAACGTTTCATTTCACGTAGACACCTTTCTGATTTATTTTTGTTAACTTTGTAGTAAACTCATATTTTTGAAATGACAATAAACAATGTTGTGGTCAAGTTTAGTAATTTTTTAGATTAATAAGTACAATACAACAAGTTTGAATTGGCGATAGGAAAAACAATCAGAAAGTATTTATTGCTTTCATGTGTTTTATTATTGTTTACAAGTGCTATTAAAATTAAAATAGTATCAACATGACCCTGTTAGAGCGACGCAAATAAAAAAAACTTACTTTAAAGAAAAAATGATAGATTAAAAATAATAACACCAAAACAAATATAGCAACATGACATAAAATAATGACTTTTGCTACAGTAGGTATAAAGTTTTTAAAAATAATTGTATTTTGTGCGCTTGTTTCAATTAAAAAATACCTACAGAACTTTTAATTGCTTTCAATAATCTTAGCTATATTTAAAAAACATAAACCCATTAGCAGTGTTTAAAATAGGAACTTATGCTTTATCAACCAATAAGAGCGTTGCTAAAACTCTTACTAATTACATTACATGTACCGCGAATTATCAGGTCCGCCATTGTTCTAAATTCAAACGGGCCAATGGGAGGGCGGCGCGGACGCAAGCGGCGCGTCGCCGTCATTTGTAAACATAATTCAATTAAGTACGTTGTGTGCAGCCTTATCAACGCTATCGTGTGTGAAGAATTGCTCGTAATAGATTGTTTTAGGACCAAGGTGGCTGTTATTGTTAAGAGCGTAAGCGGTTAAAGATTAAAAAATTTAATTAGAATTGGGAAAGAAATTAAATTTGTAATTTTGGCTTACTTTGTAAAGTGAAGAAAGATAGACACCGGCGAGCGGTGTACTTGTGAAGCGACGACTGTTTTTAATTTGTTTCGTGGAAGCTACAAAAAACAGTAGTATTGCTTTACAGCATCACCGCCATCGCCAGAGCAAAAATGTGTAATGTTTCCGCCTAATTGATCGACAAGTTTATTGGAAAAAGAAAAAATGGGATCTCAAAGCATTACACACCACAGTGCTAATTTCCCCGTAAGACAATTCATATCATCATTGTAACCTAAAATTAAACAACAACATTACAAAACAACTGTAAAATATGTACGCATATAACGTGTATTCGAGTAAATGCACAATACATTTCTTCTACGAATCGAAACGATTAAATCGATATCCTTTGTCCAATTCAATACTCTGCCGCCGCTTTCATCAATTTCAGACTTTCCGAATCGATATCTCAAAGAATATTATTCAATGTTTTGAAATATGGATCGTACATTTAAAAAAGCCATTTCGTGACGGCATTGTAAAGATGCACAACAAAAAATAAGATTCTTTTTTTATTTATCAAAAACCCTTTGATGAACCATTTTGGTATTTCGAAAATCCCATTTTTTTTTAAATTCAGTTGAATGCCTTGGAGAGGTGAAATTGCAGTGTAAAATTAATTCACAATGTTCGATTTAAAAATTTTGTATTTTAATATTTTGTGTTGAAAGCGAATACTCATGGTCATTATAATAATTATTAATTAATTTTTATTTTGTGGTTTGAAATATACAATATATAATAAACATAATGTATATAACAATGAATGTTTCGTAACCTCGGTATAATAAAGGCACATGTCACGCATTGAAAGAGCTTTTATCGCATGAAAGTAACAAAAATAATATACAAAGTACATGAAATAAATTTCATTATGTACCTATACATATACAGACCTACCGCTTTAACTGAGGCGGTTCCAGGGGGTCTACCACAACTTCTTAAAACAATATTACTTTAACTGACTTTTCGTACCATAACGCGCTTAAAGTAAGCTTAATAAAATGTTGAAACTATGATGTTTTATTAACTGCTTTGTGACTATTCATTCACTCAGTTCATACTAAGACGCGATTTTAACATTAAAGTAATATTGCTCTTATGTCAAATTTAGCAATCTTAAAATAGTTAGACGGATGCAATGGAAACAATATTATTTTCAGTTTTATTGTCTTAATATTGATTTGTAATGATGAAAAGTTAAGTTGAACTTATTTATTTACATATCTTTATCTCTTCAATATTTTGTTTATTTTTTATTTAATAGCACATAGGAAATAATTTCTCGTTAAATAAAAATACGCGCGCTTCATTTCGTAAAATTATGACAGCGCCATCTATATGCTCCTTGGCGAAACTAACAGTTGACACTAGATTATATTCCCGAATTCACAACGTGACTGTCAAGACTCAGCTTGTTTTATTTATTTTTCTTCATGAAAATGCCGAAAAATAATTGAAAACAAAGTAATTATAATAGATTTTATTATTACAAACTTTTATTTTTTTTAACAGTTCAAATTCTCTGAATGTAAATAACATTAAGTACTTAAGTACTATGTTTAAACATTATACTACGTTAAGACGGTTCGGAACATCAAAAAAAGAAAGAGATGGCATTATATAGTTCATATAGCGTTATTTCTTTCCTATTTTTAGTAAGGAATAGACAATATTGGGAAATCATTCGTTCTTTCAATCACTTTAGCAATATTACATTACTTGATTGACAGGTTTGTCATGGTATGTATATGAGTAACATTATAATAAGCTTACTTTAAGCTTAAATTGAAATAAGATAGTTTTTGGAAAGGTTTTGGTAGGCCCCCTGAGTCACAGTTTACATAACAGTGAGAGGTGGGAAAAACTGCTTATTTTTTTAAACGTTAAAACGTTGTAGTTTTTTTTTAAAAAAGCGTGCTTTTCTAGACGGGTTTCACTTATGCTTTTTAGTTTCAAGCTTACAAAATCGTTTAGAAAAACGTTTGCGTAGACTTATGTTAAAAAAGCTTGCAACTTAGTGTTGATAGCGAAAAGCAAGAGTAGATCACTAAAAGTTGTAAGATAAGAAAGTTTATTTGTAAAACACGAGTTTTATTTTT
Organism: Hyposmocoma kahamanoa; assembly: GCF_003589595.1. Lineage (NCBI taxonomy): Eukaryota > Metazoa > Arthropoda > Insecta > Lepidoptera > Cosmopterigidae > Hyposmocoma > Hyposmocoma kahamanoa. Next base: position 12,927,247 of record NW_020653900.1, read on the forward strand.
ATTTATAAAATTATTATTCACATTGTCGAATTAATTTGTCTTGGAAACATAGACGGCAGGGCTTGAAACATAATCACGTTGTAAACAATGAAATTCTTGAGTACTTATTGAACTGACTAACGCTAACTTAAGTTGAAAAGCGTGCTTATTTAAAAAAGCAAACTTTTTTAACGCTTTTAATTTAAACGCCCACCTCCAGTAACAGTTATATCATGCTGCACAAGTGATAATTTCGATAAGATTTTTCTGTCGATATTCAATAGCAAGTTGGATGAAAAAAGTGCCTACCATATTAGTCAATTTTTGTTATGTAAAACGATAATAGATAATAAGAAACTACTTCATTGATAATTTAATATATTAATAATAATTATTATTATTTATTTATTTTAGTTTAAACGCGACATACACGTCCGGTACTCACTCGGTTTTAGGGTCCACTGAAAATCAGCATCACAGCCTTGTCCCAGCGGTGACATTAGCTGAGTGGATCCTATTACATACGCCACAGCCGCACACAGGACATCTACTTAGTACAACAATAGTGTTGACCAGCTTTGTGGTCGCATAATTATTTATTGCTAAGATTTTATTTTTAATTAATTTTATTTAGTTTTCTTTTTTGTTATTCATTTTCTGTTTGTTTTAATTTAGTTTGTTTTAGTTTTAATTTAGTTCTGTTTTTTATTTTTATTTTTTACTGTTTATTATTGTGTTGTGGTGTTATGTAATAAATGTATTCTATTCTATTCTATTCTAATTGAAATGAATAGACAAGCCATTTGGTACTCTTTGCAATCAACTTTTATTACAATTTATTCGTGTCTCCAACGGCAAATACTTGCTAAGAACTTTTCTTCTTATCACTTACAACACTTATCACTTACATATATAGTATGCTACCTTACCTATTTCTGCCACCAAGCAGTAATGTCAGCAGTACTGTGTTCCGGTTTTGAAGGGTAAGGGTGCTGGTGAAATTACAGACACATGGAACTTGTTAACTTATGTCTCAGGGTGACGGGCGCAGTATTAGTGCTCTTCATATCTTTGCGATTTAAAGCTCTGAGTGGCACTGTAATTGATAACTGCCTCCGTGGCCGAACGGTTACCTTCCTGGACTGCCACACATAGGTCTCAGAGTCGATTGCCGGGCCGGGCGTAATATTTGTATGGCCTACGTTTATTTCTCTCGTGAGTTTGAGTGTAATTTGTGGTTGTCTATGTGTGTGTACATGGCACTTCACGTCACTTGATGTTATAAAAAATACCTTAACACCGGCAAATTGCAGAGGCCCTTCCTTCGACATACATTATTTAAAGAATCAATAGAAATTAAATGAATGAATGATATGAATGAATAAACTGCCAGTTGAAATAAAACATCTGACATTTAAAAGAATGACAACTGAACTGTATAAATAGGTAATTAAAAAAGGATGTAGTAGTGTAAATGACTACCTAGAAGACATTTTGCATACTTTTATACCTACAATGGTTGAATGAAAGAACTCTAATGTAATTACCATCATGTAATTATTTTCTTTAAAATATTGTATGTTTGTGTTCAGAAATGAAATCTTTATTTTTTATTTTTTATAAAAATCAAGTCAAGTCAAATTTTATAACCGACCTTTTAGCATAAAAAAGTTATAGACTAATTCCATTCATAGAATCTTTAATTCTCACGCTCTTTGTTCTGCATAAATGTTCCATTATTATACACGATTGCAATAAAACTTTCGTGAGTTTTTGTGCCTAAGTTTCTGAAGTATTACATCCATTTCAACATATCAATTGGACCATTGTTTCAACAAATTTATCTACAATCGAAAAAACGGATTTTTACATACGCACTTCCAACAAAAAGTTCTTTCTTTCAGTAGCATTGCAACACATGCTGACATACAACTGTTTTACAAATAAAAGCACTTGAAAACAATTGATAATCAATTTCAAAAACATATTTTTAACCGACTTCATAAAATGGAGGAGATACTCTATTCTTTTTTTGTGTCCGACATTTGTGAGTCGATTTTGACGATTCGTTTTTTGTTGGAAAACGGGTAACGTCAGTAGTGGTTTCATTCGAACATTGAAGAAATACTCCACCTTCTAACGGTAGCAAATTAGGAAATGAATCAGGTTTATAGGATTTCCTGCTTTGACCTGCTTTCCGTTAACTGTTTTCAATAAAATTTGGCATATAAAATAATTCCACAATCTGTTCAGGTCGTTTTTTTAAGGAAGTAATTTTCGTAATTAATTACACAAATGTAGAAAAAATAACCTACCCTCGTAACGAAAAAAGGCACAACTATGCGTACTTTAAACAGCAGTTGTGCCGTTTTTCGTTCTGAGGGCAGTAATAAAGGTTTCAGTTTCACTTACTCGATATCCAGTATGAATGAAATTTTTTATACCCCAGTTATCTTCCATATTTAATATCCAAACTTTATGTTGCGTTACACAATTTTTCCCTCTACATTTCTAATCTACTGTGAAATCTTGACAATTATTTTTTATAATTAGATATAATTATTTAATCTAATTAACTACTCCGTAGCACAAAGCTGACGTTAACAATCCTCGCAATATGTTACTTGTGTAAAAACGATATTTATCGTCGCTGTAAATTAAGTTCTTATTCAGAATTTTTTTTATGACGTTTCTCGTAGCACTTTTTTATATGAGTGATTTTATCTCTTGAAAATGTACAAAACAAGCCCAGCTCTTTAATACATTACATACTACATGTGTCGTTAATTTCTTGTGTTGTCTCGCGGAACGAAGTTTGTTATTATGCTTCTATATTCATTCATAATCTTATTAGTTTACCTTTTTTACTTACTGTACTTGTTTTGGCGCCTTCTAAATTTTGAAAATCTAATTCTTATATCGATCTAATATTATATCAGAACAGATAGAGTTTATTTACCTCGAATTTACCTTCGAAATTCCTACAAAAAAATTGTATAAAGTGTTTTATTCAATGACGGGATGTTTCACCGCCATATTAAATTATATTTTGTAAAATTACTCCACTACTTTGGTATAATAATTAATACAAACATCGAACACTAAGAAAAAATACCTTCAATCCGGCAGGATTCGAACTTCTTCAAGCAACCCGTGACAGGCACTGTGCCAAATAAGCCACGGAACGAACCAGCGAACTTCAGCAATTTTCCTGTGCTTGTTTGTTGGTTCTTTGTATCTGGTTTTTAACGACTTTGTAGCCGCAGTGCCATCTATGAGATACCTATGAAAGTATTCCGTCACCCAAAAGAAAAAGTCTAAAAAACGGATACAAAGTAGACATATAAAACTGTTCTGTTTTGGTTTTTATGCTTTAAAACGGGAATGCATTGATACTCGCATTAGGTACTGCTTAGCGGCTGAAATAGGATGGTGGCAGTACGTACTTCACAAAGAGCTCTACTGCTATAAAATCTCTATAAAGCAATGATTGAAGACGGGCTATAAATGATGATGACGACGATGATGAAGTATACAAAAGTATCAAGACGAGTAATTTTGTATATAATACGTTTATATACTCTAAGTTTTTTTTTATTATAACACGAAGTGACGGGACGAACAATAGTTGCGCCTGGTGGTGAGCGACGCGCTTGTCCATAACAGTTGCAGTACCACTCAGAGCTTTAAGATCTGCGTGCTGATTTTGATTCAAATCGGAATTGATCGGGTAGTCTCGAAATCAGATGCGTTTCTGAGCGAGAAGATGAACCTGATTCTTACTATATCTTTCTTATTGAGTTAAATCAACTATTGCTCTGATTAGAAATGTCAAAGTTTCCGATCGGCCAGTTGTGAATCGCAATTATGCGCCTCGACTCGGAAAAGACGCAGTTTCCGACCGGGAGAGGCAATCAATAGCAAGCTACTGAGGGGCCACCGCTCCCGTCACCCTGAGACATAAGTTGACATGTCCCGTGTCCCAGTAATTTCACCAAACATTTTGCTTGGTTGTGCTCTCTCATTAATAGCACACAATCAAAGTTCAGACAGCTACACATATATGAAATGTTTTTCGAATACTCTTATATATTATTTCCATTATCCCACATACATAACACCATAATAATTTCTAACAAAATGTTACTAATAGCCGGTATTTTCTCTTTTTTTTCTTGTTTCTGGTAATTTATACCTGCCCAAATTATATAACGTGTATATCTTAACATATAATCTTAATTCATTTTATGTACTCATATAACGAAGGGGCCCAAAGTTAAAAGGGTACGCCCTCGAAAATCGAGACAAAGGGACAAATACAAAAAACCGCACACCTTTATATCGATCGGCCAATTAAAAAGCACCTGACCTAATCCGGCCCTGTTCTAAAACACATAATAGCCCCCTAGTCGGGCAAAAAAATCAATCGATTAGCTAATTTAAATCAATATCGGCGATCTACAGGGGTGGTACGATGAAATGTGTTTTTTATCTATTATATTGGGGTTATTTCTATTCGGTTAAATGTAAAGTCACGTAGTAACCGGTAATGGTAGTTATTATTATTGTAATGTAAAACTTTAACATTGCATTGAAAGCTATTCTGTCTTCCCGGTACACTGTTGCTGTTTTTACAAATAATCTGTCAAACTTTTGATAACGGTGACTTTAATAATAGTGGGTCTACAAATTATCGGACAAACTTTTGATAACTTTGCTTTTTATACCACTGGTTCTACAAATTATCTGTCAAACTTTTGATAACGTTGCCTTTTATACCACTGGTTCTACAAATTATCTGTCAAACTTTTGATAACGTTGCCTTTTATACCACTGGTTCTACAAATTATCTGTCAAACTTTTGATAACGTTGCCTTTTTAACACTGATTCCACAAATTACAAACGTCAAATTCTTTATTTATTTATTTGGGAAATTTCATACAATATATATAACAGTTTCATCGTATCCTAAACAATAACTTACTTGTCTAGGCGGTGTTGCTAGACAGCTGATTCAATAATAACCAACAGTGGCCAGTACACAATTTTAAGCACCATAATATATACGATACGACGGTTCGGTTACTCTGCAAGTCTCTCATCTTTGTCAAAGGTTTATCAGTTTATAATGGCGATGCTTCTTTTATTTTAGGACTCTACAAACATCGCATTAAATATAATTTGTCACATAAAGCCTAATGGTCTAAAGGTCGCATAAAGGTAAAAAATAAGTGCAATTCGTTCAAAGCCGGCTGTTTAAAGAAAAATTGTATATGAAAAGCAACAATATATGAATATAGATATTTTCGAAGTTTAAAGTCCCGTAACTACTTAAAACCTTCAATAATATTTTTTGATAAATTTCCCAGTGGAAAAAACTTTATAAATATGACAAATTCTGTACATGAAATAGAATACGAAACTACCCTTTGTTTCTTACATTAATTTACTTATAAGATGAGTATATTCGATTACATCAACATTAAAAGTACATCAATATCCAAAAATGTCTAAAGACCCCTAAAACCTTTGAGAAGGCCGCGGGTTTATTTACAAAAACACGTAATTCCCCTCAGGGGTGTCCAAATGTAGGGTTATTAAATAATGACCCGCTGCCGACCGTATCGCATGATATTGTTCGTTTTGTTGACTAGAGTGCACGGTTTTAAGATTACTTTGCGTAGTTGGGGTAATAATCTTTATATGTTATGTAGAAGGGACAAAAATTGTGAACCTAAACATTTTTGTAGCAGTAGAGCTCCTTGTGAAAGAGTTCGTCCAGGGAAGTACTGCCACCAAGCGTAATGTCAGCATTACTGCGTTCCGGTTTTGAAGTGTAAAGGTGCTGGTAAAATTACAGGCACATGAGACTTATCAGACTTATTAGACTTATCTTATGTCTCAGGGTGACGGGCGCAGCGGCACTGCCCCTCAGATTTTCGTGTTTTAAAGTTCTGAGTGGCATTGCAACTGTTATGGACAGGCGTGACGCTTACTGTCTTACTTAGGCGCACGACTTGATTTCGTATCATAAAAAAAATCTAATCCATTTATGATATTGATTTTTAATGAATATTATAATGTTATTCAATTTACTTTTTGTGAAATTACTCCACTAGCTTATTATAATTATTAATGCACAGACTGAATATAAAGGAAATTTCCTCTGACCCGACAGGATTTGAAACTGCATCTGTATCAAACCAGGGCCACCGCTCTACCAACCGAAAACTAGACCCTGAGGTATTAAGTCCAGCAGGCTAGCCAGATGGCTGGAAGGCTAAGCTTATTGTTTGTAGGAAGTACCTGCCCACTTTCTGGTCACCGGAGGCTATAAAATGAACGTAATTTTATATGTAAAAATATAAGTGTAATTTAAAAAAAAAGTAATTATTCATATATTATCCAACCACAAAATGTCATATTCAGAGTTAATTATACCAAAATACACGGAAAACATTATGTTATTTAATGAAGGTGAAATTGACGATTTTGAGGTTATGGGAGATTGAGTCTCTCTACATAACAAATTCATAATGTTGCTGCCTTTACACAATAACGTAGTAAGTATTTCCGAATACAATTTTAAATTAAGCATACAGCGAGAGCGCAAGCGAAACTTTATATTCTTCTCAACCTCAAACTCATGTAATCTTTATTTCATATGTAAACAAATTACACTTCGATTAAATTCTACTACTCACTCGTAGTGCTGATTCCCCTGAGAATAACCTCTAGGGGTTGCTTCTCATAAATAATTATTTGCATATATTTATCAATAAGACTTTTATACGTAGATGGGTACTATATTCACAATAAGTTTTCGCTTGCTCTGCTTGCCGCTATATGTTTAATTCAAAATCGAAGTATTCTGAAATACTGCGTTATTGTATAAATACTGCGTTATTGCATAAATACTGCGTTATTGTATAAAGGCAGCGATATGTTACTGTAACTAAAATTAATTGCCACTAGCAATAAATGCTATTCATAAAAAGTCAACAATATAAAAATTAAAAAGTCCACAGGAGGTCTGCAGCAAGTGTTTATACAATTAGTCCTGCTTACCTACTGGGCACAGGTCTGAAGAAAGTTTAACTTTATTTCATTTGTCAGTAGACTACATTTCAAATTGTCACATTGATTAACAATATTACTGGTACATAAGGCAGGTTCTCCTCAGAAGAACGAGAAGGAATAAAGTTAAATAGGCATTTATTCACATTTATTATTTATGATATTTATTTCAAATATCGTAAGTAGAAACAATCTAAAAATACCAAACGGGTCTGCCGAGGATTTTTGTCATTCGAGTACGCAAAAGTTATATGTTTTTTGGTATGACACCAATTAACAGGACGAAGAAGTCGAGTGCCTGGTGGTAATCGGCACGCGCCTGTGCATAACAGTTGCAGTGTTACTTAGAGCTTTAAATGCACAAAGATCTGAGAGGCACTGCCACTGCGTTAGTCCCCATGAGACATAAGTTGACAAGTTTAGTTGCAGAAGAGCTCCTTGAGAAACAGTTCGTCCAGGGAAGTACTGTCACCTTACCGATTTCTGCCGCCAATCAGTAATGTTAGCATTACTGTGTTCCAGTTTTGAAGGGTAAGGGTGCTGGTGAAATTACAGGCACATGGGACTTATCAACTCCTCAGATCTTTGCGATTTAAATCTCTGAGTGGCACTGCAATTGTTATGGACAGTAGCTTACCATCAGATGCACGCACGACTTGCTCGTCCCATCATTTCATACTATATAAAAAACACTTTAAGTTCCAACGAAAAGAGCAATTATGTCAAAATAAAGCTGTACAATAAATAAATAGACCCCAATGCTGACCAATGCGTTTTTCAAGAGTTCTGACCTATCTTCGACGTGAGGCCTTCATCCCGACGTCATTATAAAAAATCGCGCACTCTAATTTTTAAAACGAACTATAATTTCACGATACAAACTACAACCTCTATCACAGATGGACAACAGATAGGATAATAATTAAATTAACTCACTGACCTACACCTGTCCCTCTCCAGCACGACGGGAGTGAAAGAGACAACAACATGCAAGGTGCACCTTTATGAATTAGTAAATTTGTTTGGAAATCAAATTAGTATGCTGTTGAAGTTTTTATACAGCACTGTTATTTAGTGAAGAGGGTGTCTTTTATCTTCAGGCGTGGACGTAAAAAAATTATATAGGCACCTGTGCTCTGTAGTGAGAAATATATGGTGGCATATAGATGCAGTAGCGCAACGGTTTGACCTACTGATCCTCAAGCAAAGAGTCGTGAGTTTGAATCCGGGCTTGCAACTTTAACTTTTTCAGAATTTGTGTATGAAATTTAATTTGAAATTTTACTTTTGACGCCAATGTTCATGTTAAAATAGTCCAAACGTCTATAAGGCTTGAATGCGGTTGGCCATATGTACAAATATAGAATCCGCCATTTTGTTTTAGTTGCAGCTTGCACTTTACTATAAAAATGAAATAAATTAAACACACTTTAAAGCACATTTATGAAGCAATTTCTTATAGGCAAATTTAGCATTGTTTTAGAATTTTTTTGGTCAATAAAAATCCTAATGAAGGGAAAATTACCACTATCCTAGCATTCATCCCGTTTTTACTTACCGTGCTCAAACTTGGTCTTTGACAAATCGTCAGAAGTTCGCATTAAGGGTATGTCAGCGAGCAATGGAGCGGAGAATCTTGGAAGCAAAACTGTCAGACCGCGTGCGAAATAGCATACTGCACTCCAAAACACAAATCGTTGACTTTGGTTGTAAAGCCGCGAGCTTAAAATGGACTGGGCCAGACATGTCTGCCGCATGTCAAACGAGGTGTGGGCAAAGACCACCACAGAGTGGATCCCACTAAACGCAAAACGAAGCCGTGGAAGAACCCGGAAGCGGCGTTAAATCGCGAAGAGTGGAAAAAGGGTAGGGAGGCCTTTGCCCTGCAGTGGGACAGTAATGGCTTAAAAATGAAATGAATGAAAATGTTTGCAATACTTTCAAAAAACGAACACGGAAAGTTTGTCACAAATGGACTATGCGTTACTTCCCGGCCAAGGCCAGCAAAAGTATGAATATCCATTACTGTCCTCTTCTCTAAACTTTTAAATGTACCTACTAGCTATGAACTATCTAAACAAAAGAAAAACTCATACAACCAACTGCCCAGTGTTCATAATAGCGAGAATTAAAAATACCTACCTGTACCGCTTACTTCAAAAAAAAGAAAATGGCGCTAACATTTAAACTAAAGTGCTTTGGTAATTTTTTGTTTTGTCGTCTTTTTTGTATTTTGGTCGCGAGAATAGTGAGAAAAGCAATAACGAAAGTACTATAATAGATATACGTTCAAACACATTAGCAGAAGTTTATCAGACTACGTATTAATGTGCCTGGAAAAAAATCATTTTCTTTTAGATACGATTGTATTGCATAATTATATTTTTTTACTTTTTCTATTGTACATCTTCCTCTCTTTTGCCTTTTATTATTTCCTCGCATTGTTTGAGAAAAATTCTATACATGCCTCGGCGGGAACGGGGATTGCCTGACTCGTATTAATACATGGCCTCGCTGGCACTTGTCCTTGTAACTCATACTCGTCCAGCAATCCCTTACTTCTCGGCCTCTGCAATAATGTACTATTACATAGGAGTCAAAATTTGAAGCTTGAAGAACTGGCTAAACAGCTGACTATACATCCAACGTACGCGCTGTGGTAATTTTAGACGCTATTAATTAAGCTAATTAATTTATACGTTCTTATTAATACGTTTTATGGACGCCACTACTAGGTAATTAGAGGAAAATTATGTACTATTCTGTTCGTAATAAGATTGTTTTTTCCGTTTTTTTTCCGCGTTAGTATGTTATTGATGTGGCTGTATCTATGAACAGAATCCAATGGATTGCTCTTACGAGTACACAGCGGGAACCTTGTCTTTAATATGGCAATAAAGTTAGATGCCACGTTAAAAAACATCAAATTATATACCACAATACCTAAAGGGCATAAAGTAAAATTATTATTACCACGAACAACTCGTGCGCCTGATGGCAAGCTACACGCCTGTCTATAACAGTTGCAGTGCCACACAGAGCTATAAATCGCCACTGCCACTGCGCCCGTCACACTGAGATAATATAAGTTGACAAGTCCCATGTGCTTGTAATTTGATCGGCTTCCTTACCCTTCAAAACCGGAACACAGTGATGCTGATATTGCTGCTTGGCGGTAGAAATAGGTAAAGCAAGATAAGTTTGACCATATATAATGTTAGAGTATAGTTAGTCACCCAAGTGTACTGCACAATTACCTAAATCATTTGACTAGAAAAATAATTTTTCCCACTTCTTCTCCGGAGACTTGACTTAAATATGTAGATTATATTCTCAGTACAGAGTACTAAAAAACCGACCTGAAAAGTCATTCATCCCCTAGTTTACCACCCTTAGAGGTTGAATATTTTCTTCAAATTTAAATAGGACCACTTCTGAGGTACCCATTTCTAACAAAAAAGAATCATTAAAATCGGTCCACGAATTATCGTGTAACATATATACGTAAAAAAAGAAAAACTAGAACACGGTTTGTCTCTGTATCATATGTTTAATCTATGTAACGTGGTATTATTAAGAATACTTACACATGAACTGCAATAAATAAATAAACCCAGCAGTTTAATACAGTGTGCAATACAAAATTACATAGATTTTTTTACAGTTGTTTTTTTCTCCCTAAATCGTTTCCGAATTAGTTTTTAAAGTCGATCGATTAAATCCAATAAAGACCCCTATTCATTGTCAATTAGTCAGCGATTCTACCCCGAAACTGGAATTATTTGGTGTAAAAGCTCCCTAATACGTATTATAATGGCGGGAGCCGACTTTTTGCTGCACGCTTTTTTTTTCTATTTAGGGTTCCAAATCATCTACTTTTAAAATTGATTATATTTTTGATACTGATATTCTTCAAAACTTTGGCCTAGAAAACTACCTAAATTGCGCAGTACATTGTTAGCGTTTTTTTAAACAAGCGAAATTAAGCGGAAAAGTGAAATTTGATTGTCTTTTTGTCATTGTCACTAGTTTCTTCAAGCACAACGTTTATCGAAAGTGTAACGAAGAGTCGTGCATGGTATTTATTTAAATATTTTCAAAGACAAATTATTTGAACATATACATAAGGACGCTAGAAATGGTTCACTTATGATAACAACGTATATGCATCACAGGCAGAGATGTGCTGTGGTATAAAACCCAATCAACGCGGCCGGCTTTTTAACCACTTCTGCTCAAAATCGTAGGCAGAAACAGTGAATATGGAATTTTGTATAATTTCATACTTATTATAATTGCGAAGTAAAAAATCTTTTTAGACAAAAAAGGAGCCATCTTGTAGACTCGCACTTACTACTAGGGATACATATAACGATTCGATTTTCAAGAGAATCGATTCAACGATCCAACGGGCAGTTGTAAGCAAGCAATAACCATTTTGTAATCATAATTAACATTTGAATAGAATTCGATTCACAAATATATAGCTGTAAATAGTTTTTACGGGCGTTATTGGGATTTAACCCGATTAAAACCCTGCGTTAACAAAGCGCCGGGTTACCAAAATCAAAAGATGATGAAATCTTGTTCCATTTTCAAATTAAACGTTCTAATAATGTCTTAATCTTATTTAAGGTATAGTATAGTATTGTAAATTATCTATAGTTTTATTACTTAAATTGTATAATTAATTATTACTAATTAAAATAGGTATGTTACACTTAGATTTATTACTTATATATTGCACGTGAAACTAAATATTGTCTTAACTCTAAATTCTGGAATTGAGAATACATGATTTAAAAGTTGAAAAAACACTGAATTTTCATTCACACATTATTATATACTATGTCTCATGCAATTATACTATTTTCCGCATGTTCAGAGCTCATAACGACCTGTGCAAGATATGGACATATTCTCCCATCATAGTCGTTATACTTATTTAAATATTTCTAAGGACAAACTGAATATGTTGGATATTTATAAATCTTATTGTTTATAATATGTATGTGTAATATGACTTTTTCCTATTGTTTTTAAGTGCAATATATTTATTTTATTCAATAGACTCTTAATTTGTAATTACATTTAGTTACTTAGCAAATGCAGTGCGTGGCTGTCATAGGAATGCTAATTTACTCCTATTGTAATATATGATATCTCTAAGCAACTTCACAGTTTGTGTTCTGTAGCTAAGCCATAAACAAATAAATAAATTCACGATAAGATCCATTTCTTTTTTTTTAATTTTAAACCGTGTTTTCTCAATTTTACCAATTTTTGAGTTACCACAGTATTTGGTTTTCAAATGCGATGTATAACAATTTGCCGTTCTTGCGTTGTAATTTTTAAATTGTCTTATATTGTCGCTTTAGCTTGCTGTGGTGTTCTTTAAGTATTAAACTTATATATTTCATTAATCAATGTGTTCTGATTTGTATGTGGAATATCCTAAGTAAATAACAAATAAATATGTAATACCTGAGACTATGACTCAAAATAAGTCTACGGAACCCGTCTGTTAATTTGAACTCCCATTTACCATATTTTTTTCACTAAGGTACAACACCGACGTGCCGGTCCTGACACCTTAACGGACCCCACAGGAGGCTCGGCGGCTAGCAATTTAAGCCATAATAAACCATAATAGCACCAAGTGTAGTGCCATTTTATTGGCTTTTTTTGACACATTAACTTTTAGAAAGAGCGCTATTGAGTCATATAGTGGTGAGAATGCTTATACGAATAATATAGAGTTGTTAATGTACTGCTGTTAGGGTAGTGACTCTAGTTGTCAACAGATCTTCCCTTATTCGTTTTGTTATAGCAATGCTGCCACCACTTAAATAATTTTTATATTTGTGGGCCTTGTTTTTGTAAATTATTTTTGATTTGTTTGTGATTTAGTTTTGTGAATATAACAATATATTTTCCTTTTATATTTTATGTCGCCTTTTTTATTTTTCATTCTTATGTCATTTTTATTATTTGTCATTCTTTCTTACTGAACTTTCTTTGGAATAATCTTTTTTTGTATATATATTTAAGTATGTGTATGTATGAGTGCATATTTATGTGTATGCATATTGATGTTATTTATGTAAGACACATATGATTTTAGGGTCATACACCAGAGCAAACACTCACTGGCTTGGGTTGACTGGAAGAGATCTCTTTTAGAGATAAGTCCACCTTTGCTCACCTTATGTTCAATTAATATTTACGTGGTAGTTATTTGGTGCAATACAACATAACATAATGCAATTATAATTTTTTTCACAACTTGAACAATACTAAATGAAGTTAGACGGAGTAGTACAATTTTTCCTCCTTCAGGACAGGCTCAGGTGTCCAAGCCATACTGCCAGTACTTAGATTTTAAATTTTCTTCAGCGGTTATATTAAAATGGTTATATTAAAGAATGTTTTTTTTTTAATTCTTGGTGTCTGCTTAAAGTTTTTGAATGCAACTCAAATGCCAGGAAATCTTTTTAACACTTCCACTGCCGTTGTAAACATAAACGTGTATCTTATCCTACAATTAAAAACACATGACATATAATATAAATAAAAAAACGAGACATGACATTCCTCTAATTTAGGTACTTGATATCATCATTCAACACAGCGGGTAATTATGTATTTTGTAAAAAAATGGCAAGGTAATGACACTATGTCGTCCGTATTTTATGTAGCGACGAGTGATTATAAAGATTACATCTCGTAATTACTGTAATGTCATATTTACCTATACGTTAAGTGAGTACCTCATTGGGACAGTGTGTTCCGGTAATAATATATGTATACATAACTTCAATTTTCAGGGTCCATTTTCGTTTGTTCGGGATCACTTGGAATACATATGCAAAGTGACCCCGATAGCGCTGCAAGACTTCTGAAATCACGAAACTAATCCGCTTTTTTATATTAAATATTTATACAAATTCCACTTAAGGCTCAATTTATATTGTGGCGGAACGGAATGGGGTAGAATTTTTGTAACGATGTTATACATAACGAACTTCGAGTCATCCGTAGAACAAAGGTCTATGTGCAAGACTACTTGTTCTCAGGACATAGTACATTTCGTTCGTTCTTCGCTGTGGATGTCAGATCGACCGTTGTTCGATTTTATATTTCCGAAACGAAATAAGATATATAAATTGTTGAATAACGAAATTGTTCTCGTAACGTACTTATTCTCTTTTCACTATATAATCACATTGGACTCTGTTCTTCGGATGAGTCGTTATGATCAATTGTGTCCTCATTCTCGAGAAGATTTTGGCTCGTATCTAGCTTGTACGTTACACAATGGATCGTAAAGTTCATTGTGCTATGTTCAATATCGTTACAAAAATTCGCTTCCATCAATTCGTCGCAATATAAATTGAGCCTTAATATATGGAGCAACTTATCTTTTTCACAATTTCAAAGGGATAGACTAGCAAAAGTTGTTACATGTTGAAAGGTAAAATTATCCTTTAATTCTTGCAGATTTTTAGCGATCACCCTGTCTGTAAATGTATTTAATCGAAAACACATATCAAGGCGTGAGAAATGTACTAACATGATAGTAAGTAAAATATAAGATAAAAATAACTTGTATAATAGTTAGTTTTTTATAATACCAAATGACGGGACGAACAAATCGTGTGCCTTGCGGTAAGCGACACGCCCGTCCATGACAGTTGCAGTGCCACTCTGAGCTTTAAATCGCAAAGATCTTAGTTAGGGGCACTGACACTGCGCCCATCGCCCTAAGTTATAAGCTAACAAGTCCCATGTGCCTGTAATTTCACCCTTACCCTTCAAAACCGGAACACAGTAATGTGCAGACTACTGCTTGGCCGCGGAAATAGGTAAAATGGCAGTACTTCCCAGGACGAACTCCTTCACAAGGAGCTCTACTGCTACTAAAATCTAGTATCTTATTGGTTTCATAGATACCAACACGCCTATCTGCTACTAGGGTATTATAATACGTCCTAGGCTACGCTCCTGTACCTCTTTTGCTTTCTTTACACCTTTCAACCTTTACGTGCACGTCCATTTGTTGTTGATACTTTTAACCTGCCCTTGTAAAGATATATTAAATATTATTGTGATATCACGATGTTGACCTGTCTCCACGTTTACAACCACGCTCTATAATTACATGTCGTTATTCTACCAATATTAATCCTGTAAGCTACAACTTATATATAGCATAATATAACTGGTATCATCCCAATTAATAAGGCAAAGGATAGGGTTCATCAAAGACTAATGAGACTTCTCCAACCACTCTGGTATTACTTTGCCGTTACCTTTACCCTCAAAGCAATAGTTCATAAATATTCCATTACTTGTTACTATGCAACATGCATAAGTTAAAGTTGCATTAGAAATGTCATTATATTGTGGATATATTTATGTGACCTTATGTACCTGCAGGCAGGTGACGTCACTAAGGGGAAGTACACACCGCACTACTGACGCCTCTGCAACATACAGTGTGTTTTGTGCAAAATTATGAAATAGATAGAATTACATCGTACCTTACAAAAATTACTGGGCATGGAAGTTTTTCCACGACCTAACACTATCCATACCTTACAATTTTGTTAAAAATGAATTATATCACGTCTCGGTAGCGGTGGAACTCCTTGTGAAATATTTCGTTCAAAGAAGTACTGCCAACATACCTATTTCCGCCGCCAAGCGGCAATGTGAAGATTACGCGTTTTGAAGGATAAGGGTGCTGGTGAAAACACAAGCACATGGATTTCGTCAACTTTGTGTCTCTGGATAAAGAGCACAGTGATAGAGTCCCTTAGGTCTTCCCGTTTTAAATCGCTGACACTGCACGACTTTTTTATGCTGCCACTTGGTGTCATAAAAACAAATTACATTAATATTATGAATCAAACAATGCAATTAATTGTGAGGTACGTCTGTGGTGTCAGCAGTAACGATAAAAGAAATACGTAAGTATGACAAGACTGATTTTATAAAGTAGCACAATTTGCTCATCATAACATATGAAAACAGCGCTTATATTAAGCCTGTCACTCTAACAAAAAGCCTTTCAATATAAAGGCACATGGAAATGAGACTTCCACCCGTAATTATATCCGTGATCCACATCGGTCATTTATCTAATGCGCGAGTAATAATCGTACGATATACAACACCATTATCTAATGCCCCTCTGCGGGGATTGTTGAAAAAAAAAAATTATTTCCGTTCGTATACAAGATGACTTCCTCAATCAAGACGTGTTGTGCCCACCACAGCTCATTGACAAATGACCGTTTGGCGTTTAACGTGTTAATCAACGCATATGGAGCATAGACAACTTCTTTCAAATTTTCGAATTTGGACCTCTTTTGTGTGCCAGCAACAATAGATTTTTTTTGCAACAAATTGCGATCTTATTCATCCTTTTAGGGTTCCGTAAACAAAATAGTCACTTTTATAACTTCTTCATATCTATGTTTGAATCACTGCTTAACAACTGACTTTTTTATGCACCGACGGTCATGACATTTTGAGCTACTGTTACTGAAAACGCAAAAACGATCAGTTATGTTCCTCCATAGTGCTTTCG
Organism: Hyposmocoma kahamanoa; assembly: GCF_003589595.1. Classification (NCBI taxonomy): domain Eukaryota; kingdom Metazoa; phylum Arthropoda; class Insecta; order Lepidoptera; family Cosmopterigidae; genus Hyposmocoma; species Hyposmocoma kahamanoa. The sequence continues at coordinate 12,943,899 of NW_020653900.1, forward strand.
TTTGAATTCCCTGCCTACAAACTTATTCAATGCGCGAGTTATTTCTCAAGGCGAGAGTGAGTAGGCATTATTTAGGTGTGCATGCTATGCATATATGCATAGTCGATCTCATCGGCACGTCAACGAGAGAGAGCATTTTTTTATACAAAAAAAATAGAACGGACTCTATAGCCAAGACAACTGACATTTTGCTACAAAAGTGTTATTATTGTTGTCAAAAGTTTTGATATGTTTAAGTAGCTCTTATGTAAACAAAATAAAAATACACTAACGGTACTTGCGTTTCCCGAAAACTATAAGTTAGGACTGTTCAAGTCTAGAATACACAAACGCGTACCGTTATCATCGCTGAACATCATCAGGTGAGATTTTGGCAAAGCGTGCATCTACTTCATTTAAAAAAAGTAATCACTACGGAACTCGACCGTGTCCGACATACTCTTGACCTTTTAATTTTTTTTTTTCATTGAATAACTTCAACCTTCTTTTGAGAGTATTTAAAAGGCCATTGATTTGTGACGTTATTTTTATTAAGTGGTTAATATTGTTCGTAAAACGACGGGTGTTAAGTTAATTTAAAACACATTATGGTGAATTTATAAGGGCAGTTACGTAAATTCTTACTTATTTTTGGGGAAACTATGCTTAAATTTATTAATATTAGTTTTCAAGTATTTTTTATTACATTTGAAGGTCTATAAATGATGGTGATTATATTTATTGAAAAATAATACGTAAAGATTATGTTTTTTTACTTTTGTTAGGTAATTATTGATAGTAACATTACTAGCTCTTTTTTCTATAATTTGGCAAAGGTAGGATCGCCGTTTCATCACTTGATGATTGGTTATTAAAAAAAAATCGATGACATTTAAAAATAGTTGCTCACACATTGTAATAACAGCCCGCGGCGCCGCACATGTTCGGAAATCATTCAATTATTATCCACCGCTCTGTAATTTCTCGTAACCGGCCATTTCGGGACAGCATGTATTAGCCAAACACCCTGTATTAGTCATGTTAGTATTCCGTCTGTGTGGATCATTGATGTTATTAAAGGTTTTTTTATTTGGTAACAGTGAAGAAAGTTTAATGACAAGATTTAAAAAGAAAACGTTACGAATAATAAAGGATTATTCCCGACATATTCCTTGGCCGTTCCCCGCCTATTAAACGACACGCGTGTTCATAGCAGTTGCAGTGTCAATCAGAGCTTTAAATCGCAAAGATCTGAGGGACACTGCCACTGCGCCTGTCACCCTGAAACACAAGTTGTCAACGCTAAGTTTAAAACCGGAACGCAGTAATTGCTCACATCATTGCTAGGCGGCAGAAACCGGTAAGGCAGTACATCCCTGGATGAACTCTTTCACAAGGTACTCTACTGCTAATTAATTGAATTTCTAAATTTTAGAATTACTTACTTTGGAGACAGAGCAGTGACCTATGTGATATTGTCTAATATTTATATATATTACAGTATCAGATAGATACACAAAAAAGTAAGAAAGTTTATAAAATTTCCTCGAGGGCCGTACCCTGGGGCATCGTGCCCAGAAGGTTGGCAACATTTTCCCTTTGAATTGCTAAACTTATTTTTTGGCGGAAATAACTGCCAGCCTTGTGGCCAACTGCTCGTTCGCTAGAAGTTTCGCCTGTGGCCCCTAGGGACCCAGGATTTCAACCGCATAAGGCACAAAGCTAAGCTCTGGCCACAGAACCAGTGCCGCCCTCGCTTACAAGGACATGAGAGGGGGCTATATATGTATAATTATCTTAAATGTAAAAAGACGTAACAGTGGGACGCAAGACGCTTAACACAGTAGATACATTAAAAAAAACACAATCAAGTTGCGTAAACAACTTTGAAACATCTAATAGAGTCATTATGCAAAATATGCCATCAATAAAATGGCTAATAATCGTTTTATATATTGCCACCTCGGGCGTGGTTTTTGACTGTAATTTACTGTGTAAGTACAGCGAAAATCAAGACGTATGTTTTCCGGCTGTTTTGTTACCTATTGTAATCTCAGTAGTAGCTTGTGTTCAATGATTGCTTCTCATATGAGGCGTTGAATGGTTTAATCCCTTTAGCGGCTTGTACTTAACTAAGTTCCTTGTATTAGCAACAGAGTTTCTTGTTCGTCCAGGGAAGTAGTGCCACCTTACCTAATTCTTTTTTCTATTTATTATTTTAAATAATCATGTAGTTGCTTGCATGTTACGATGTTGACGCGTTTGTAAATTTTTGAGGTTATTCTTAACCATTACGGGCCATGGCAGATTATAAGCGAGAATTATAGTACTCCGTAGCATTTCTTTTCTTTTTCATACCCAAGTGACGCGTTTTTTTACAACTAATGTCTTTACAACTACACTACAAAGCTTTTTTAAATATTGGTTTTAAAGGATTGGAATAAATGTATCGGGTAAAATCTTCAATAAATGATTTCTTCACTTTTTAAAATAGTTAATTGTTTAACTACTTGCATATTTCTTTTGCAGATATTGGTTTTAGAAGTTAGTTACTTCTCACTGTCTCTTGTTCCTTCATGGTTTTGTTCTAAAAAAGACGCTATTGCGTTCAAAAATAACGACTGAACTGTCAATTACCACGGTTACTGGCAACATTGTATAAACATTACTCTTAACACAGATAATTAGATCTGTAATGGCTGACCAGTTGAGATTTTCACGCCGCTGTGTTGAGCAATTTTCGAGTAACTTCTGATTTCATCTGTTTACAACATTAATGTCTTAAGTCAATACAACTGTCATTTTGACAAACTCGGTGGTCCAACGATTTGCTCAGAGGTCGCTGCATGAGGAGGAGTTGATTCCCGGTAAGACTAATTTGAATAAAATTATAACTTTGCACAATGTCAAGTTTAAGTCTCACGGTAGACACAACGCAGTGCCCCTCAGGTCTTTGGGATTCCAAACTCTGACCGTTCGGCCACGCTGCCACGCAGAGGACCCGGGCTCGATTCCCGGGCCGGAAGAAATGTTTGTATGACCTACATTTATTTCTCTCGTGAGTTTGGGCGTAATTTGTGGTTGTCTGTGTGTGTGTGCATGGCACCCGCGACATAGGGCTTCCCTAGTGCGGGGCTATGTTGAGTGTATGCGTTATTATTATTATTATTCAGTGGATAATCGCTATAATATTTATAGACTGCAATCACTAGCTGTCCTTTTACTCCGTCTTTAAAAAAGACAGACCATATGATATGATTTGAGTTGATGTGACATCAGCACAAAAGACCGTTCATTTCAGAATGAACCGATAGCCATCAATCTCATGTTGAAGTTAAGCCTTTATATACAAACAAAATGACAGACAGGTGCCAAGTGTGTATTAACGCTAGCTTCTCAGTAATGCAGTATCTCTTTCGACGGCAGTCATCAAATACAAATTAACTGTATGAGTTGTATAATGCATGTACCTATATTATTCTTTAACATTAATATATGACGGTGTTAGGGTACACTGTTGATTACTAACGATCTGTAGACTGTAAAATACATAAATAAATACATGATTTCGTATCATACGTGTAACGTTTCACAGTTAAACATACTATAAAGGTGAAGGATAATAACGAGTCTTCTGATTGGTTAATATTAATTTGTAATTACTATTATATTATGTTACCTTACCTATTACTGCCGCCAAACAGTAATCTGCGTTCATGGAACTAATCGTACGTAAAAGTATATAACAAAATTTCTAAAACCATCAAAAATGAGGTTAGCAATAATTCTTTTAATAAAAAATATATGGTTCAAAAATGTTTTTACACGTTGCAAGAGTTCTTCGAGAGCAAATACAAGATGTAATACGTAATAAATAATATTAATATTATATGAGTTTTTAAAAATTGTTAAGAAAGAATATTTTGTATTACATTGAACTGCCTCTGTGGCCGAACGGTTACCATGCCGGACTGCCACGCAGAGGTCCCAGGTTTGATTCCCAGGCCAGGAGAAATATTTGTATGGCCTACATTTTTCTCTCGCGAGTTTGGGTGTAAATTGTGGCTGCCTATGTATGTATCTATGACACTGGCGTTACAGGGTTTCCAGGGTACTCAGGGAAATATTATTTTGATTATAACAATTTATTTATTTTTAATTTATTTTATTTTCCAATTGTTAAATAATTGTTACGGTAAGTTTTCATAAATTTTACTTTAATTATTTCTGTTTTAAAAATATATTATTATTTTGAAACTGATTTTGATTAATTATGATTGATTTTAATGTTATGAATAATGTTAATAATGTTATTTTTATTGATTTCAACTTTAGAACTTCTGTAATTCAATTTAATATAAATTAGCGTAAATTGCGGTGCAATAAATGAATAAATAAATAAATAAATCAACTTACGTGTCATTAACAGTGACATTCATCATCTTATTTAAGAACCAGACTGTTGTCGGTGTAGCCTCCTCCACTCCTCACGGTTCATAGTCTGACCTTTTTATAGCTGTTTACTTTGATCTTCTTTTTTATTTGTTACACTATACGTCATTTGTGGTATTTCTCTCTTTCTTTCCCTTCTATCCTCCCCTCAATTATCACACTCACAAATTTGTCATTACGCAACAAATGCCCAAACATTTTCGTCCGTCTCTTCTCTATTGCATTCAAAAGACTTCTCTCCTTCCCAACCTGAACCTTTCCGAAACTTCCTCATTTGATCTCTTTTCAATGCTTTTTTTATGATACTAAGTGAAGAAACGAACAAGTCGTGCGCCTGATGGTAAAAGACGCGTCTGTCCGTAACAGTTGCAATGCCACTCAGAGCTTTTAATCGCAAAGATCTGAGACATAAGTTGAAAAGTCCCATGTGCCTGTAATTTCACCAGCGCTCTTACCCTTCACAGCCGGAATGCAGTAATGTATTGCAGTAACCCATTTTATTTTTTTCCGCGGCGTAATGGCAGTATCCCTAAAATCTTTGTGATTTAAACCTCTGAACAGCACTGCTACAATGGACAGGCGTACCGCTTACTGCCGTAACAGTTGGAGTGCTGCTAAGAGCTTTAAACTCGCAAAGAACCTCGGAGGGCATTGCCACTGCGCCCGTCATCCTAAGACATAAGTTGAAAAGTATCCTTCAAAAACAAAACGCAGCAACGAGTAACAAGATAAGGTAGCAGTACTTCACTGGAGAAACTCTACTGCTACTAAAATTCATATGATGATTACTGAAGAAAAGAAAACGATACAATCTTTCGCATAAAATTATTTTAAATAACAATATGAGAAACACAATCTTTCAAACTAATTAATATAACTCAATGAATTAGTTCACAATAGATCTAATTCCTTTTGTTTTATTTCCGAGATCTGTCTCGGACAATTGCCTCTGAATGAGGTGCCCATTATCTCAATTAATCCAAATAAACATTTGTCAACGTGACATACAAAAAGAGAAATCGTTTGTTTTTATAATAGGAAACATAAATAAGAAACTCGAACGAACGAAGTCGTGCCAAAATCTTGTTAATTTGCGACTTGTATTTTTGAGCTTGATAATATGATTGGGAAAAATTTCTGTTTAACGTATCACCACAATATAAATTATTGTCAGGATGAGGCGTTACGATGGGTCTGGCTTGCCCAGAATAACACCTTTTTATCCTACCTTGAACACCATTACCATATCGTCTCATAGCAAACAACACCGCTCAAGTAATTATTTTAAAGGAGGTTGAAAAAACTGATTCTTTTATAAGATTCCGGGCCATATATTAAGGTTACCATTTCTTAAGTTTAAAACCTACATTATTTTAATTGAAAAGTCATGTCACTTAGAAAAATATGTATGGAAAGACGACATGACTCTAGGATTCCACAAAGAACAATAAATAATTTGTAACTGTAATTGTAATACGGCAGTCCATTACTTTAGTTCTACTTATACAATCCTACCCGCAAGTACATCAAAAATGCCTTTACCACACGAGTCATAAAATAATTGCGAACTACATGAAACAATTTTTTTTAATAATACCGGGTGACGGGACAACCAAGTCGTACGCCTGATGGCAAGCTACACGCCTGTCCATAACGTTGCAGTGCCACTCAGAGCTTTAAATCGCAAACGTCTGACACATAAGTTGACCAGTCCCATGTACCTGTAATTTCACCAACACCTTTACTCTTAGAACGCAGTAATGCTCACATTACTGTCAAAGTCAAAGTCAAAGTCAAAGTCAAAGATTATTTATTCCATAGGTGAAATAAATTTACACTTGAAAACGTCACATTTAAGCTACTGCTCGTTCACTACGCTGACCTCCCTGAGAAGAACGAGCAAGAAACTCTAGGGATTGCTCTTTTCAAATAAACTTAAATGCTATGGAATACACTTCGAATCAAATTTGTGTGGATTCTGGAGCCATGTCGTCTTTCCATACATCTTTATCTAACACGTAGTCTTCAATTTTGTAATATGATTTTTCGATCAAAATATTTTTAATGTACTTTTTAAACTTAGGAAATGATAAACTTAATATATGCTCCGGAATCTTATTGTAAAAACGTATTGCTATTACGTACTGCTAGGCGGCAGAAACAGGTGAGGTGGCAGTACTTCCCTGGACGAACTCTTTCACACGGAGCTCTATGGTATATATGAATTAATGAAGACCCTACAGTATATAGTAAATTATGTACATGTATGTAATATTAACGACTGGTTTCCTTCGTAGAGTCTTTAAAGGTCTGTCCTGAAAAGTTGTAATTTTGCAGATGTGGCCTTGTACGTAGTTTTTTGTTAAAGTACGTACATTTGTCTCTAGCCTACCTTGCAAGTTGATTATGAGATTTAGTTAATTAAACAGTTGTTGATTTACTAAGTACTTTGCTATGTTTTGCTAACCGACTTCAAAAAAAGGAGGAGGTTCTCAATTCGATCAAATTTTTTTGCGTGTATTTTACACGATTAGTCCGATTTTGTAGATCGATTTTGATGATTCTTTTTTATTGGCAAGAGGCTACCTCAGTATTGGTCCCGTTTAAATTTTAAAAACATATTCCACCTCTAAGGGTGGCAAACTAGAGTATGAAACCGGTTTCGCACACTCCGGTAACCGTTTTCAATAAAACTAGCAAATAGATGTAATTCCACTTTTGACGTCGGTTTTTTTTATATAAAAAAGTTACAATTATTGTAGAAGAGAAGAATGGCGTTAATTCTAATACAAGTTATAGAAGCTTCTTCTTGATAATGAAGACGCTTTGTTTATTTTCAGAATTATAATATTGACATTGAATAGAATGTTGCCACTTTAACTGTGTTTCCGTAGCGGCGTAGGAGTCTTCCCTCGTACAAGTATGTACTAAAAACGAACTGCAAGCTATTCAATTGATAATTTTAATTGAATAGATTTGTTACTATCCCAGTTTTATTATTTATGAACGTTTAATATAATCTTTTCACTATTCATGAAGATACTATTAAGTAGATAGAAGCATCAAACTCATCAACACTTAATTAGGCATTTAAGCGTTTAAAACTGACTAGATTCAAGTATCAACAGATTAAAAGTCTATAAAATCTAGCATTAGCTATTGTTTTAATTAAGATTCTATAATACCTCAAGAGACTTTGGTTGTATCAGCATAACAGTGCAAGGGTTGAACAAGGGTTGAACCAATAAGTTTGGAAAAAATATATACTGATTACTATAAGATGTGAAAACCCGATACCTAAAAAAACACAAACTTACCTCGAAATTTTACAAGAAAACCTCTGTATTTCAATGGATACTTTAAATATACCAATGATTTTTAAATATCATATTCAATTTTCTATACGATACACATTTTTGAAATGGTTTTAAAATAAAGCCAGTGTCCCTGCCACTCTACCCAAGCAAAATGAACCGTATTAGTACGGGGAAAAAAATTTATTCGAGCTGATGAAGTATAGACTCTTAATCGATGCAATAAGAAGTGTAATTGAATTAAGGAGGGATCTCCACACTTTGATTATGACTCAAAGTCAAAGTTAATGAGTCATTTATTCCATAGGTACAATAAATTTACACTTGACAACGTCACATTTAAGCTACTGCTCTTGCTCTTTCCAAATAAACTTAAATGCTATGGAATTTGAATCAAATTTGTGTGGAATCTGGAGCCATGTCGTCTTTCCATACATTTTTATGTAACACGTAGTCTTTAACTTTGTAATATGACTTAAATGTTTATTGAATTGATATTCAATTATTTTTTGTGAAATTACTCTACTGTACTATTGTAATATGTCTTTTCGATCAAAATATTTTTAATGTAGTTTTGAAACTTAGGAAATGATAAACTTAATATATGCTCCGGAATCTTATTGTAAAAACGTATACAGTTCCCCATAAAAGAGTTGTTTACCTTCGTTAAACGAAATCGTAGTACCATGAGTTTGGACTTAGCTCTAACGTTATATCTTCTTTCTTATTGAAATTATGTTTATTTTTACGGGCACATCAAATTTTTATTTATATGAATAAATGTATTGTGATGCCACAGTCATGATACCAGTCTCCCTTAAAGTTTTCTCTGAGAGAAACCAGCCAACCTTTAGCTTTCATAAATTTCGCGATGAGTCTATTGATAGGCCTAAAAAAAGAGCTTTACTCTTGGTTGTAGACTAAAACAAATATCATATACCTCTTAGTACTAAACTTTTCCCGTCCCGAAAATTGCTCGTGTTGTGATTTGTACTCAAAAGTTAATAGCTTCAACGCTACGCAATGTGATAAACCCACATATCTCAAAGAATAGATTATAAGTCAATTGTATAACGATCGTTTGATGCATTTAGACATTGTACACCTATCAAAAACTGAATTTAGTGCAGCTGTTATAGAATTACTGAATACCTATTTAATCAACTAGAATTTGGCATTTAGAACACGTCTTCCAATGTTATTATTATTCTTCCTGTCCTTGTCCCACATGTATTTTTCTTCCACACTCCCCTATCAGCCGTCATTTCCATAGGTACTCCAAACCTTTCTTATCCATCCACCTTTTATTTGGCCTTTATTTCCCCTTTACTAATATTCTATTTTCAAGATGTTATAATTAAAATGCAACATGAACATTATTATACCTAGTATAATTCGTGGACGATATTGTTGGTAGCACATAATTATGTACAAATTAGTAATAAGACCGTTTGTTATTAGCGTATTGCTGTTTTTATCCCTAGTAAAATAAATAAATATAAGAAAGGCGGCATACCTCCATTATCAGCATTGTTCGCCTCGAAGGTCTTGCTGGTCATGTGGAAGAGGGCGTCGAGCGGTGTGTGCGGTGCGGTGGCCTGCGGCTGCACACGGCGTGGTTCCGAGCAGCAGTCGGAGGCCGACGACGACCGCTCCGACGCCGAATCGCAGCACTCCGCTGGGGCCAGCTCTCGAGGTCTTAGCAGCCCTAGTGCTGCCAATCTCCACCGCTCTCCGTCCAACAGAGCCGCGCCCGCCAAACGCTGCAACCGCTGCAACCTTTCAAACCCAGACGCATCCCACGGCCTCACAATACGCGGCGGTGTCCGGGGACTGTGCGCCAAAATGTCCAGTATAGAAAAACTCTTCACGCCATCGCCTCGTCTTTCTTCCGGGGGTTCCGAAGCCATCTTAAGCCTCTTCAGAGGTCTGAAGTAATCCTGCGGCGACGGCGTCCGCGACGGCGCCGGCGATGGTCGACCAACACTGATATCGTCCTCGGAGCAGCTGTGTCCCGACATAGACTCCTCCTCCATCGTCAGTTCACAGATCCATCACAGAACAGTCACCGAAAAATATCGAAGTCCGTTGAGGTACTGTTCACAAAAACACCGAAGCCACCGCGAGATACGGCTGACGGGTCGACGCGCCTCGCTCGACTGACGTGGCGGGTGACAGCCCTGTGCCGGGCGGTGAACATGGGCGGGCCTTGTTTCTGCTCGGCCAATGGGAGCGCAGAGCTTTATTGCTTAGCGATTGTGATAGGTGGAGGTAAAGCGACTAGGCGCGCCGGGTTATCGCAGTCGCCTCTCCAATAAAACTTTTTAATCCGGCCCTGGATTGGGGGGCGAGATTCGTGGTGTGATTAATTTAGCTGCGGCGGGTGTGCGCGGGGAAGGCGCGGGGTGCGCGGGCTCCGGTGGGGGGCACTTAATTACCAGGATGAAGACGCGACTCTAACTGCGAGCTCCATTATTCAGCGTCGATAAGCTGGCGTTTGTCACCGGAGAAATTGCCACTTTCCTTCATTTATAGTTCATCGGTTAATTGTGGCAACACAGACAGACTTATTGCTGTATCCGTTGGTTATTTACAAGAAAACGTTGCTGCGTATAATGGTTTAAATTCACTAAACAGTGAACTATTATTATGCCGATATTAAATTGTTATTAAATTACTTTATAAGGGCTGAACGAATTTCGATAAAATATAGTTTATGGATGACTAATTTACCTAGATAAGAAACTTAAATTAATTTCATAAATAACACGAACAAAATCACGAGCTACAACTAGTTTTACATATTTCGTTACCTTTACTTTAATGGCAGTTAGTTTCCACGGTTAATTACTTTATTGAAATTATGGAACGAGCGTTTTACGTGTTATAACGACCGATGGTTATGGCTTTATTCAATGAAGATTATGTAATAATAATAAATATTACTAATAATTATATAGTAAAAAATTACAAGCTTAATAAAGTGGTACAATATTTTAAAAGAGCTTTGGAATTTATTACCTTTAAGATATACAGTGCGCGGCAAGCTTAAGTTTACACTTCAGTCTAGTACACCTACGTACAGTCAGCAAAGTCGATATTTTAGCACCTTTAGAGTCGATACTACGTCAGTTGAAATTCAAATTTTTCCCATAGTAATACGGTTCATTTTACTTAGGTGGAATGCAAAATTTATTTTTTTACAAATATTTTTTTTTACAAATAATTAAAGCCAAAATGTATGTCGTATAGGTAGTAGGTATGTGTTCTATTTATATCAGTTGATATAAAAAAAAATCATTGGTATATGTAAAGTATTGAATACATCGGTTTACTTCTAAAATTTCGAAGTAAATTTGTGTTCTTTTTTTCTGTCCTCAATTTTACTATATATTGTTTACAAAGGGATGCCAAAGCCATTTGGGGTAGTATAGAAGGCAACGACAGCGGTCAGAAGTGGCCATCTGCAGGTTGGTAGTTCTTATCGACCAATAACGTTTAAGAACTAGATCATATTTTTATTAAATAAACAAATTCTTTAAAAAAAAAAGACTACAAAACAAAGAACCTAAAATGTCCATCTGTAAAAAAAACTGGGAAGGCTTTTGTTTTGTAATACCAAGCGAGGGAACGTACAAATCGTGCGCTCAGAGGTGAGCGACAGGCTTGTCCATGCAGTGCCACTCAGAGCTTTAAATCACAGAGATCTGAGGGGCAATACCACTGCGCCCGTCACCGTGAGACACAAGTCCCATGTGCCTGTAATTTCACCAGCACCCATACCCTTCAAAATCGGAACGCAGTAATGCTGACGTACCCAGGCGCACGACTTGTGTGTCCCTTCCACTAAAGACGAGAAGTAGGTAGGTATCTCTGACCCAGCATGCCAACTAGGTATTTGGACGAACATAACAAAATAATAAAAATGTTATAAGAGACAGTGCCAGTACAAACATGTTTCGCATATATTAAATAGCATGCAAATGTCTAGTTATATATAATATCAATCAGACTACCACAACACAATAATAAAAAAATGTCACAAACATGTCAACCTTCAAGATAAAATCTTACTTCTCAATTTCCTGTCAAATATTTCGTTTAGGTCATAAAAATTGTTTTTATTTAACCACTTGTACAGCTTTGTTTTAAATAAACTTAAGTGTAATAGTTCAATCTCAAATGGTATTTTATTATATATGTCAACGCATATTTTTAAACAACTTTTACTGCATTTAGCAGTCATAGGAATAGTGTCAAGTACAAGTCTATTCGGGTTTCTGCAGAGTTTAGTATTCACATCACAGACTTTCTTAAACAAATACGTGTTTTCGACAACATGATGATAGTGGCAACAGACTAAAAAAAAACACACTTTTTACACACAACCATCGCAATAACAAATAGCTTAAATGCTCTGTCCACATTAATACACTACCTATCTCGTTGTAAAATAAATTATATTTTTATTTCAATGATGGTCACATCCCACATGTTTTTCTTAATAATGTTGTAAAATTAGAACCGTGAAAGCCATAATTTTTTATTATAGTGTTATGATTTAATACTGCCCACCTTGTCATAACTGACGCACTTACATTTTGGTAACTTCAAGATAGTGGCACCCAATTTTTTATCTTTGAGAAATGTCAATTACGCTGATTTTGTTTAACAACAAAACAGAAACTGAATTAGATATAAAAATCGGATACATTTCGGGAAGTGTGCGCAGGAACTTTTCAATTTGGTTCGACCTGGAAGGTCCGGAACACTCCATCCTTATGTCGTCGATATACCCTGTGACGATGTGACCTCCTTCCATCGTTATTCCACCTTTTCTCTGGATCCTGGCCACTTGTTTTCAAATTTTGAATCGTTCTTTAATCCGTGTGCCTTGCCATTCTCATTTTGTTTCGTTCTGTCTCATGTTTTTAGTATATAAGTAGGGAGTATTTAGAAGCGTTGTACCTGTTTTTTATGTACCTTTTCCTGTTACAGCCTTTTCCGTTTGACTTAACTATGGAATATATTTTTGTGGACCGAAGTATCCTATTTTATAGGAGGAATGGAATACAATTTGGCTATTCAAGGCTAGAGTGAATAGGCATTTTTAGGCAAACTCAAACGCGTACCATCGTCGATCACATCGTCGCTTAACATCAGGTGAGATTGTGGCCAAGCGTGTGTCTATTATTTATATTTAAAAAAACGAGTAGTGTGGGTTGTAGATCCAGTTTCGCTGGTCCCAGACATGTTGATAACTCAATTTCGCTAAAAATGTCGATTACGTATTCAGGTTACAAATATCCATAAATACAGACCTTATAGACTAACATATATAGGTAACAATACAATAAAACATTAATTACTAATTTGTTAGATATTATTGTTAGATCGTACAGTTCACCAAAACCTGCCACGCAAATAATTTACACACGTCTTCATTTACTTTTGACGTAGGCATAATGTAGAATTTGAAATGTTTATACAATAGCATAAATAACAATTAGAATTTAATAAAAAATATTAATAGTTACATTTTATATTAGGAAGTAAAAAATCATCAATTCAATATTGCGCATAGTAACTAAAAAATTACGCAATTTCATTTATATTGTCTACTATTTAATTCTTTTAGAGCGTCTGGTAATTAGATAAATAATTTGGATATTAATACAAATATCGTTCTACAGTAAAATTCTAATTTGCTAGGTCGTTGTTCTTATTATTTGTGTTTGTAGGATGTCTAGTTTTGACTAAATTAAAGTGCTTAGATTTTGTTTGACAAAAATACAGGCCTCGTAAATGTACATCGATGATAGGGTCAATCTTAGGGTCAATATCTTCAGTTTCCTAAAGTCAGGTACGCAACACTCACGACCAAACGTAATCCTGACACATTTCTTCTGGGTATATGAAGCCTACGTTACAGAAATACATTCGTACATCGTTACAAAAATCTGTCCAATTTGTTGAAATTTTAATATTAATAATAATATTACTTTGATTTATTACACCAAAACATATTCACAATCATTATTTTCACTTACAGTTACACTTAATATGTGTATTCAAATCCGCACATGCACTTACATATTGAATAGGTTACTTTAGATCACTATTCACACTTTATTACATTTATTATTTTAATCAACAATTTCCCTCCTAGTCGTTTGTTAGATCTTTCATTACAAATAAATAAACTCAGTACAGAGTATTAAACAACCGACCTCAAAAGTACGTGGAATTACGTCTATTTGCCAAGTTTTATTGAAATATCCCCTAGTTCGCCACTATGCAGGACTTGACACAGGAGATAATAAAAATCAGTTCTCACTATTCAAAGTATATTGAGAGAAAAACGCCTTGAATTGGAGAATAGCAAAATCAACCATTAAAATAATTGCACCTTATAATAAAATTTAGGCGCTATTTATAAAAATGAATCTTCATGCGTGAACAGCCACCCTTAGAGGTGAATTACTTTCTTCAAACCGCTATGGAAGTACCCTCTTTCCAACAAAAAAAGAATCATGAAAATCGGTTCACAAATACCGGAGTTATCGCGTAATATATATACAAATGAAAAAAACATACAGTCGAATTGAGAACCTACTCCTTTTTTGAAGTCGGTTAATCTAGAAGTCCAGATTTAGTACCTCTCTTTGATTCTGACTGAAAACCAGCGCCTTAGGGAACTTTGACATATGCTGAGTCAGCACCATTTCACTGCTATAACAAAAATGTTTTATTTTTCCTGTTGTATTAAATCTGTATTTGTGTCATACTAGTGAATAAAGTGTTTATCTATCTATCTATCTACGTTGCGGATTGACATTTGTAATTAATTTAGTTTTTCAATGAATTAGTGTGGATATTAATAATTAAATCTGACATTCATACGCAATATTATACATATGTAATACTTTAAACATTTTTTCTTTATTTTGTTCTGTCAGTGTCGTAAATTATGTTGTAATATCCGTATATCAAATGGTGCATCACAGAGAAACTTTAAAATTTTTATATAACATTAAAACTGTGCTAATATTATTATGTTCTTATCTACCTATGATGATGAATAAAAAATATTATTATTGTTATTAATTACATATAGGTATGTAATTAATAACGATAGAGATAACGACATAACAATGAAGAAGAAAATAAATAAAGTGTAAAGATACTCTAGGGACGCGTAGCATCGTCAGTCACACCATCGCTCAGCATCGAGTACCTTTTTTACATATAGAGATACATATATATATATTTTATTGCCATTTTATATTCAAACCCATACATGACAACTTAGAGACATACTATTCAGATAGAGACCGGCGCCCTACCACTATCGGCGTACCTTGTAGCATTGGACTATAAAGCTAAAATTCTTAAATCATTTTCTAATACTTTGTGTCATAAATTATACTTTTATAATGTTATACTTTAATAGATCATACGTCATGAGTACTTTTTTTTATAATACCAAATGACGGGACGATCTAGCCGTGCGCGTGGTAGTTGCAGTGCGATTTAGAGTTTTAAATCGTAAAGATCTGCCCTGCCACTACACCCGTCCTACTACGACATAAGTTGACATATCCTTGTGATTTCACCAGCACCCTTAGAGCATTTGCGCACTACGTCCAATGCGCATCAGTTCCGATTCCGAGAAAACGGTTCGAAATGTCACAGAAATCATTTTATCTCTAGGTGTACAAGCGATATTCGTATTTTTTCTGAATCCAATCGGATTTAGTACACAAGCGAGATCCGAAGTGGATCCGAGTTTTCTAGATTTATATAGTCTCGGATTTGTAACGAATACGAATCATCAAATGTTCACATTAATGCTTGGCAGCAGAAATAGGTAGAAACTCTGTCTCAAGAACCTCTACTGCTGCTAGAATTATTTAACAATTCCGAAAAGCTAACAATTTGATATACGTAACAAAGTTTGTCGTTTAAACGACCAAAGCGTCTACAGTGTAAGACAACCTTATCAAAATTTCCACACCTCAACCCCACTTTCAGCCGCCATTTTGTATTTATACTGTTTACATTTAACCGTCATGGTCCGTTAACCGGGGGGACTGCCAGTAATCTTATTTGACATTGACTTTTTATGGTTAAACCACTTTGTGTTAGACCGTTGGTTTAGGTAATTAGTTTATGTGCGCTTCTATAGTAAAAATCTACTTTATATTCTGTCGACAAGCAGTAGTCTGAGCACTACTGCGTTCCGGTTTTGAAGGGTGCTGGTGAACTCACAGGCATATGGTACTTGTCAGCTTATGTCTCAGGGTGTCGGGCGTAGTGGCAGGCCTCTCAGATCTTTGGTATTTAAAGCTCTAAGAGGTACTGCAACTGTTACGGACAGGCACGACTTGTTCGTCGCTTCGCTTAATTATAAAAAAAATATTCAAAATTTGCCATTACGAAGTTTGAAATTATTTTAACACACTTGTTACAAAAGCTGTCGGTACTTAGGACATTGTAACAACTGTTCTAAATGACACAGTATAGTGAACAAATATATATTAACAAAAGCAATTAAGCTACTCATTGCTAGCATTTTTACTTTTTAAATAATTTATTATTTACTAGCATTGTTACTCTTTCTTTTCAAAATAATCTACCTTACGTATAAGTATACCTGAATGTAATGTGCCACAATTACTTATGTATCAGACTGTTGGATTTAATTTTATATTACAACGAGTTCGTATGTATTTTTTTCTTTTTTTAATATTAAGTACAACGAGTTCTTATACAAATTACACTCGAAATCGGCATATTAACTATAGGTTTTAGAAATGATATTAAAATACAATTTTCCACATGAAAATCAATTCTATTCTATTTGTAATTAAGTAAAAATCTAAAATCACAATTAATTTATCCAACATGCAATACAATAAAAAAAAGAAAACATGTCCAATGGGTAACGTGTCTTGAATAAATGCTTTTGGTAAATAATTAAACGTATACACTATATAGTCATAGTTTTACATAAATATAAAATAACAATGTACAAACAATCTTATATAATTATACAAAAAACGATTGTGACAGATCTATTACCAATTCGGCATTAATGTACCATGTTATTATCAGTTATTTCCCGCGCGTTACGACCGGAACCGCCGCCATATTGCGCGCTTACCAGCGCTGCGATTGGACAATCGCCTCGATTTCCGGCTGTCATGTCATTTAGACATTATTGACAATAATTTGTGTCATTTTATCATAATTGCGGTTTGTTCTATATTTTAAGCAATGCCGTGTCACCTTTTTAGATGGTACCCGATAGGTTTTGTGATTAATTTTACGATTGTACTGAAATTACAACAATTTCTGTTAAGATAAAATTTATATGTAAGTATATATTGAACACCATAGGTTTTCTATAGTTGGATCCATATTTATTGCATGTACCAAAAAATATTGAGCTAGTATTATTGAGATTTTTTTTGTGGATTAACTCCACTAGTTTTGTTATGATTATTCAATACAAAGATCTTATGTGTTTTTGCTATAGATCTTTGGATAGGATTTTCAAGCATTCAGCGCAGCCGGTGACATCTAGTGAGAGAGTTTAGAACCTTCTCATTATATAAGTAAGATTTTTCTTATTTTATTCCGCACTATATTCTACAAACCTGCCATTAACAGCCCCGTTCCTTTCTACATAAGTTTTGACTATAGTGACCCTGTCTATAGACCTTTAGGGTATACGATAAAGGCACTTTAGCACAGGTTTTAGTACCTACATCCTACTACACCTTCTCAGTCAGACCTTGACCCTAGATCATCCCGTTTGCACAAAGTCCATCCGGTTCTCAGAAGGCTAATGCTTTGGGTGAGTTGGATGAGCTGAGAATCTTCCAAGGCACGTGTAGCACGTATTTTCCAGATAGAAGAGTACTACCAAATCTTCTCTTTGGTCCGGTACGACCAAAGAGAAGATTTGGTAGTACTCTTTAGAGTCGATAGCCTAACGGTGGCAACCACCCCGTTGTTTAGCGCAACGGGAAGTGAGCGTGCCTACCAGTGGCGAGGCGTGAACATTTTCGTTAGTATAGTATAATAATCGAATTTGACTAAAGCGGCCATTTACAAATAAATAAAACAGAAAAAACAAAAATGTACCTCTTAAAAAAATCCTGACAAGACGCCATGGCGAAACTTAGAACAACACTTATTAACAGACAAGACACTAGTAAAGTTAATTTCACTGGGTCCATAACGCTAAATATAAAATTAATTACTTTATTACATTATTTTAACAATTAATTACACTTGTAAAAATCTTTCATATCTCGAGAATTGCGACAAGTGAATGCAATTGTTGTCACTTTTGCTTTTTAATTACTGCTAATTAACACGAGCTTCTCTTTCCTTTACGTAGGCTAGGCCCAGTAAAATAAAACACTTAAACAAACATTTTAGTAACGCTGACATTTTTTAATTAATATATTATTATAAAAAAAAGTTTTACATTTGGGAACAATCTTTCCTAAGAAACATATTTACGGCCTGTCAGTACGGGTCTTTAAAAATTAACCTTAACACTATATGTCATAAGGTTTAAATTTACGCGAATTTTCGATCATAACTCCATCATTAGCGGGTTACCGGCGAGTCATTTCTACCAATATATGACAGCGGACTTGTGCGAATGTGTGCTTGAATTATGATGTGTGCACGTAGGTTTTATGAATGAAATGAAAGCCGAAAAATTACCGCCTTAACTCGGGCTGTGATTGGTTCACAAGATCCATCGGGAAGCTCAGTATTATCAACAATAGGTTACTTACTACACGTTTATTAATGAATATTTTGAGTAAAGTTTTTAGGTAGTGGGGTACGCGCGCTGTCTCGTACAGTGTTTTGATTATACGTGGAAAATTTTAGTCAAGCCGCTGGGAATTGAGTTATATGGACGCCTCGCCACTGGCGCCTACAATGCCTCTCATGCTCAAAGGTGTGTAGTATCTGAGTGGCACCTTCTGCGACTGCACCCATCACTTTCAGACATAAAGTTAACAAGTCCTGCAATATCACCAGCACCCTTACATGCTCGCATTACTGTTTGACATAAACATGGTGGCAGTATTTCCCTGGAAGTTCTTCCAGATAATAATATAACAATAATAACGCACACACTCAACATAGCCCCGCACTAGAGAAACCCTGTGTCGCGGGTGCCATGGACACACATATAGACAACCACAAATGACACCCAAACTTTTAGACTATGGAACGTGTACTCAATAACCGTCTCCTGTTATACCTTGAAGACAATGATCTCCTCAGCGATCGCCTGTACGGATTCCGACGAGGGCGATCTACTGGGGATCTTCTTGTGTATGCCTGTCACATATGGAGCGAGGCTATAGAAAAGCAAGGCGAAGCACTTGCAGTGTCTTTGGACATTTCTAAAGCCTTTGACAGGGTCTGGCATGCAAGCCCTTTAAGCAAGCTTCTATGTTATGGGCTTCCCACTGACCTTTGCAATTGGATGTCAGATTTCTTGAGTGAACGTCCCATTCGAGTGGTCTTAGAAGGCGACACTTCCGAACATATGGCGATAGATCCTCAGAGTTCCGTACTGTCTGCAACTCTCTTTCCGCTGCATATCAATGATATGTTAATTCCAGATACCTTTGTGTATGCTGATGACAGCACAGTTGTAGATAGGTACTTGACCAATGCGAGGGTCAGTGGACAGGAAGTACAGTCTTGTCGAGAGTCCATGGTTAGCCGTTCAGATTTGACGCTCAAAGCAGTCTCCGATTGGGGCGATGCCAATCTTGTCAAATTTAACGCTACCAAAACGCAGGCGTGTCTATTCTCCACAAAACGGAGTCCCTTTGAACTGACTCAGACTTTTCGTGATTAAACTGCCTCCGTGGCCGAAGGCAGAGGTCCCATGTTCGATTCCCGGGTCGGGAGAAATATTTGTACGGCCTACATTTATTTCTCTCGTGAGCTTGGGTGTAATTTGTGGTTGTCTATGTGTGTGTCCATGGCACCCGCGACACAGGGTTTCCCTAGTGCGGGGCAATGTTGAGTGTGTGCGTTATTATTATTATTATATCCATACCGATAGCCGACCGTCTCCAGCTACTTGGAACGGACCTGTCGCCCAATCTGAACTTCGGCAGATACATAGAATCCATGGCCAAAAATGCAGACAGGAAGCTTGGCGTCCTTTCCAGTGAAGCGTTACTTCACATCAGTTGCTTCAGCTGTATCAAGCACAAGTCCGGTCGTGTATGGAGTACTGCTGCCACCTTTGGGATGGCTCTGCTACATACCAACTTGCCACCTTGGATTAAATTGACAAGCGTGGCAAGAGGCTTATAGGTGACTCGGAATTAGTAGAGGCGAAGCTACAAAGCCTTGAACACCGCCGTAAGGTCGCCTGCTTATCGGTATTTTACGGGATATATCACGGAGAGTGTGTGATGGAATTACACGATTTAATTCCGCCTTCCCCTTTCCATCATCGGGGGACTTGGCGTAGGCTTGGCTTCCGCCCCTATGTTGTGGATATTCTGAAGATTCGCATGAAGCGTTACGCTTCCATTTATATGGCGAACGGCTATGAACTGAACGTTATAACTTGGACCTTTTCAAGGCGAGAGTGATTATTTATGTGCATGCTCCATCGTCGACCTCATCGTCACTTTCCATCAAGTAAAAAAACGGTAAGATGGAGGTCAAATGCACACTTACATTTAAATAAAAAAACTCACGAGAGAAGTAAATGTCGGTCATACAAGTAATTCTCCCGGCCCGGGAATCGAACCTGGGACCTCGTAGCAGTCCGTCATGGTAACCGTTCGGCCACGGAGGCAGTTATTGCACACGGCACTATAGTACATGGAAATTGTTGACACGCTGGTTTAAATACGAGAAGCGGTATTTCCAGAAAATGGCACAATCGGCCGGCGTTAGGGGCTCAAGGTCTTATTTACCCCTTTCCCTGGACCAAAAATATATTTTTATTATTACTGTTTTGTACATATGCTTAAACGGACTTGGGAACGACCCGGCAACTTCCTGCTTTCTACCAATTGGTCTAATACACTTTTTTCAACCAAATCAACCAGCCTAATCAATCATGTCTACAAACCAATGGCCTCCCACCACGTCCATAATTACCTTCCTTACGAAATACACCATTGAACGTAGTATATTCAACTGTTATTATGTTTATAGTCGTGCGTATGTAGCTTCGGGGTGGTCATTATGTGGACTAGTTGTCCGTAACGGTTACTTTATAATTCTACCTGTTTAAATAAATAAAATAAATATTTATTAGTCAACATCACATGCGTTGCTCTGATCCCAAAGTAAGTAATTAATGCACTTGGGTTATGGAAATCAGAAACAAAGACGGTACCACTACACTCGAGACAATAAAAAAACTTAATTTTTCTACATTTAGTAGCACTGGAGCTCCTTTTGAAAGAATTCGTCCGGGATATCACTGCCACCTTATGTATTTCTGCCGTCAAGCAGTAATATCAGCTGTACTGTGTTCCGGTTTTGTATGGTAAGGGTGCTGGTAAAATTGCAGGCACATGGGACTTGTCAACTTACGTCTCAGGGTGACGGGCGAACACAACTTGTTCTTCACTAGATATTATAAAAAAAACCAGGTCGGGGATCGGACCTAAGTAATGGTGATCCCATGAAAATCACACCGATATTCATGGTGCAAGCGTTCGATCTTTCTATTAATAATTACAATAAACCAGTGGAGCAATTTCACAAACAATAATTGAATATCATGATAGTGAAACTTAATTATCTACTGATGTCATTCGTAGAATCGTTAAACCTCTGTCCTGAAAAGTTTAAATTTTGCAGATGGACGCCTTATTACACTAACGGTGAAAATAAACAGTTTATAAACAAGACCGAGGTGTCAATAAAAAATTCTATAATTTCTAATAATATATTCTATATATAATTCTATAATTCATAGTCTATAATGTATATATTGCGACATTTCTGTACAACACGACACATTACATAAAACTAGTGTCCTGATAGGAAAATAAGGGATATACAGGGTGTAATTGTTAAGCGTGCGCATATGATTATTCCATGAATATAAGAGATATCAAAAAGCTTTAAACTGATATCGAAAGTACGTTACCTAATGTCCATAAAAATGAATAAAACTGATCAAATTTTTTTTAGTGCTGATCGACTCAGCTTCATGTAAGAATCATTTCATTGTATGGGACAAAAAAATCGAGACAAAAGAATTTGGTCAAATTTAATTAAATATTTGTTATACAAAATGAATAAAATTAACTCTTTTTTAACGCTGATAGACTCAGTATATTACAAAAAATATTTTATTGTATTGGACGAAAAGAATTGGGACAGCAGAAGTTAATCAAATTTAATAAAATGTTATTAATTTTGTTTAAAAAAAACTTTTTATTAAATTTGACCCACTGTCAACCGTGACCATGAGACCTGTGAAGGGCCCGAAACGTTGGTTTGTTTGAAAAACAATTATACGCGATTTAAATCCGGAAAAATAGTTTCATTTCCTATGTGTAACAACCGCGAAAACCTAAGTTTAAAACTTTTTGATATCTCTTATATTTATGGAATAATCGCCTGGGCACACTTAACGATTACATACTGTATACACAGGATATATCACAAAGAGTGTGCGATGGAATTGCATGATTTGATTCCGCCTTCCCCTTTCCATCCTTGCCTGAAGACTTGTTCCCTTTCAGTCATTCCTCACCTTACCAGAAAAACCAGTTAAACTGGGTACCTACGGCTAGTGACGCCAACATGACCAAATGTACAGGTAAAGGAATTTTCTATACGTAAATTTAAGACTAAAGAGCTCTCTACTTTTCAAATCTCACATTTTTTGATATAATACGGTCACATCTACAAAATTACAAGTCAAACTTACCATTCAAAAGAGGAACGCAGTAATGCTCGCATTACTGTTTGGTGGCAGAAATAGGTAAGGTAGCAGTAAAATCTTTTACAAGGAGATCTACTGCTACTAAGTACTGCGTAGTCATTACTAGTAGCGTCGCAAAACCATTTGATATGTTGTTGTTAAATTTATTCACTTGCATTCATTGACTTACAAATAAATGGACGACGGGTCTAATACAAAAACC
>NW_020653900.1:12981825-13000063 GCF_003589595.1 Hyposmocoma kahamanoa
AATTTGTAGGACTTTTACCAAAAGAGCTAGGGCGCCACTGGGTTTATGAAAAAACCAAGAGTTCTATACCAAATATTTATACCACTCGATGTATTGCTTCTGCGGTTTTAAATATTAATATCATCTATTTAAAAGTCTGACAGGTCTTTAAGCATCAAATTCAAAGCTAAACTATCTTTATTTCGTAGGTAAGCAAACAACACTTAAAATAGTCACATTGATTAAATTCTACTGCTCATTCGCAAAGCGATTTCCCTGAGAAGAATGAGTAAGAAACTCGAGAAAGTCAAAAAGTTGCACTATGTAAATAAAAAAAGATGGTTTTCTAAAATAAGGGCCTATCGAAAAAGGATCTAATTCATCGGAAGACGATTTAAAAAAAACTGAAACGCGTCTGCTGCGGAAAGTTGACGAATTTTGTTTTTTTTTGTAATAATATCAAGTGACGGGACGAACAAGTCATGCGACTTATACATGTAAGCTACACGCCTGTCCATAACAATTGCAGTGGCACTCAGAACTTTCTGAGGGCACTGCTACTGCGCCCGTCACCCTGAGACACAAATTGATAAGTCCCATGTGCCTGTAATTTCACAAGCACCAAATACACCCTTACCCTTCAAAACCGGAACACAGTAATACTGACGTTACTGCTTGGCGGCAGAAACAGGTAAAGTGGCAGTACTATCCTGGACGAACTCTTTCACAAGGAGCTCTACTGCTCACTTAATTCTAATAAAAAAAAAGCAGGAGTTTCATTTACAATAAAATTTTGCATTTTCTGAATAAATCTAAGTAATAAGTCAAAACAGGATCCATTGTGGATTGAGTTACGAGAGTTTTTTAAAAGCAGCGATTTGTACTTGGATATTGACAATTTTATTTTTTATTTATTTGTTTGCAATCAGGTAACAAAGGCCCATAAATACATACCTTATAGACTAACATACATAATAATACAATAGAACACTACTGACTAATTATTATTTACACGTATTGACTGCGACGTGTAACGCAACGTGGGTGTCCGATAGCCGGCCTCGGAAACGTCGATACATTACCCCCTTCGGCCTCAAAACTCATCTTTCATGAAGGTGTTCAACTCTTCTCGGTGGTACTGATGATACATCTCCAGAGATAAATATACTTTTCATTTTCTTCCCCTTTGTTAGTAACTGCCTGGGTTGTGGTTGTGGAGCACTGGATCGGTTAGCAGCGGCAACAGCAGCGTAGTCACGTTGAGGGGTCAATATGCTTACGCGTGACCTCTCCGCCGGGGCGGAAGAACGAGGGGCGGGGAACGGGGAAACGCACGTGGTGACATTGGTCGGTGACGTTTGGGCCGACTCAAAACTGCCGATGGAAGCGTTTTGCGCCCCGCGACAAGTATTCACGTTACAGGCCTCGGGTGACCTACGTCTGAGGCCTCCAATTTACAGTGAACTTCAGCAAGGCTCTTCTCTCTTCTTCTTATCTTTATTACAATAAATACAGAATATTTTTTGAAATATACCAAGACGTACGCACAGGTCAGTAGTTGGCCTGTCTATATTTCAGTGCAAACGGGAGTTCATTTTTATAAGAGCTGTATCGCTAATGTGTTACCAATAATATATGGCCCTTATTTCGTCTCTATTACTGGTTATATACTCGATACCTGTATATTTTACTAATTTTATCAATCAATCAATCAGATCATTTGTTTGCTAGTAACATGGTGGTCGAGATAACAAATAGTCGAATAGGTCGAATTAATGTTCTTACAAACATGTTTTTCCCAGAAAATATTCTAGACATGCAAGAAATTGGTCGTCACATAATGTTATTAAATTATACAGATACAGATATGTACATTTAATATAACATTGTTATATATCAGTAATAACAGTCATATGTACTTAATCCTTAATAACACTGTAATATACTTTATCTTTCAACTATTCCTATAATTTTGTTTTAAATAATTTAATAGGCAAGTCTTTAATGTCATTCTCTACTCTGTTATAAATTGTAACACACATAGGCGAACCATTTTGGTTATATTTCTCTATCTTAGGTACTTCAAAAGACAGTAGTCTATAAGGATCTCTATAACTTCGACTTTAAGCCATGGTCACCCTATTCCTCAAACATCTGCAGGCTAACAATACTTGTGATTAACCAAATTAGTTCCCATTACGGCCACACTGTCGCACTGTCGCTGTCATCCGTGTATTGTCATATTGTCACCGACACTTTGACAGCCTGTCACCGACTGCCGAATGCGGGCGATTGGTGATCATTACTCATGATATGAAGACGTCATTTTAATGCTTTTACAGAATAGTGGCCCAATTTTTAATAGTTCCTTTACTGACTTATTCACCATCATCAGGTACCCATTTAAACATTCCACTGTTGGGCACGGGTTTCCTCTCAGGTGAGCGTTTAACCCACAGTCGGCCACGGACCCCATGGGGACCCCACAGATTGGGAGTGAATCACGGCGACTTCTTTGTAATAATAACCATAAGAAAATATCCTATCTCCAGTATTTCATTTAAAATATATACTATGTCGTAAAGAGCTAGAATACAAAAATAGTGTTACCATCGAAAAAAAAGTTTTCCTCCGGTTTTGCAAATCCAAATTCCCAACAAGGACTTATGGAAAAGACGTTTAGTATACTAGTTTCAAAATTGGATAAGTTTCTGATCAACCAAACATTGTTTAAACTTAGGGCGTTTAGTACTGAAAATGCGTGGTGGCTCGAATTGTGTCCGGGAGTGTACTGTTTCCCCACCTTGAGGCGTAGACGTGGGACATCCTGTATAGGTATTTATTTATTACACCAAGGTTGCACATGTAAAAGATAAATTTTAATAATGTCATTTTAACAGTAAATCCATAGTGGCGAATCCAAAATTTTATAAACATCTTTATCCACTAGTCAACATATCGTTGTGGATAAATATACATAAGAATGATTAATTTGGACTACCTATTAGCACCTTGCGATCCTTTTAACATACTTACAAACTTATGATTACTTTTCTGCAAAAATTGTATCACCTTTAAATACTTCAGAATAGAAACCAAAATGTACAGAAAATTATTTTATGAACAGCAAAGTTTACCTCCAATTGAATTTACAATCATCCGTCATCGATGGATGTCACATTACTGGTTGTATGGGTATAAATATCTACCAACATACATCTGCAGTTATTGAAATGAATACTTAATACACTGCGCTTTAATGTTTATTGGTTCGGGCAGTAATACTAATTTTGCACTTCTGTACAATGGGCAAGAATTGAGGACGTTCTTCAGAAGCTGTTTTTTCGAGATTGTCCAAGAAGATTTTTTAGAATTAAAATATGTTAGGATTAGTTTTGTTTGTGTACTTTTAGGGTTCTGTTACCAAAAATGTATTTATATTGTTATGTACATTGCCCAATTCTAATAGTAAGTTACGTACATTGTAAAGAAGGATTTTGTCAGTTATTTTATTAGAAAGCTCTTTAAGTTTTCAGGTTTCATTTACCACAATTAATGTAGCCAACTTTAACGCTTTAATTACGCATATTAAACGCCAATGTCCTGCCTTGCTATTGCAGTATTTAAGACACAGAAATAACGATTAGGCATGCCGCAGACTTTTTATTTTTTAATATCTGACATCCGAACCAGTCGATGCGGAGTTTTTCCGGATGCTGATGTTTTGCAAATTACGACAAGATTGTCGGGAGTAAGTCTAGTACTAGTGCTAATTAACTAACCAGGGATCGAGAATTCGGCAGCGTGTAATGCAGGCAACGACCTGTTTGTTTTCTAAATAAAAATTATTAAGTTTACATTGACTTGTGAACGTTTTCATTCAAGATAGCCCAGATCTAAACCCTTAAAGGACGGCCCACGAGATTTTTAAAAACTTTACAATTGAAATGTACATCAATAAAAAATGATTTCGATGCTATGTAGGACACTAGTATTTATGTGGTCTGTGATGTAGCCCAACTGTTAAAATAAGAATGAAGAAGGCTGTAAGTAACGCAATAGTATTCATTACAATGTCGTAACTTTCACAATTCGAAATTTTTTGCTAGATTTTACCTTCTTTCACAATCTATAGTCGATAAAACTGTCAACAACAACTACATGACTATTTAAATTTTTATGAAAACTGGCAACCCTGCAAATATCTTTTTACAGCGTCTTTTTAAAAGACAGCCTATGGGAAATCCCCTGTAATCAGCATACATTTATAAATATATAATTGTACCTTATTTTACGCGGGTAGCTTGTGGAAGCAACATATACAAAAGTCGTACATACTGCAATGCTTTTAGCATGCTGTTGCGGCTGGCGAGGTCCTGTGGCGCGTCTGCGATGTTTGCGGAAGCGAGGATAGACTTCTTCTCAGCCATCCATGGACAATGATGTCCATGTAGCCATCATACTACGAAAGAAAACCGCTTCTCTTTTAAAAAAACTACACGTATTCTGAAAATCGTTGCTGAGAAAATGAAGGCACCTCGTTATACTAGATCTACAGTTTCAAATAATGTACTAACACAGTTTATAATTGAACTAAAAACTGCCTCCGTGGCCTAACGCTACCGTACCGGACTGCCACGCAGAGGCCCTCGGGTTCGATTCTCGGGCCGGGAGAAATATTTGTATGGCCTACATTTATTTCTCTCGTGAGTTTGGGTGTAATTTGTGGTTGTCTATGTGTGTGTCCATGGCACCCGCGACACACGGTTTCCCTAGTGCGGGGCTATGTTGAGTGTGTGCTTTATTATTATTATTATTATTGTTGTAATTTAGTAGCAGCAGAGCTCCTTGTGAAAGAGTACGTCCCGGATGTACTGCCACCTTACCTACTTCTGCCGCCAAGCAACAATGTTAGCATTACTGCGCTCCGATTTGGAACGGTGAGGGTTCTGGTGATAACCAGACCAAATTGACTGTCCAGTCCTATTAAGTCAAATAATGATTAAAGTACCCCATAGATATCCACGATACCATGTCCAACCATTATGCACACCTAATCGAAAAACTAAGTTCGGTATGAACTCACCCATATGCAGAATCGGTAACTTATATAATTTACATAGTAAACATTTGGATGTGCACGCAGACAGTTTTGCTTCATTTTAAAAAAATATTAAATCTAAATAGTATTAGAAGTAGGTTGTTATTTTGTCGAGTATTAGATAATAGATAAATATAATAAGTCCAATTGTTAAGGACACTTTTTTATGCATGTGGTGTTTACCTTTAAGTAGCTGTGCATTAAGCTTAAACCCAAAACAGAATGTACCCAATAATAAGTATAAATGTAACAGTTGTTGGTGAACCAATAAATAAATAAAAAAATAAAATATTACGCGCACATGGGACTTGTGTGGCAATGCAGATCTTGCGATTCAAAGCTATGAATGGCACTGCAGCTGTTATAAATTCAAATTTCAAATTCATTTATTCATATCAGACAACATAGTCCATACTAATACATAGAATTACATCACATTACTAATTATATTACATATTGGTGACGTTAATTATATTTGAATATACATCAATGAAATTTTAAATAATGTCCAAATAAGTTAAATAAGATTAATTTAAGTAATCAATATCAAAAGTTAAATTAAACTGCACTGCAACTGCATGAACAGGCGTCTCACGTCTTGTTAGTCCCGTCACTCGGTATCATAACAAAAAAGTCTGTTATTTATTGTAATTATTTAATTTATTCATATGTTTCAGCAACTGGTATCTTTATATCATCAACCGTAATATAGCCCGATTGAACATACTTCAGAATGCCAATCGTCAATTTATGCAAATTATTGGTCGTCGCGAACTCAAGAAGAGACAAAACATTATCAGGTGTCACCTCATTTAACAATTTAATACAGCACTTGGTCACCAAGTCCGTCATATCGAAGTGAATTGCAAGTTCAGCTAGTTGTCTTATACCATCTTGAGGCAATATTTGTAAGTACATATATGACTTTAGATGTTCCAAAGTTTCTTTCGATGCTTTAGTCTCCTTCTTATTTAATAATTTATCTAGAAAAGAAAGATTTTGATTGAATTCTGGACTAAAGCTCGCCAAAACTGTCTTGTGAACTTCAACGCATCCACTTTCACCAACAATTTTAAAGTCGGTTAATTCAGTATCATCGTAAAGATGTTTAAATGGAGTGATTGAAGTCATCAGGGAATCCACTTCAAATGTAAAATCAAAATCAATTCTCTCGCAATTTAGTGCTTCGCCGATTTTACGCCAAGCTATATCATCGGTTAGAAAAATACTATCTTTAATTTTAAATTTCTCGCTCGACACTTTGAGAGTGTAAATCTGTTGATCATTTTGTACAGCTTTTTTGAATTTTATAAAGTATATGCACGTATAAGCTGAAGGTTCTGTTTTAGTCGTCTCACTTTCTATCTTAACTTGCAGCACAGTCGCTCCATCTAGCCTATACTCGGGACTCATTTTAATGGGAGTATCAATTTGGGTGTTACATATTAATTTAAAAATATTTTTGTCTTGGTGTACAACTGGTTGCATTCTGTAAATAAAAAAAAATATTGGAGTCAATTAATGTACAATTAATTTAAAGTTCTTATCATAGAAAAAGAGCGTGACGAGTATGTATGTATGTGTAGAACTCTAGGGGAATCACCATCATAAAATTCATCGCTGCCATTATCTACGTGATAATTTTTAATAAAGTATTTTTAAACGCTGATCGAAATGTTTATTAAAAAATATTTTACCATAGAAAACGAAACTTTAAAAAAAATGTAAATCATGTTTATATGTTTTTTCAAACAAACCAACGTTTCGGGGTCTCTACAGTTCACTAAATCAGGACCTGAAGTAGTAAATAAAATCAGTTATGTGTAGTTTACATTACCCTAATTTTGACTTTGATTTCGTCGGATTACAACAGGAAAAAAATTACTACACTTGGGTTTTAGACTTACCATCATAGACAATATTATACTTACGTGCAAAAAAACTACTATAGTTAGCAAGAAAATAAAAAAAATGCCAACAATAACACTGGCAACAACACTAAACCAACACTAGCGCAATAAACTGTAAGTAAAGTACTTACTACTTTTTATATAAGTACTAATTGATAACTTATGTTATCTGACAAGGTAAATGATATGAATGATATATATAAAATATTAGGTGTATCCTGCATGCGTTGCAATGTTACTGAAACTGAGTGAAGTTCAATGTGGTTTAGGAACCCACATTGACCCAGAGAAAGAAAAAGAAAGAAATATTATTATTTCATAATACACTTAAAAAATTAACTGTTGCGGATTTTGGCACATCAATGAAATTTGATTGCAATCGGATAAATAATAATGGAATGGATACGGGACAAACGTTAAATTTGATTTAATCAGATTAGATATGCAACGTCGTTTGTGTATCATTTACAAAGAACAGACAATTAGGCTCACTCACATTGACGCAGAGTCGATGCGTCGCGTCGCGTCCTGTTTTTCAATTTTCGTCGTCGCGCGACGGCTCTCGCATTAACGTGTCCGGATCATAATGCTGAACCAGTTCAGAGACTATTGTATAAATTTTAATGTTAATTAATACTTTTTCTATTATACATCTTCCTCTCTTCAGTATTTTACTAATTCCTCGCATTGTTTGAGAAAAATTCTATACATGCCTCGGCGGGAACCGGGATTGCTTGACTCGTATTAATACAAGGCATCGTTGGCACTCGTCCTTATAACTCATACTCGTCCCTTACTTCCGGCATCTGGAATAATGTGCTACTACAGGTCCAGTCAGCCGTGACCATGGGACCTGTAAGGGGTCCAAAACTTTAGTTTG
This sequence comes from Hyposmocoma kahamanoa, assembly GCF_003589595.1. Classification (NCBI taxonomy): domain Eukaryota; kingdom Metazoa; phylum Arthropoda; class Insecta; order Lepidoptera; family Cosmopterigidae; genus Hyposmocoma; species Hyposmocoma kahamanoa. The sequence goes on from NW_020653900.1 coordinate 12,989,696, forward strand.
TTTGATAAAATAAATATTTAGACCCGAAATTTTTTTTTATAATATCAAGTTACGGGACAAACAAGTCGTGCGCCTGTTGGTGAGCTACACGCCAAGATCTGAGGGGCACTGCCACTGCGTCTGTTGTTTGGACAGTAAAATTTAAAATTATGAGCTTATAATTATTAATACAAAGATCGAACACTCAGAAAAACACTCAGAAAAAATTCCTTCGATCCGGTCGGATTCGAACCGACGTCTTCTTGCATACCGTGCCAGACGCTATACCAACTAAGCCACGGAACGAACCAACGGACCTCACGAATTTTGCAAGAAGACGTCGGTTCGAATCCGACCGATCCAAGGAATTTTTTCTGAGTGTTTTTCTGAGTGTTCGATCTTTGTATTAATAATTATAACAAACTAGTGAAGTAAGTTCACAAAAAATAATTGAATATCAATTCAATAAAAATTTAATTATGAGCTTATTTTTTTACGCAAATGTCAATTGCGCAAATAAAACATGACTGTTTAACTATTTAAAGCAAAACAATTAAATAAAAAAGGATATTAGCCAAAATTCGATCAGTATATTACGTATGTATGACGGTGCTTTTCGAATAAGATTTAAACTAACGATTGTAATCTCAAAGTGGAAATAATTTCAATACTCATCAGTTCTTGTACCCAATTCCCATATCTGGTCAAATCGATGTCGATGTATAGACCCAATAAAGTTATAAAGTGTGTTCTTAAAAAGCGGCTTTTTAGCGGCGGAGGTAGTCCGGACGATTAGTGGTGGCTGTGTCGCTTCTCTCATTACTCGCGCCCTAATTGCGCCGCAGCGCTCTCAAACGCGCCGACGGCTTTCATCTCACCGCCGCACGCTGTAATACAGTCACAGGTGCTAGCGGAAGCGGATGGAATCCGTTCTCTAATTACCGCGCGGGACACGTGAGTTGCCCTTTAAGTCGGAAGCTATGTTCGGACATGGCCGCAGGACACTGCGACTGAGCGATGAGCTAGATCTGATTTCTCCAGTCGCGTAGGCTATTGAGAACTGGAGAGACGCCATTTTTCGATGAAGTCCGTGCAAACGGGTTGATCTGGGGTCAGGACCTGTTTACGTCCCTGGGACCAAGAGAGACATAGGGAGGGTCAACAAAACTTATGTAGAAAAGATAATGGGAGCTGTTCTCTAATTTGAGTTAGTTTGTTGAGTGTGTGCGTTATTGAGTGTGTGCGTTATTGAGTGTGTGCGTTAATTACCTGCAACCATTACACTTGACACTTTGCTTAAAATTTTAATTTGTATGGTTCCACTACAATAACGATTCTGCAAAAGCTGCGGTTGTGAAAACAACTGAATGATAAAGAACCTTCAATGTATTTTCCAGGCATGATATAAAAGTTGGTTAGCCAGTGGTTGTGAATCGATTTGTGGACATGAGATGTGAAAATAATTATGACTCAGTACGTTAGTAACGCCCACAAGGTCATACAATCATCAAACATGCTGTAGACCAGGGCTATATTTCAACTATATTACAAACAATCTAAATTTCCCATTAAAAAAAGGAATTTCGACTATGGCCCCCGGGAATCCAGTAATTCCACCGCAAAAAGCACTAAGCATTGACTGAGTTTGGCGTATTGGAGCCTTACCGATTCTCGGCTGCTCTGGCGACGTATACCACACCATCCAATATAATTAAGCAAGTTTTTACAATGTCTAAAGTTGTGTAGTTTAAATATTTACATAACATATTTTTTTATAAGCCTGCTGTGTCCGTCTCACAGCACGACAAAGGCCTCCTATTTTCCCATTACTCTCGGTCTTGGGCAACGTCTGGCCAGTCCTTTAAAAAAGAGTCTAAGTCATTCCGCCATCGTCGACGTGGTCTACCGAGTCTCCTTTTTGAGTTGTTATTTTGGCCCACAACTCGCTGGGCATGCAGCAGACTTGACTAGCGAAGAACTACTAGGGACTTGACGGTCCCATTTCCACCTGACCGCTTTCCAACCTTTATCGACAATTGGTTTTTGTGAGCGCAGCGTGGTGTTCCTGACACGATACATTAATTTTACACCTAATGCGCTCCATGGCTATCGAGTGCAACATTATATATTATATTAATATATTTTAACGTAAGCCGCACCCGAATTATTATACACGGTATACTGCATTGACTTACAATTATATGGACGCCGGGTCCGCGCTAAAAAGTGTCCGAAATTATAGGGCGTTAAAATCGTATACAGAGCGTCATTCACGCTTTAGTCTTCGTTTGTTCGACTGACAGCGAAGCAAGCAAAATTAGACAGTACTGCGATGACACTACAATTTAAATTCAACGTTTTTTTTTTTAATATTCCTTTACATGTCACTACGTTTAAATAGGTTGACTTGGGACATTTTTTTCGTGGTTTTTATATTAGACCCGTAGTCCATTTATTTGTAAGTCAATGGTATACTGGTAACGTTTCCACTACAAATAGATAATTCAAAAGCGTATTCAACAAAATCGCTTCCGCTCATGACCATACTCTCAATCCATTGAGTATTTAGCTCTGTAACAATTATGCTGATGAGATTTTTTTACCACTGCTCTTTGCCAATGTTTATTGAAATGTAATCCTTCACATTACGCAGAATACGATCGTGTTACTTTACGTAGGTATTATTATTATCTTAAGAATTTGTGCTAAAGTTTTATGATATTTGCGGTGGAAATTCGGGGCCATGGTTCTCAGCGACCAGTGCCTCTGCCATGAGATTAGTGTGACACTTATCGCTAACGACCGCGTAAAATGTTTGTATACAAAATGTTGTGTCTTCTTGTGGCCGTGTAGCGCTGTATAATTTGCCATACAAAATTGTGAAGTAATTTACGCGGTCGCTAGCGACAACTGTCACAGTAAACTCGTGGTAGAAGCACAGTAGGCAGGCATATAGTTCCGCCTGGGTGGCCATACACGGACTGCTCGAGCAGTTAACCAGTGATCAACTCTTGCAGTCATAGTGAACAACTTGTGGATGCCATTGATAACTGCTGGAGTAGTTAATACCAATTGCAGCAGTTGTTAGCAACTGCTCAAGAAGTCACTATTTCAATTTCATTCAAATCAGTAGCAACATGGATTTTGCATGAGGAAGAAGCACTACTGCCGCTACTTTTGCTCAGACGACGACGGCGGCAGCGCACAGTGGGTCGGATCAGCGATATTGCGGACATTGGATTTTTTTCACGATACCTCTCTAAAAAAATGCCAATCGAGAGATCCTATTGTCCTAATTCAATATTGCACATTTTGTGACGCGTATAAGTAGAGAATAGGGAGGTTTGGGGGCGCGTTTTGTGTGCAAGTCTATAGAAGATAGGTCTAACAATACGTCTGTAGTGATTCCAAGACTGGATCGACTAAGACTTTGTAACGATGGGGCACTAAAGGTATGGTCCCATACAAAAATACACATTTAATTTTTTCCTACTAAACTATTACATTTATGGCAAAATGCGATATGACAATATTTAATTAGAACAATATGATCTCTCGATTGGCATTTTTTTAGAGAAGTATCGTGAAAAAGTCCAATGTCCGCAATATCTATGAAATATAATATGAAAATGAGCGTGTGACGTGGAATGACGCGCGGAGCGGGGCGGAGGTAACTAAGATCAGTCGACAGCTCGAGCAGTCACTATATACCTGGCGACTGCTTGACCGCACGATGAAATTTCACCGCGCTGCACACCGCCCGAAGCTTGAGCGGTTCCGTGTATGTGTGTACACAGAAGACTGTAGTTTGCTATACAGTCGCAGCTTGGCAGCCGATACTAGGTGCTTCAAGCTGCCCGCGTATGGCCGGGCTTAGGATAAACGTTGCCAGATTGAATAACAATCCTCGGCAGGGAATTATTGCCACGATATCTCTTTCTACTACACTGCAATGTCTTTTTTTAATGTGATACTGAGTAACGGGACGAACAAGTCATGCGCCTAGTGGTAACCGACACGCCTGTCCGTAGCAGTTGCAGTGACGTTCCGAGCTTTAAATCGCAAACATCTGAAGGGTACTGTAACCGTCACCCTGAGACATAAATTGACAAGTCCTGTGTGACTTGTCCTTATCCTTCAAAACTACAACGCAGTAATGCACACTAATGTAGCAAAATTTAAGCAGTAATCTGCTTAAAACTCTTTCGCAACGAGGTCTACTGCTGCTAAATAATCTCAGCACAGAGTACTAAAAAAAACCGACTTCAAAAGTGCGTGGAATTACATCTGTTTGCCAAGTTTTATTGAAATCGGTTATCGGAAAGTGCGCGAAGCCAATTCATCGCCTAGTTTGCCACGCTTAGAGGTGGAATATTTTCCTCAAATTTAAATGAGACCACTAGTGACGTACCCTCTTTCCTACAAAAAAGAATCATCAAAATTGGTGCATAAATCAGTTATTTTAGTTAGAGTTATCGCGTAACATACATACAAAAATAAATTAGAACCTCCTTTTTTCAAGTCGGTTAAAAAATTAGTGAGCATTACTTTGTTTGAAGGGTGCTGGTGAAACTAAGGTGACAGGGTAAGGTAAGAGGGGTGCAGTGGTAATTAGGGATGGTAATATAGTTTTTTCTGAATATCATATCGAAACTATATATCGATATTCGAAATCGGATTTCGTAACTATATATTTACTGAAAGTATACATTCACGGATGCAGCCCGAGCGCGCGCTGCGTTGATACATTGCCGTTATTGATATTCGAAATCGGTTTTCGAAACTATATATTATTGGATATAGCCCGCGTGCGCCCTGACACGTTGCCGTTTGATTAAATCGCATCTACCACCATTGGACGGATGGATGGACGAATGGATGGGAACCCGTTACGCCAGAATACAATAATTTCCATCAAAAAATTAACTTTATTTCATACAGTATACAGTTTCAAAGATGAACAAAAAACGGTTTCGCGTTGATATGCATTCAGTGAATATCTGATACGAAGCAATATCGGTATACAACAACATAGCTCCGCACTAGGGAAACCTTGTATCGAGGGTGCCATGGACATGTACGTAGACAACCACAAATTACACCCAAACCCACGAGAGAAATAAATGTCGGCCATACAAATATTTCTCCCGGCCCGGGAATCGAACCTGGGACCTCTACGTGGCAGTCCGGCATGGCAACCATTCGGCCACGAAGGCACTGAATATATAGTATATAGTTTGGAAATAGTGTATATAGCAAATAGTATGTAATTTGGAAAATATATGATTACGTGTTGGTCCACTCGGTAATCGCGGCATCGCTATAAAATACGCGATGCGGAGCAATATCGATATATAGTTTCTACGATACACGATATCGGATATTCGATATTGCCACAATGTATAGTTTCAATAACTATATACGGTTTGTAACGCTCATCCCTAGTGCTAATAACCTCAGACCTTTGCGATTTAAAGCTCTAAGCGACACTACAACTGATATGAGTAGGCCCGTCGCTTACCACCAGTCACACGACTTGCTCGTCCCGTCACCTGATATCATAAAAAATAAAACACAGTAAGTTGTACAGCTATGGCATATGTAAAACGATCACACTATACACGATCCAGTGTCTGTTTGTTGGTTCCTGTCGGATATAGCGCATTTTTCTTTGATTACACGATATCAATAAATAACTATAGTCTTATAACTTATAGAACTTTTTGAATAGAATAGAATACATTTATTTGCTAGAATACAGTAATTACATATCAGATGTGCAAATATGAATGGGATTTAATGTTTAGTCTCTATAGTTTCAAATTAATGTAATGAATTTGTAAATTCTAAGTATTATTTATTACTATAGAAACAATGTGTCAAAAGCCATTTTGTCAATTGTAATTTAAAAGATATACTTTTCTTACCTTGTAACAACTAAATTTCGTTTGATAATTTATTGCAAATAATTATATACACATGTTGAAGCAGTTTTCTTATATTACTTTACGGTAACGAGGTTGGTATAAAAGATTCATAGTTTTTGCTCTAGTTTGCCTTTGAATAACTTCACCACGTGTTTAAAAATATTGAGGACGAGTGTTGACAAATACGCAGATATCCCTAATGTACATGCATGGCAAAGGTAATATGTATAGCCTTTTGAACAGCGGTTTGCACCTGTCATTGAACCACGCGCTGCAAATTGCTCGAATACACTTCTTCTGGACTTTAAACGCTTTTTAAGACTACTGAGTTGCCCCATAATACAAGACCGTAGCTGAGCACGGACGAAACGTAGCCGTGATAGGCTATCAACGCAGCTTGTCGAGGAGCTTTGAAGGAGGGGAACAATAAAACACAAAAGCTACAATAATATAATTTTATTCCCATTTATTCCTGGTCCTTGACACATCCATCATCATCGGTCAGGAAAGAATCGTCGTTTCGCGCTAGTCTTCATGTACCACTGAGATCCAAGGAATTTGTTTTGTGTTCGATTTTTGTATCAGTATTAAATATATAACTAGTTTTTCGATTTTTCGAATTTTCGAGAGAGGACTGTTGAGGTGGTTTGGGCATGTAGAGCGGATGGAAGTAAGAAGAATTACCAAACACATTTATGATGCGAATTTGGATGGAAGGGTTTTAAGACGACATACATTGATCAGATCAGTGATGTCCTCAAAAGGCTGGGATCTAAAGTGACAAGAATAAAAGAAGTTGTGTGAAAAGGGTAGTTGATGTATGTGAGGCTCGAGAGTTGTGTCAGGATAGAGTAAATTGGCGTACCGTGGTCTCTGCCTACCCCTTCTGTGGGACAAGAGCGTGAGCTTATATATGTATGTATGTTTCGATTTTTATATAAGCCCTTTTATGCAGTTTTACGTGAATTATTTGAAGTTTAGATATATAAATAAATAAAAAATAATAAAAACTGTTTATTTACGTTTTCTTAAACCTAGTTTACAGCAAGTTTGCAGGGGAACTCCTTTTAAGCAAACTAATTGCTTGTGCTAGGAGACCCCGCTCTTGTTAGGGTACTATGTGACCAGGTAAGTTAGGTAAACTTAGGTAACTTAGCTAATCTAGATTAATTAAAATAAGATAAAAATTTAAGACTTAGTCAAAAAATAAAATAAAATTTGAAATTGTATGTGTATAATGTGTGTGTGATTATGGGTGTGTATATGTAAGAGTGTGTGTGTGTGTGTGTGTGTGTGTGTGTGTATGTGTGCGTGTGTGTGTGGGTGTGTATGTGTGTGTATATGTGTGGGCGCGTGTGTGGTGTTTACAATCTATTGTACGATGTCCATAATGGATTCAGTCTCGTTATAGTTTAGGGTCTGTAGCCAGTCATACACAACTTTTTTGCAATCGTGGGTCTTTAAAGGATAAATTAAGAGATTTTTATTAATTTTAGTGTACAGGTAAGATGCACGCCTATTAAATTGTCTACTAGCAAAAGTTGTTTTAAATATATATGTATACTCTACCTGTTGCGATATCCCATTGTAACTAGTAGGCTTCTGTATTGTACTATTATAAAAGACCAGGAATAAGTTTCTTCAATTGTATCACTGTGTGGGCCTTAGTCATGTAAAGATTTCCCATAGCGCGCAGAGGGCGGCCGCAGCGTCGGCGCGAGCGCAACGGCACTCTAATTGTGCCAATGGGCGGCCTGAGACCTGACCCTATGCGTTTTCAAATCGCTTGTAAGCAGTTAGTCAAGTTTTATCAATTTAGTACTTCCTTGTGTAACTGCCCCCGTGGTCGAACGGATGCTACGATCTGCCACGCAGAGACCCCGGGTCGATCCACAGGCTGAGAGAAATATTGATATAATATGGCCTACATTCATTTCTCCCATGAGTTTGGGCGTAATTTGTGGTTGTGTATGTGTTTATCCATGACATCCGCGATACAGCGTTTCCTTAGTGCGGGATTATGCGTGTGAGCGTTTCCTATTTTTTATTTTATAGTCTTTGTACAAATGGGTTTTTATGGGGGCGGGATGCTCACCCAGCGCACAATCCTCGAAATGTTGGAGGACCACTTTGGTCACACCCTACTTTGGTCAGTAAGTTCATCGGACTTAGCTGGTAGCTAGCTAGGCTGTATTACAGACCGTCCCTCTATCCGCCATTTAGGGGACGCAAAAACCAGGAGCTGCAGGATATCGTGTCTGTGTCCAATATCATCGGATCAGCGAAACCAGATCAGCAAATTAAATACGTTTTTTTATATTTTATTATGTTTCAATTTTACCAAAATCATTCAAAGAAAAAAAACTTTAAGTACCAATATTTCGACAATTATCAAAAAGCAATTTTTATGTAATAATATCAAGTGACGGGACGAACAAGTCGTGCGCCTGATGGTAAGCTACACGCCTGTCCATAACAGTTGCAGTGCCACTCAGAGCTTTAAATCACAAAGATGCCTGTAATTTCACCAGCACCCTTACCCTTCAAAACCAGAACACAGTAATTCTAATATTACTGCTTGGCGGCAAAAATAGGTAAGGAGCTCTACTGCTACTCAAAAGCGTTGTTTATGACGAGAAGGACAGTAATAACCTGCACTACATACCAATGTCAATTCGTCACTTACTGCATATGAACAAGTCTGTGGCAATAAGATGAGACCACACACAAGTCGTCTGGCGACGGCGGCTGTATGATAGATGAAGCATTAACTCGAGTAGCCTCATTCACTTCTTTCGTTTGTGGGAAAGCTATGTATTGGATCAATTTCTATACATCCGAGTGCCGAGATTATTAGGTAATCTGTGAAATGCAATGACGGAACGTACATTATAAAGTATTTTTATTATATAAAATTAATTTATTTCGGGTAACAGCGACATGAAACATTAAATTGAATCAATATAATAATATCAAATTCAATTAAAATATCACAAAATCCCTAATATAAATAATAAATAAATGAAATCAATCAAATTTAATAAAAATTAAAATTAAATTAAAAATCAGAATCAAAAATTTAAAAGAATCAATTAACATCAAAATTAACAAATTTTAACTGCCTCTGTGGCCCAACGGTTACCGTAGTCCGGCTGATGACTGCCACGCAGAGGTCTAGGTTCAATTCCCTGGCTGGGAGAAATATTTGTATGGTCTACATTTATTTCTCTCGTGTGTTCGGATGTAATTTATGATTGTCTATGTTGAGTGTATGCGTTATTATAATTATAACAAAATTAACATAAAATTTAATTTTAAAGTCGGTCAAAAATTGAGCTCCAAAATGGCTCCTGAGGGCTAGCGAAAACAAAATGGCGGGTTTTTGTAGCTACAATTTTTACATGAAATAACTTTTATTTGAAGTATATTACGTTTTGGGTTCCTTAATTATTTGTTATCTTTTTAAATGTTGTATCTATAGACAATATTCAATAAATAAATAAATAAAGAGTAATAATATGTGTTGATTGAACAACAAAATGAATTCCAATGGAAAACAACAAAACGTCAACTAAACTTAAAGCATCAAAACAAAATACCTGACACAAATATTAATGTAATTAAGCCGAACATCCCCTGAGGTGTCAGAACGTAAGTACGGGTGTGCCTTTATAATGTCATTTGATGTTGAAAACATGGGGTAGGGAACGTGTAGAAAAAATGAAAAAAAAATCAGAAAAACCCGCTCAAATACCAATTATAATTTCCCATATAACGAAATATTTAAAAAAAATACATGGAAAATTACTACAATCTCTCAATCAGTACATATAAAATTGATACACAAAAATAACCTAATACATAATTGCAAAATCATACCACTAAATGACTTAATGCTGGACAATACGGGCCAATTTACGTCGGCATTTGATTGTGAATTAATAAACTCCTCTTATTACTACCGCAAACATAATTTTGCTGGTCAAAAAGTTTCAACTTGATCAACGTTTGCAGCGATATAGAAAGAAGTATTGGTAAATTATAAAATAGTTACTGTGTTATAAGAGAGGAAAGGGAGGTCAGTTTATTTTGGTATATAATTCGATGGTAATACACGAATCCATTAAGTTACTCAATTACAACAATGATATTACGTACAATTTGGGATCATATCAGTAATAATACGGTGTTATTTGTGTCGAACCACACACAGTATTGTCATAGGCAGTTGTTGGAAATTCGACTGTTACTATGTTTATTTAGAATTGAAGTTTACAATTTTGAAAAGCAACTCTGTATACTTTGATGAGTGGCATGTGGCAACTTATATGCCTATATGTTCATATATAGGTATTATGTAACAAGACTTTCGAGATTATTTCTTAAGTAAGTTTCCATACATATACTGAAACAGTGATGTATAAGGGCAATTTGTGGCCTAAAACAGACCGACAGTTGTAAA
>NW_020653900.1:13000463-13033756 GCF_003589595.1 Hyposmocoma kahamanoa
CGCACGCAACCCTTGTGTTATTGCAATCGGTACGCAATGCGTGGACCATCAGCCAGTACAGACGAAGCGTGTCCTGGTTGATTTATAAGCTGCACCCGCGGCCGACTGTACACTACTAATTGCTCCACGTACCTAATTATATGTTTTATCTTAATATTAATATCTTAGATCAGGCAATTTAATGTATAAAATATAATGAAAATTAAAAGAAATGTTGACGAAAAGTAATCTCGGAACTAAATATATTATGTACCTTCATACTCATTTACAACGTACACTACAATGCCCAGCTGGTCGGTACAAGTCTCTTTTACGCGAGCCTACATTTTAAGAGATGAGGTGCTCGCGTCCTGCAACCTTCGCGCTGAAAATTAATGCCGACGTCGACAAGCACCCGATGGCGACCGACGGGGCAGCGGGTGGCGCGGAGCGTCGTTAAACCGCTGAGTAATTTTCAAATTTTGAGATAAATAATAACGCATACACATAATAACGCACACATTCAACATAGCCCCGCACTAGGGAAAACCTGTGTCGCGGGTGCCATGGACACACACATAGACAACCACAAATTACACCCAAACTCACGAGAGAAATAAATGTATATTTACTGAAAGTATATATTCATGGATGCAGCCCGAGCGCGCGCTGCGTTGATACATTGCCGTTATTGATATTCGAAATCGGTTTTCGAAACTATACATATATTATTGGATATAGCCCGCGTGCGCCCTGACACGTTGCCGTTTGATTAAATCGCATCTACCACCATTGGACGGATGGATGGATGAATGGATGGGAACGCGTTACGCCAGAATACAATAATTTCCATCAAAAAATTAACTTTATTTCATACAGTATACAGTTTCAAAGATGCACAAAAAAACGGTTTCGCGTTGATATGCATTCAGTGAATATCTGATACGAAGCAATATCGTTATACAACAACATAGCTCCGCACTAGGGAAATATTGTATCGAGGGTGCCATGGACATGTACGTAGACAACCACAAATTACACCCAAACCCATGAGAGAAATAAATGTCGGCCATACAAATATTTCTCCCGGCCCGGGAATCGAAGCTGGGACCTCGTGGCAATCCGGCATGGTAACCGTTCGGCCACGGAGGCAGTTAATTAATGTGAATTTATTATGTTGTAAACCAAAGTTTAGCAGATTCTTTGTAGTACTTAAAGAAAAATTTCTCCATCCACCTTCTAGTTGGTCAATGGTGTCCATTTCAAAATTATGTGCAAAGTTATATATATTATTAGCCTATTTTATTTTTCAGTTTCATGCTGATCTGGGACCAAAAGAAAAACATAGATGGTATCATCCCGCACAAGTTGTAAAAGTCGACTGAGGGATTTGGATTTAATAGTGTCCTATATGTAGGCGACAGGCTGGCAACCAGAGGCGGCTCGTCCTAAGGCGCGCTGATGCAGTGAACATCCACTCCAAATAAAATTATTAATTTATATTAATGAAAGACAAACACCAATTAAATTTTTATTTCTCTTTTATAGTATTGCATAACTAACCCTTGTGTGTGTGTGTCCTTAAGTCGAGCGCTCCGAAACCGAAATTGTTTACAAAGTTCATTACTGAATTCAATGAGTGCGAAAGAGAAATTTCTAGACGGCGCGACACGTGAAACAAAAGATTAGTATGAGAAAATTAGCAAGACTTATAGCTGATTCTGCACTCCGCCTCCGTGCACTACTGCCAGTTCTATTTGTCAAATAAACAAATCATATTTTTTCCGCGCGCATTTTCTTGTGTTGTAAATAATGATATAAATTAATATCAATATTATTCAATCATGAAGCGTAGTGTTGTTCAATGCCATTGTTTAAAATGGAACAATGTAATGTGAGTTTTATTTTTAATTTAAAATCGTATAGGTAAGTGAACTCCCACACACATCTTCCACGAGCCGCCTCCACTGGCAACCTGTCAGTATGGTGCTCTAAGTTACACAAGATTGTATACAATCTTAACCCAAACATTTGCCAAATGTGGCATGGTGTCACTTTAAAGCTCTGCCTATCCCTATATGGGAACCCAAAGGCGTGAGTGTATATATGTATTTGAGCCTGTTTAAAAACGTAAGTGGACCAGTGCTATGTGTCTGTATTTTCACTAGCACCCTTATCCTTCAAAACCGTAACGCAGTAGTGCAATCATTATTGCTTGGTAGCAGAAATATTTTAGTTTTCCGATACAGAGGGAATATTTCTTTAATGAAGCTATTGCGACTCTTTAGCCTCTGGATTACCGGCACGTGAAGGTATAATGGCACATCTTTTACTGTGCCCTGTGTGTCCCTACACCTGCACGCGCGAGGATATTTACAACACCACTGATAATGCTGTGTCAGTCACTAAATACTGGTCCTCACAAATAAAGCCACAGTTGACACGCTAAGAAGAAGCAGAAATAGGTAAAGTGGTAGTATTTCACAAGGAGCGCTAGAGATCCGCCAATTTGTAGCTTGATGTGCTGCCGTCCGTGTATTTTCGCTAAAATACTCGCGTTCATTCTCTTTCACGGTAATGTGAATTGAGCTTTGGTTTTTCGTTGTATATAGCCGACTTCAAAAATGGAGGAGGTTCTAATTCGACAGTATTTTTTTTATATGTTACGTGATTACTCATTTGTGAACCGATTTTGATAGTTTTTTTTTTGTTGGAAAGAGGGTATCTCAGTATTGGTGCCATTTAAATTTGAAGACAATATTCCACCTCTAAGGGTGGCAAACTGAGGGTTAAATCCGGTTTCGCGCACTTTCCGTTAACCGATTGCAACAAAACTTGGCAAATAGATGTAATTCCAATGAAAAAGCCTATAAGCAAACTTTTGAGTTCGGTTTTTTCTTTTAAAGTTATAATTATTTTAATTAGTCCTCACATTTATGCCTAGGTTTGAGTGTATATATGATAACACCTTCCAACTTTCGTATTTTGCAAATACAAATTTTAGTTCCAAACATAGCCAGCGCCCCGTCACGGCCTGTTGTCCCCCCAGCAATTAACATCGGTTAGACGACGAAGCAAGCTCAATTAATCGCACGACTCTCTCTAATGAGATTGAGCTAAAAATAAAAACGGACGTCGACTAAATGACAGTGTTTATCGATTCAACTTTTTTTTGTTTATATGCGGAAATATCGAAAAGGTGTCCAAAGAGTTTTATAATGCTGGAGCTATTTTGTACATTGGCCACTTTCGATTTCTTTAAAAAAAAGGAAATCACTGGTATCAATTTCGATTTCTCAAGTGTCAAAAGATTAGATTCCTTAAACTAGTGCTAGCAAGTGAAATCAGTGAAATAAGTCAATTATGTAATTCTTCCTGCCGATGCCTGTACTTAAAAACAAAAAGTGTTATAGTGTCTTAAATAAATTTGTGGAACACACCATAGAAACTATTTAAAAATAAATTTTAAATCAACAACTTCACTAAAATAGGATTTGGCCTAAAAGTCTTGCAACCAGGCCATGAACTTAAAAAATAGAATGTCTTTAAAATTTAAAAATCGAATGTATTGGTATCATTGTCAAATTACAGACAAACGGGACTTGTCAACTTATGGCTCAAGATGACGGGGGCAGTGGCAATTTACCTTTAAAAAAGACTATTGTGATTTAAAGCTCTAAAAAATATAAATATAATCATAAAAATAATATGATATGAGTATCAACTTGTCGAACTCCGTAGACGAATGGCTTGCACATTGGTTTTCATGGTGTCGCCATCTCTGAGGTCCCCGGTTCGATCCCCAGCCGGGTCCATGTAGAATTTTCTATATTGTCGCGGGTTTGGGTGTTTGTTGTTTCAGGTACCATTGTTGTTTCCGATTTCCATAACACAAATGCTATAGCTACTTACTTTGGAATCAGAGCAACGTATGTCATCTTGTCCAATATTCATATTTATATTATACATTTAATTTATTATCTTTTGGAGAAGAGTTTGCTTAACTAGCGCTGTATTTCGTAGCTACTTACTTAAATTTTGGGGACTTTTATCGTTCCGCCTTAACGAATAATGAAACGGCCTCGTGAACTTCATAGACTGTAATATTTCATAATAATTGAACGTACAAATAATTCCGAACAATTTGAAAACTCTGACTTAAGTGGCAAACCACATTACTAAAACACTGTCGAAAATATTTGTAAGTGTAATACTCTCCTTGGCGACTCTCGTCCAAAGAGGTTGCCACAGCGAGCCGATGCTAATAGGCGACGTCTAAAACTACCTTACCACCCCCCACAAAGTGAAGAAACCGAACATATAAACAAAAATTAACCTAGTGAACAAAATCACTAAAATCTTTAAAACTCACACATTGTTTTTGTGAAATTACTCCACTACTTAGTTTGTTATAATTATTAATGAAGGGTTAACCATCTGCATGGGACTCGTCAAGTTTATGTTCCAATATTATGAAAAAAATTATCTATTAGTGAAATTTATAATATTTTTTCAAAAAAAAGGAACTCACATGCCTTCCTGACCGGGTCTTGTACGCAGTACCTGACGAGGAAGTGATTGCTTTATCTGAAGGAGCTGAAGACGGCAACTGCGGCGGAACTGCAGCTAGCGGCTGTCGAGCCGCTGGCAGGTCGGAAGCCATCGATGACTTCAGCCGCTACAAGCTCATTGCAAACGCATCATTGTAGACAATTAAGAAAATTATAAATTAAAAAGCACATAACTACATACTAAGAATAAATAATTAATGACATCCGTGTTCTTTCAAATTTCTACGTATCACACACACAGATTATGATTGGTTTCCATCATAAAGATTTATGTTGTTTAACGTAATTCGTTACAAGCTCGCTTCAAAGGGTTCTGAATCTCTCTATTACTTTCTTGTTGTTTTACGAGAACACGAAGCTTTGATAGAATTATCATGTTATCTTTAATAAACATTATCATTTAACGTGCGTGTAAACGTGATTTATTAATCTAATGAGAAGTCGTATCCTAGATACAACAACTGCACATGTGGTTATAAGTAAAGCTCTTTGCTACTCTTGCTAGTGAAATTACATGCGCATGGGACTTGTCAACTTATGTCTTAGGGCAAAGGGGACAGTGTACCTCAGACGTGATTTAAATCTCTGTGTGGCTGCAATTCTTATAGATATGCGTGTCACTTACCACTTGTTTATCCCGTCGTGTGATACCAAGTCACAAAAACAAAGATCATATTCGCACCTCCGATGAAAAAGAGACAACAATTGTAAAATTTACAGACAATTAATTAAAAGTTTTGTATTTAGTACCTACATAAAAAAATTGGTACGGTCCGCCGGTCCTAGCCGATGATAAAAAAGGATGGCGGAATGATTTCATGCAATTCCGTCACACAGAATTATAAAAAAATTAAATTTAAAAATTAGAACTGTATAATTCAAATAAAAATCATTGATTAAATCATTTACACAAGGTAGAATTTTAAAATCAAAGATTATAATGATTATAAATGTAACCTTTTATCGTGACTTGCGTTTATACATCAACTATACTCTAGGGTCGATTCAGAACCATGCTTGTAACTCTGTTGTCGACTGGTTCGACTTGATATCGACGATTTCTTTTCATTTTTATTCACAACACCCGAATCGAACGTCAGACTGTCGTATTCGAAACCGAACCGAAATGACGTCATACCCGTACGATTACTCGACCGGCAAAGGCTACAAACGACAGAAACGTCCAATAGGACGTTCAGTAACTTTCAATAAACAATAGTTTACAAAGCAAGGATGTAATATCCGAATACGATGAAATATCCGAACCCGAATCGAACGTTTGACTCGGAATCTTTCATGTAAAATCAATTAAATAAGTTTTTGAATATCACGACTTTTTTATCAATCATTTCATCTACAAGGATTTTTGGTAAGTTATTTAATATGTGAGGAAGGTTACATAGAAAGAAAGTGCAGGAGAAAAAGCAGGAAAGCGGACCCCGGGCTCCGCAGCAACACTGCTGAGGACGCAACCGGGACAACGCGCAGATGAGAGAGAGAGAAGGTTACATATCCAACCATTTTTACCATAATCATTAGTACATGGTAACTCGTACATAGGAAGATGTGATAATGTGCGCAAAGAGTTTGGTACCTTTTAGCGCCATGATATATGATATTTTCACAAGTTTCTATTACAATTGCTAGTTTAGCTTTATCTGAGACAATCATTACATTACAGCACTGAAATAGTTGATCATAATAATCCTTAAATTTGTATCTAACCTTAATGAGATACAATGGTTTTCATCAATCTAATTTGAAGATTATAAATGTTTTGGACTATTGTTTTATATTTACGTCCATAGCTTGAAATACCATAATTTATTATAAAGTCTGTCAGTACCAAATATGATAGCCTCAATGTATAATAATGATAGTTTTTGTTTGAGGATACATAAATTGGCACGTATTGCCCTAAACTTGTTACATAGTTGTTCAATTCCGCGCACGCGCATTTCCCACAACATTTAATTTAAACATAATTTAGTCTTTGTCTTTTGTGTCTTAGCGTCTTGGCCAGGATCACCTTAAAACAAACAATTAATTCTAGATATTGATTTATTTCAGTTCAATGTCATATTCGTTTACTTGTTTTATATAAAAATAACATATGGGCTATCGTCGGAACTGTGTCAAAAGAATAACGATATACATTTTTTTTATTGCGTTAAATTTTATCGTTCTTCTCTTATCCAGAATCTTATCCAATCACATGTGCCTCTTCCGCCTTCCATCCATCTTTTATTATTGTCCAATAACTCTTCCATATACATTTATTTATCTAAATTTATTTTATAAAATAATATATAAATTTAGCTTTTGTTATAATTAATTAATTTTTTATGTATTAATTAAATTTGTACTGTTTGTCTAATTACATCTCATTGTTCCTCGCCTGATCCCTTTTTCATTCTTTCTCCAACTTCCAAATCACGTTTTCAAATTTCATGAAATGATATTGTAAGTTTCCCCGTTTTAAAAACAAGTTTAGTCGAAATACTCTGTAAATGTTTATCAATTCAATAAAAATTTAAATACAGTGAAAAGCGAGACTGGTAGCTGTAAAGGTATCTAACACGGTGAGGAAATAGTTTCATAGATTTCTCGTAGATGGCGCTACGGCTAAAAAGTCGTTGAAAAACCAAATATAAAGACACGACAACAAGCACATAGAAAAATTCGTGAGGACCGCTGGTTCGTTCCATGGCTTAGTTGGTATAGCGTCTGACACGATATGCTAGAAGACGTCGGTTCGAAAATCCGACCGGATCGAAGGATTTTTTTCTGAGTGTTTGCTCTTTGTATTAATAATTATAACACTGTAAGTGGCTGAAACGCTAACCAGAGAAATAAGAAAAATAATTGGAAATTTAATAAGTAACAATTCTATTTATTTCCTTAGAATAATAACGCATAGAAACCTAGTCCGCACACGCTAAGTGAGGCAAATTGAAGCGCTCCCAATGGGCCTACACGAGCGGGCGGGCCGTCAGTGCTCAAGGTCAACTTGCACCGCGAACAGCTCAAGAATTTTAGCTAAAAATGACGAAATGTGCGATAAATGACTGTAAAAATACATCAGACAATCATAAAATAGATACTAACATCACATTCCACAAGGAAGTAACGCGTTTCAACTTGTATTTTTATATAAATATTCACTAAAACCGAAAATTCACCTACTACTAAAACTAGCCTACATGAATTTGATTTTTGCCTCACTTGTGACAGTTCGTTTGATATGAAACTATCATTCTATGCGTTATTATTCTAAGTTTATTTCTATATAAGTCAGTTGTTTAGTTGATTATCATGAGTAGCCAATAATAAAAGGTGTTCCTGAAATTGCGCTGGCAACTTCACTGCATAAAAATCACCAACAAGATAAGTCACTTATCATCAACTCACCCTAATAGCTATCTGTCTGTCAGTATGTCTTGATGGATAGCTCTATTCATTGTTAATTGTGCGTGTCAAGTTGCTATTTTAACTTTGCGGTTTAATCTCGCTATTTATTCCGTAAATGTCTTCTATGTAGAGTGCAAGTTTGATGAATTGTGTAACTTTGTAATTAGGAATCAAATTATTAAATTTACATGCTTAAAAGTCTGCAAAAAAACGTTACAAAACTAATGGATGTTGCTTACAATGTGACTAAAATTAATTATATACATGACAATGTAGTTATAGATAAATGGTTTATTTACCACGAAACACACACATGCAATACGTGTAAAAAAAATCGAAAAAACAATAGTACAAAACAGTAACAAGCGCTGTACACATAAAATATAAACACTAAAACAAGAAATAATTATTTATTTTTGGGCTTGTATTAAATGTTAAATTGAATAATTATTTATAATGCATTGGCTTCAGTGCCATCAGCTTAATGGTAACAAATAATCAAGAAACGCACAACGTAATATACATAAACTAAAAATTAATTCGTGTAAAAAGTGTAAGTATTAAAACCCGCCATTTTCTTAAATCGAATAACATCTTTTTGTTATTCATTTAAACATAAAAAGCATGTGTGCGCTGCGCTGTAGTGATAAATGTAGAATATGAAATGCTGAAACGAACGCGCACGTTGGTGTAATATGGTCTATTTTTTTTAAATACTTTTTTTTTAATGGTTTAAAAATTCTACGAACGAAATTAGCCGATAACTTTTTATGCTTAAATAGAAGATTATTTATGCTTAAATAGATTGCTTCGTTAAAATCTTTCACATACCTACCTATAGATATTTATTACAGAATTATTATAGAACAACTGCGAGAGCTACGTATGTAGCACAGTAGCTGCCTTAGAATAATAACGCATAGAATGATAGTTTCATATCAAACGAACTGTCACAAGTGAGGCAAAAATCAAATTCATGTAGGCTAGTTTTAGTAGTAGGTTAATTTCCGGTTCTAGTGAATATTTATATAAAAATACAAGTTGAAACGCGTTACTTCCTTGTGGAATGTGATGTTAGTATCTATTTTATGTTTGTCTGACGTATTTTTACACTCATTTACCGCACATTTCGTCATTTTTAGCTAAAATTCTTGAGCTGTTCGCGGTGCAAGTTGACCTTGAGCACTGAAGGCCCGCCCGCTCGTGTAAGCCCATTGGGAGCGCTTCAATTTGCCTCACTTAGCGTGTGCGGACTAGGTTTCTATGCGTTATTATTCTAAGGTATCTGCCTCATGGCTTAAATTTCGTTTCTAAAAAAATAGATTCTGAAATAAAGCCAGTGTTCATGCCGCTCGACGCAAGTAATGTGAATCTTATTAGTACGGGGAAAATTTCAATACGAGCAGAGGTAGTATCGACTATATGTTTGAAATTTATATATTTTGCATGTCAGTTATAACTAACCGATTTTATTTTATTTTGTTTATTTATTTTATTATTTATATTTTTTAAAACATTACTTTCTTGTTTTTTCACATTCCTAAATCTACATCGGTTTGTCTAGGTTCTGCTTCTGTTACCTATTATCTTATCAAATACGCGACATAATAGTAAATTATTAAAGAGTACCTATTAAGTCAGTTTTTTTTTATTATTTATTAATATGCTGCGTTCCATAACTTCTGGCTTGGTCATGAACTTTTGATTTTCAATCAGGGACCGTATCTATACTTTACGTACCGTACGTAAGGGTGGGAGCACGGAAGAAAAAAACAATGGAAGTACCTTATCCCTCGACTACTATCAGAACCACTGTCGCCGAAACTGACACATACATAATTTTGAACACTTTGAAATATTGATAATGATTGATAGTAGTTTCTAGAACGCGCTCGACTGTTATGGTAGATAAACACCAGTCAAAAACGCGGAAAATGCATAATTGTGCCATTATAAACTGCAAAAGCACCAAAACTGTGTGTAAACGGGTAAACAGGGACGTTTTCTTACACGGCAAAGTGATTTTGTAATCAGAAAATGCATAATTTATTTTAAAAATAATTATTTGGTTTTGTATGAATTTCGAGAAAACAAATATACAACTCCGTATGTGCCTCATACATTTGTAATATATTGCGGCTTTTACTTGGTGCGATATACTTGGGATCCGTTGTTAATACGCTATGAATATCGAACGAACGCACTTTTACATAATGCATTCAGTTTCTGTGGTACGGCCGCTTGTACATTTTTTTTGGCCAAATTTAACATTTAGTGATGTACACGTTAGGCAACACTGTTCTCGATTATGATCGATTTTGAAAACAAAGGGACGAAAATTATTATGACCTTAGCAATATTATAAAATATTATATAACTCGTTACAACGTTTAGTAACGTTTCGTTTTTTTTTTTTCAGTTTTGTAGTATCTATTATGAGTAGTATCTGTAATTTCGATAATTTTTGCAGCACGTTGCCTCGAATGTCCGAATATAGTGAGCAAATAATTACTTATTAATAGACATCGGATTATATGCATTTGCATGTTTGCATATGCAAACGCATATAATGCTATTTTTATAGCGTTATTGCATATTTTGGTACTTTTTCATTGACAGTGCTTATTTTAGTATTTATACGTGTTAGACGTGTTGTACTACGCCGCCGTCCCCACACCACACATCAACACATCGCCCTCGCACGCACTGCGAGAGCGCATTGAGAGCGATCCGCGAGCGTAGGTACTCGACTCGCTAGCGCTAGGCGAAAGCGGGATGCGGTGACGCGCGTAGGGGGAAGGGTTGAAAGGTCATTTTCAGCATATAAATTAGTTTTAAGTGACAAACGTCACAAATTTGCGCCAGAAAACCTTGAAAAATATGTTATTGTATATTGTCACAATAATTACAACCAATAGTACCTATATATGTATTGTAGAAATAAAGTTAATTCTAATAATGGTTTTTTGATTGTGCATATTTTGTGCATATTTCGCCCTTTTTTAGTGCATATTTGCATGCATATTTTGGCATTTTGATAGTGCATATAATCCGATGTCTACTTATTAATTATTACTATTATTTAATTATTTCGTAATAACAAAAAATATTGCAAAGAATTAACAGTGCGCTGTCTTTACAAAAACCTAGAGTTGGTCATACGTATGAGTTCGTTGCTTTCGAGAACGAAGGTGGTCCAATCCAAATATGCAGAGTAGCAGAGTTATAAATCCAAAAAATAATAAACAAATAACAAAAATGTCACACGAGGCCATTATTAAGTAAACCTCTTCTGATTAATAAGATGTTACCACATTTTGGCAGTAGTAACATTTTCGTTTGTCTTGCCATTCATCAATTTGATCAATTACCAACAGAAAACCATCAAGTAAAATTAATTAAGACAGTCGCAAGTTCATATATTGAGGTGAGTTTTCATTATTTAAGTTAATCGATGAGATCTTCTGTTACAAAAAGATGTTATATAATAAGTCATTTTACTGGAAGGACAATTACTTTAATATTTGAAGTCGATTAAAAAGTAAAGTCTGAATTTTTTTAAAGTAAAATAAAGGACTAAACTATCTTATTCTAGTATTTTTTCTATTATATTAATATTACGATTACTTGTAATCAACAAATACTTGATCAAAAATTATTATATTTAGAATCGATTCATTGAATCGTAGTTTCTAGAATTATTCCAATATTCCATTCTGGATCGAAAAACACTTAGTTGGTGCGTCTTCGCTTCAGAACAAGGACGAAGGTGGTCTAGTTTATCCCACCAAAGATGCTATCCAAATATGCAGAGTAGCAGAGTTAGAAATCCGAGTAATCATGATAAAGTCACAAGAACTTTACATGAGGCCGACATTAAGTAAACCTTAAGTTACTTTAGTAAGATTTTAAATATTTTGTCAGCAGTAACATTTTCAGTTGTCTTGCCATTCACCAATTTGCCCAATCACCGAAAGAAAACCATCTAGTAAATTTAATTAAGGCAGTTGCAAGTTCATATATTGACGTGCGTTTTCATTATTTAAGTCAATCGATAAGATCTTCTATTACAAAAAGACAGTTATATAATAAGCTTATATTATTTCAAGGACAATAATTTTAATATTTGACGTTGATTAAAAATTAAAGTTTAAATTATTAAGTAATCAATTTTTTTTTTAAACAATTTTCAACAAAGGACATAAGTATCTTGTTTTGGTATTTTTCTACTGTATTAATATTTCACGACTACTTGTAATCAACGAATATTTACTTGAATCGATTAATTGAATGGAATACGTGTATTTCGTTCAATCAATCTATTTATCGCGGAAGGAGGTTTCCCATCACTAAATGTTCTTGTGGCGTCATGGTGGATACATAAAATGAGACACGCTCGGTTTTCATACAAATTGCTGTACTTGCGGCGTCTATCTAGATATATGTCTGTGGTGTGAATGGAAAGTTTCACAGGTACGCCTGGCGACAAGCTACACGCCTAGCAGTGCCGTCGTCGAAGTAGCGGTGTCGAAGGCTCTGCTGCTTCGCCTCTACTAATTCCGAGTCACCTATAAGCCTCTTGGCACGCTTGTCAATTGAATCCAAGGTGGTCAGTTGATATGTAGCTGAGCCATCCCAAAGGTGGCAGCAGTACTCCATGCACAACCGGACTTGTGCTTGGTACCGCTGAAGCAACTGTCCCGGTGTAAAGTAACGCATCACCCTGGAAAGGATGCCAAGCTTCCTTGCTGTATCTGTGGAAATGGATTGGATGGATTTTTTTGCGGAACTTCTAATTGGACGACGGGTCCATTCCAAGTTCTTTGTTTTGTGGATAAATCCTGCGTTTTGGTAACATGAAATTTGACAAGATTTTAGTCATGAGTAGAGTTTTCGATCTAACCATAAGGCTTATTCCAGCTCGAGTTCGTGGGCTGTTTCAGAAAAAAGGACAAAGTCGTCGACCAACTGCAGATTAAGAAGAAAATTTGTCTTCGTCAATGCCCCTTTCCTTAATGTGACTGCCAAGCTTCTAAAAGATAAAAAAAAAACAAATAAATAAAAAATACGGTTTAGAAATCTATGGTCTGAACAAACTGATATTAAATGGATATTAAAGATAAACTCGCCCATGACTAGTATATACTATTAATGTTTATATATTTCTTCTGAACATAGAAGATTAATTACGTATAAAAATGCTTTATAAGTGGTAAGTTTAATATTGAGCATTATTTACAAGAAACTGATGCCAAAAAAGTTTTACATTATCATATTTCTTTAAATAATATACAGGAATCTGCGCTTGTTTTTTTTTTTACACAATTGCTGTGTTAAGTATAGGCTCGTACAGCTAATGAGTGTCTGATGTCTCAGTTCAGTTAATGTCCAGTCCAGTTAGAAAAACTTAGTTCAATTATGGCAGTTGTATATAACCCAGTTTATGTAGAGCCCTGACACAATTTTTAGAAAGTTTTCTATTGACACTGTACGGTATAAATACACAGTCAAGTGATTGCTGAGTTGCTGGTTCTTGTTTTACTTGCCCGAATCCAAAATTAAGTTTTTTTTGCAAGTGCAAAGTTAAAATTATGCTAAAAGACTTTTATCCTAGATGAAACTCGTTACATTACGTTGACAAGTGACACTTGGCGCCACAGATGTATCACGATTTAATTGTTTCGATATTCACTTGGACGTTTTACAGTTGATCTGTAGGTAATAATTACTTAACTAGGTAAAAGGAATAAAACACATTACAAACTTTATATCAGAGCGTAAGAAACGCTGTTTTTTTTGTTTATTATTTTATTCGAAAAAGTTCTTGCGTAGTTTCAGTCAGGTAACTTCCGCAAGGTTGTCGTTCGCCGTTAAACTGTCATGGTTCGCCTAAAGTAGGCAGTGGCGAGGCGCCAAATGACAATTAATCGCACACATCACTTCATTAGTAGCGCTGTGCAAAGTCACCCGTGTTACTACTCGTGTATTAATTAATCTTTATTATTATTAACGACAGTAGCACAGGTAATGATAAATAGAATGCCTAAGCATACGGTCGTTTTCTAGCCCACTATTAGTCAATAGTCAAAAAGTGACTGAGTGATTATCTCTTAGCGACATTTATTCTGATACTAACTGCGCCATCTGTGGATGAGTTTAAAAAGTAAATACAGATATTTAAGTAAACGGTCATCTAGTGTCAAGTAGCAGAACTACTACAAAGTTTAGTCAACATGCTCACTAAACTTTTTGACAAATCAATTATAATGCTACTAGTTTAGAACGACAATACGTTTTAATAGCATTCATACACAATGTAGTAAAAGCTCGTATACAGTAGCGCCATTTCGATTGTGGTATGTAAGGTTTTAAATTAGCGGCGTAAGTGCAATAATGTCGATTGACATTTCTGACGTTTGCTCTCTATTGCAAACTTGTATTGGAGCGGGAATGTAGAAATCAAGTTTGTAGATTAGAAGTGATTGTATTTGAGTGGCCTTATAAATAAAATCGGACATCACAATGCCGCCAAGTAGCCTACGAGTTGTGTACGCGTTCGCTAGAGAAATGCACCCAAAAACCACTGATGTAGTCATTCAATATGGGACCGCTGGATTCCGAACAAAGTAAGTCTATTTTCCAAAGTCACTTAAGGGTTTTTCCTCTCTAATTAGATGCAATAGGTCAAGCAACGTATAATATTTGTGTGACCTTACGCATTCGTGCGTTTTAAAACCTGTCACGTCGACAAAAATGGGCGCAAGTTTAAAAAGTAATTGTTTTATTCCTTTTAGGACAGTAGATCACGTTCGTGAGTCATTTGTGTGATCATTTATAACGATTTTATAACGGGAAGTCGCTGTCGGTGCCGCGGGCATGGTCATTGACTTCTTATAGTATATTTGTATGGCAAAACAATGGGGGATAGGTTAGTCGTATTTTCATAGAAATCTATAATTGTTGAATGTAGGTCATATTAGTGGCCTTATACAATGATTAATTATGAAATTGTTTTGAAAAGACCTTGTTAATGTTAATGTTTAATTAGCTAGTTACGCAAGCTATTACACTCATTTGTAACTGGTTGCAAAAAAAACATCCTACAAATGAATCATTATCACAAGGTATATAACATATATCCTTTTGGGTAGAATGATCATTTGGAAATATTTATTGGTATTATGAAAGTGTACAGTAAACTACAAATCCTAAATCTGTATTTAAGAATAAACCTTATTGCGTTTCACAATTTTTATTTATAGTAAATGAACAGGTTTCCATAAGATAAATGGAAAATGACCTTACCCTATCCCCTATTTAGACTAGGGAAACGCTGTATCACGGGTGCCATGGACATGCACACATAGACAACCACAAATTACACCCAAGCTCATGAGAGAAATAAATGTAAGCTATACATATACGTGCAGCACCCGGACAAACCAATGTAGGTTTAAGGGTGTGATGTATATATATTTTTGTAATATTCTTAGTGTTTAAAATCAAATAAATAAAAATAAAAAAAATATTTCTCCCAGCTCGGGAATCAAACCCAGTACCTCTGCATGACAGTCCAGTGTTGGAACCATTTGGCCACAGAGGCACTTATACAAAACATGACACAAATTAAAAAATATATTTATTTCATAAGTTAATTACACTTGAAATTATAACATTGCTTAAATTCTGAAGGGAATGGTACTCATTCCTAAAGCAGACTCCCCTGAGAATAATGAGTAAGCCACTCTCAGAGTTACTTTATTTTCTGCAATATTTTGTTTACATATCTACAGCTTACTGCATAAATTGCCCATGTAAAATTCCCCTAATAATTAAAACCAGGGTTGTTGCCAATATCAGCATCCGTGGATAATCTGTATAGGTGAATTAAAATATCCACATCAGCATCTGCATTCATCAACGCCGATATTCATTGCAGATGTTTGAGTCAAGACATAACCTAATAGGCATGCTGGAATAATTCACATTCCAGAAACAGACCGTAAGCCAAAAATGTAGCTCAGCTGTGTTTCTAAAATATAACATAAAATTCCACAATGATTAAACTTGACTGATTGATTGTTTTTGAAGATTGATTCTTTTGTTATATGTCACAAAATCATTGAAAAAATGAAAGCTTTTTCATGAAGATCGATTCAGCAAGGATGTACATTTTTTTTAATACTTAAAATCAGCATCTGCTGATGTTAAGGCCAAAAATCTGCATCCACTGATGTGTAAAAACCTGCATCAGCAACAACCCTGATGAAACTAGAGTCATAATATGTTCTAAAATTAAATTCAATTAAATTAAACAAATTTGCATTTTTACCAACATTGACTCTGATCTGGAGCTATAAGTGTCAAGAATTAAAAAAAACTTTTAATGACGACCATCTTGCATGATACTCTCCAGTGACAGTTCTCAATTAATTTAATGGTAAACTAACATGTGTTGATAGATCATAAACAATGTGTTGATGGATCATAAACAGAAAATAAATTTCTTATTATGTTCAAATATGATTTATAGTTGGAAATGAAACTATTTTTACATACATACATAATATTACGCCTTTTTTAAGTTATTAAATGTCACGATGTTTGACCACCGTAATATTCAATTATTTTAATTTGAAATTACTCCACTTGTTTGTTATAGTTATAAATACAAAGATCGAACACTTAAAAAAATTCCTTCGATCCGGCTGGATTGGAACCAACGTCTTCCAGCAAACCGTGTCAGACGCTATGCCAACAAAGCCACGGTACGAACCGACCTTACGAATTTTTCTCTGTAATTGTTGGAGATCTTTGTTTTTGGTTTTTAACGACTTTTTATCCGTAGCGCCATCTGTAAGAAATCTATTTCCCATACGCAGAAACCACAGACTGACTGCCAATAGGACCCATAAAGACCCTGTAATCTTGAGTTCTTTGAAAAAGGCAAATCACGAAAATCTAAGAACTATAGGATTTATAGTTAAATAAAACAAAATTGAGAACAAAATTACCTTTTAATGTTGACCAAATTTGGCACCTTTTAACAATTTCAAAACACAGAGCGCTGACAAACATCTTTACATGTCTAAAGCAAATTTCTAAATTAGAGTTGTTGAGTATCAAACAATGCTTTTATTCAGTAATGCTATTACAGCTACTGTTTTCGGTCCAGTGCTACACACCTGTAACATTGTCCAGCTTAAATTTCGGCTTGACTTCTGAAATTGTGGCCTTACTGTTTTTTGCTTACTATCTATAGAAAGAAGAACGAAAGAAAGAACATTTTATTCAGTACCATTCATTTTAAATTGTACTTACAAAATAAAATAAACACTAAATTAAATTTAAATGTAAAGATACTGAATGGGCACCACTCAGCATAGACTGGTATTATGTGGAGTCCATGGAGTGCGTCACAATGTAGCGATATTTTTTTAAATAATCTTAAATATTCATAGTCAGCTAGACCTTGGAACTATAAACAATCCGTTAGTTTGTTTGAAAAAGAAATATATCCAATTATAGATCCTATTATTTGGATCCTACTATAGTATTGACGTGTTAGTAACAGTAGAGTTCTTTGTGGAAGAGTTCATCAAGGGAAGTATTTTACCTATTTCTGCTGCCAAGCAATAATGTGAGCATTACTGCCTTTGTCTTTGAAGGGTAAGGGTGAAATTATAGGCACATGGAACTTGTCAACTTATGTCTATTCTATTTTCTTAATGGCGGCCACTAGGCTTGGGCCAGTGTCAGTTTCGATTAATGTTGTTGTGTACTTAATTTTGGTCAATAACGTCAAAGTTTCGGTAGCAGCAAGATGTTTATTTTTAGATGAATCTCTTCGACGGAATGCTGTTGTGGAGATCATACCTGGGGTAAAAAAAAAAACAATTATGGACAAACAACAGACAAAACCATTATATTATTAAAGCGTATAAAATCACACAAAATATTAATAAAGGGAGAATACACATAAAGAAGGAGGGATTTAAGGGTAATAGGACGAGGAATGAAGGAAGGAAGGAGGTCATACAAGGATGAAGTCAATTTAGGACATTCAAAGAAAATTTATTAAGAAATATATTATTAAGAAAACCATGGTTTAACTGGGATGTTTTTTTGAACGTCGGCATAGTGCGCGCTCAACTTATGTCTCAGAGTGACGGGCGTAGTGACAGTGCCCCGCAGATCTTTGTGAGAAACCTCTGAGTGACATGTCTAGTTCGTCCGTTTGCTATCATAAAAAACTTCATTTACTGTTTGTAGTGATTTTTTAACCGTAATCCAATGGGTATTTAATAATAAAATTAAATACCCATACAGAGTCAGCCTTGATCATGTGTGCTATAAACAAACCAAAACGTCAGTTTGTTTGTAAAACGAATAAACACGATCGTAGATCCTAAAAAGTAGTCTTCAATTGCCAATCTTAAATATTCCAAGTCTTCCGTACATTTAGATCTAGTTTTAAAACTGTTTTGATCTTAAATATGAAATCATAAAGCACAAAAATAAATAAATAGGTCAGTCAACTTCCTCAGGTCAGTAAAACTTCAAGGTATTTTCTTCCCACAATAATTCACTGGAAGCTATATCTCCACCAGTTTAATGTGATCTTTTACTGTTCATATTTCAACTACATTAACTACCTGTCCCACTATTGGACTCAGGTTTTTCAGGGTGATAATAATATTGTAGTCTTTATCATTGCCTTGTAAAAAGTCCCCATTGTACCTTTCTCACTGTGTATTCTTTCATTAAATATTTTAAAAGTATGTATAAATACTTTCTTTTTTATATATACTTTTATCACATACTTTTTATATTTATTCGTTATAAAACGTCTATGTACACTATACAGGGAAGTGCAACCTTGTAAGGATTACTGATTACCTTGTAAGGATATAATAATAGAGGCTGCAATGAAATTTTTTATCTCTAGATCATGTGAAATTTTATCATCTATATTATGTATATATATATGTGTGTGTGTGTTTGTGTGTGTGTGTGTGTGTGTGTAAGATATTATTTTTCGCTTAATGCATTGTAAATATTTATCATTATTCTAAAATAGAAGCGACTATGTGTTGTTTTATGTACATACGTTAGCACTACATCGTTGAAACAATTTTCACAACGCACGCATTTTACACATATGACGTAGACACTAGGATCCTTCACATTTGGACTCCACTTTCCATTTTAACATCAGGTTGAGTGGAGACGTCTGCCTGTCATGTACAAAAAATACCGAAATAGAGCCATTTGCTTATTGCTTTCACTTTATCTCTATCAAAGTCAAATAATCATTTATTCCATAACATTTTTACACTTGAAATCGTCATTTGAAGCTACTGCTCGTTCTCTGTGCTGACTTCCCTGACAGGAACGACCAGGTACAGGTATTTCTCTTTTCAAATAAGCTCAAACGCTATGGAATACACATCAAACATATTTGTATGGAATCTATCACTCATGTTGTCTTTCCATACGTCTTTTATCTAACACATAGTCTTCGCTTTTGTAGTATGACTATTTAAAAAATTTTAATGTAAGTTTTAAACTTAGTAAAATGATAATCTTAGTATATGCTCCGGAATCATATAATAATAAATAAATAATGATATTATGTTGTTATATATAGTATGTGTATCGTTATTGAGTTGTAAAATCTATGCCACATTATGTTTGTAAAAGATTGGTATCTAATCTAAGTAAGTGTAA
Organism: Hyposmocoma kahamanoa; assembly: GCF_003589595.1. Taxonomy (NCBI): domain Eukaryota; kingdom Metazoa; phylum Arthropoda; class Insecta; order Lepidoptera; family Cosmopterigidae; genus Hyposmocoma; species Hyposmocoma kahamanoa. The sequence continues at coordinate 13,020,155 of NW_020653900.1, forward strand.
GCTTGTAATATAGCATGCCAGTCTCTCATCACGGACAACACGACTCTAACAATATGTAGGAGAAATCACAGGCAAAGTATAAAGTATAATTACGAAGTGTAATATATCATAGTAATATCACAACTGTTAATGGTTATGAAAACGTTGTTATGTATTTTTTTATGCTTCCAAGTGACGGGACGGACAAGTCGTGCGCCTGGTGTTAAGTGACATGCCACAAAAATCTGAGAGACACTCATTATCTGTCAGATAAATTGACAAATCCTATGTGTCTGCAATTTCACCAGATCAGTCAATAAACCATTATCCACATTCTATAAGTATGTCTTTGTTTATTTATTATAAAAGAATGTACTTGTTGAAATATTTACTGCTTATCTATACTATCTTTATATGTATTCCGTGGCGAAGGATGGGTTTATCTAAATAAGCCGACATAGGTGTGGACGAGTCGAATTCACAATATCGAAAATCATAACATCCATGGTCAAGTCGTGCGCCTGGTGGTAAGCCACATGCCTATCCATAACAGGTGGCAGTGTCACTCAGAGCTAAGATCTGAGAGGTACTGCGCCCGTCACCCTGAGTGATAAATTGACAAAACCTATGTGCCTGTACTTTCACCAGCAGCACCCTAACCCTTCACAACCGGAAAGCAGTATTGCTCACATTACTGCTTCCCGGGTATTGTATTTCCCTGGACGAATTCTTTCGCAAGAAGCTCTACTGATGCTAAAATCTACGATGTGTATGGTACAGTATACGAGCAAGGAAAGTGGCTACGGGCCGCGTGACACGGTTGTACAAAAGGTTGCAAGCAAATGCATTTTGCGTTTTGCGTTGAAACAAGGATTGTATTTTTTTTATTCGATTATTATTATAGGAAATGAAACTATTTTTCCGGATTTAAATCGCGTATATTTGTTTTTTCAAACAAACCGACGTTTCTGGCCCTTTACAGGTCCCATGGTCACGGTTTACTGAGGTGGTACAGTCTTCAACCAGTTATGTCTAATATTAATGCAAACCACCCAATTTTTTCACTATAGTTACAATAGTTATTAATTAAATACCTTATTTTTAATTTTACAAAGAAAACATTCCAATTTACATTACGCTACATTAAGTTTTACAAATTATTTTATTGAATGAATTTTTAATTTATTATTACTAAGAACTCGATTATTATTAATTTTATTTTCTTTGTTAATAGCATATATATACATTATTTATTAATCTTTCAAAATAATAATATAGTATTACAATAGTGTTTATTTAAGATTTAAGAATTATCTATTTGCATAAATTGTATTGTTTCTTGTAAGGTTTTTGAAGATTTTATTTGTTAAATGTTGCCCTCTCTGTGTGCTTTTGCTCTGCCCAATAGGGTCCCAAAGCTCTAAGCTCACCTGCTACATTGTAAACTTTTAATGGGAATGCAATAAAGTATTGATTATTAATGACCGATTCGGCATAGTTATAGTCATATAACACGATTCTTATCGAATATTCATCTTTCGACAATGTTGTCTATAGATAAAAACCTTTGTTTACGAAAGTGCTATTGTTATCAAAGTTTTGACGAATACTTAGATACACAGCTAATGCATACACGATTTGTCATATAAATTCAAAGACATTTAAGGGTGACGCCAGACGAGCTTAATTCTGTCAGTTGTGAGTTGCGTAGTTTACGTTCGGCTGAAATTCGGTTGGGGGGCCAGACGAACGTATTTTATTCAGTTGCATTCAATACCAAAGTGACCACTTCGCTCACCCCTTCCTCCACCCGCACACGGTGCGTAATTACGCCCGTAAGTCGAGAGACGGACATTTTGTGTCGTCGTGTGGCACAAACCGTACTTTTATACTGAGGGGTATAGAAACAAAGTCGACTCTGTCCTCGAGGATCCAAGTCGAGAAAACGAGATCTTTTCGTTTCAACGTCTTGCCATCTACGAGTATTACTCACAAAAATTTACTGGTTGGATGGTATTACAATTTGCAATATTAAGTAAAAGCGAACCAAAAACAAATGGTATTACCCTAATAAAAAATAAAATACGATGGACATTAACGCATCTTAACAGGTGGAATATGGCAATTTTGCATCTAACAATTCCGCCATTTTCGTAAGTTTGACAGTAGGGTAAAGGACCTAAATTTGTATCAGCCGAAGCGAAAACCTTAACGAAACAAGTTTATCGAACCATGCTTGTTTATGTACCAAATGAAATCTAATGCAACTTAGATTACGCAACTCAAATAACGCGACTCACTATTCACAAAATTACGCTTGTCTGGCCTCACCCTTACTGTTGGGCATGACTAGCTAGTTAGTGTAAAACTTCAACGAAAAAACTTTAGACCATACCAGTAGGGCTAACACGACAGCGACAGCCTTATGCGCCAGGGCGGGAAAATAGTAGTACCTCGCGCTTTATGTCGCTCTCGTGCAGGTCGCGCCCTGTCGTGCCCTGTCGTGCTTGCCCTACAGAGTGGCTCACTAGAGGACTTCACAAATTACCCAATACTTTTACTGGAATACCAACATTCCAATCACGTAAGATAATAAACAGCCTGGTGGACAAGGATATTGTGTCCACTGTTGGGTCATTTCCGAAAAATTTCAAGTAGTGGAAAATTTCCCGGATTTTGTTTTTCGAAAAATTGAAAAAATATAATTCAAAGGCTCATGTTATGTTCTACGTTTAGATATATCTTTTGCAGTTTTGTTTAGCGTTAATTATAAAATAAAGTTGTATAGCTAAAGGCAAGTTAGAGTAAAATGAGATTTAAAATGATTGGCCAAGAACGAAAAAATAACGCAGTTAAAAAAAAGCTTTATACTGATTCCATCGTTTTCGATCAATATCTTCAAATTTTGACAGGTGTCAACTGCCAAATGTGGAAAAAATAGGAAAATAGTCGGAAAAATAAAATGAAAATTTTCTTATGGCCCTATGGAGTCATAAAATTGTGTCTGTATTATTGTGTCTTTCAGAGTCAGTGCTGTTACTTAACCACTGTTTCTACTAATCATCTATCAAACTTTTGACAATGCCACCTAATCCACCGTTTCTTTTTACTAATGACTTGTCAAACTCTTGACAATAACGCCACCTAAACCACTGTTTACACGAATTGCCTATCAAACTTTTGACAAACCTTTACCAGGCAAGACTTGAGTAGCAATGCCGTCAGTCTCTTTCTTCAAACGCTAAAAGCCTCTGAACTACGGAATCTGCACTGAAATCTAATTATTGACATTATTTCCACTACAAATGCACCTCCACCTCTACGTTTAACATTTGTCATAGGTCATGCGACATTGGTATTACAATAAAAATACACAAACTCTTTGATAAAGTGTGCGTGTTAAAAGTATGTACTTTGGCATAATGCCATCCGTCGGATGCCATTCCCTGAATTGATGTCTAGCTTTTATTATTTATTATCGGTAAACCCACATGTTTGACACGCGCAGTGGGAGGTAGGTTGTTCGAAAATAGATCATAGTGTTCTAAAAATAAATCCTATAAGGACTGTTTTAGATTTCTTTAATATATAGCTTTTAGGCAGTGTGAATAAACTTGTGAATTTATTTATGGTTTATGCGATAAGTGATTATCGGTTTCGGTTTTGAAGGGTAAGGTAAACTACAGGCATGGGCATGGGACTTTCAACTTAGGTCTCAGGGTGACGGACTCAGTGGCATTGTCCCCTCAGATCTTTGCGATTTAAAGGCTAAACGGTCACTGCTCAGGTCAGGCGTGTCGCTTATCACCAGACGCACGATAAGTTCGTCCCGTTATTTGATATCATAAAAAAGTAGCAAAATGACCTTCAAAGAAAAAAAAAATTTGTTTGGAGTGAAATAAATAGTGATTATAGGTGTTACATTTGCATACAACATTAGTATGTTAAAAACAGAACACGGAAGACATCACTACCTATTTCCTATTTCTACTTACGTGAATCATAGGGCAGTGATTCACGTACATACGATGGATTAGATACAGAATCTCGGAATCTGCGTGTAAATTTTTAATCATTCAAACTTAACTACCGCGTTTGCGTTAACGTTTTTATTTAGATCTTAATTATATGTTTGATAAGGTTTAAATTAAAATATTAACTCAAACGCGATAGTTAAAGATGTTTACATATATTTAATATATAGCCTACATTTATTTCTCTCGTGAGTGACACCCGCGATACAGGGTCTCGCCAGTGCGGGTCTGTGAGTGTGTGCGTTATTATTAGTTGAAAACTATATTGACTTGGAGTACGATCTTTTATTGTTTTAAATAAAATCTGGATTGTGTTCTATTTTATTAATTCATTTTAAATCGAGACTTATGCATTCCTATATTTCAGGCCTTTAAAGTCTTAAAAATGTCTATAAAAGTAATGTAATGTTATCTAATACTTTGAAATAAAGTTGTTTTAACACGAAACAGTGCGGGCGCTCCGCAGTGACGTTATTTTAGCACAAAAGTAACTCAACAAATTCAAAGAATATTCATTGATTAATAATGAATAACGATAACAAACTATTATCATACTACGATTCTCTGATTGTTCATATTGCCTAGATATTGTCCTGTAGATAAGAAAATACGTTGTATATATAATGAATACACGATGACTGTGTAGGCATAATTAAATACAGAACGTATTTTATTGATTATCAAGTTTACCGCAGTAATCGATCAAAGAAAATTCGGGAATATAATATTACAGAAAATGACCAAAGATTAAGTTGGCGTGTTGTTCATTGGAGGTATAGGCTTCTCCTTTTTACACAAAAAAACCTAAAACCACGTCGGCGATGGCGGGATAACTTGGATTGGACTCCTTTTTAAAGGACTGGTCAGATGTTGCCCAAGATCGAGAACAATGAGAAGAGGGGAGAGGCCTTTGCCCATCAGTGAGACAAAACGGGCTTGTAATGTTCTGTATCGACCCCCTAGACTGATATGTAGGTACGCTAGCTCATCATTTTAAATTTTCGTTTTCAGAGCCAGTTTACTGGAACACGTCGTGTATCGCATGGGCTTGCTCGCTGTTATCCGCTCGCGGGCGCTGAATGGTAACTAGGATACGTTTATTTTGATGTCATGTTAGGTTTTAAGAAACCGACAAACTAAGGGTGCCTTTAAATTAGACGCTTGTGACGCGGCAGCCGCGCGTCTGCAAAAGTGACGCATGCGTTTCAGCGCAGGTTTCATCACGGGTGTTTACTTCACAGAAAAGCTCATGGTAAATTTCAATATCAATTTCGTAAACATAAATTCCGATAAAATCAGAAGTGCGAGTCAGGATTCGAACCCACGGCCTCTGCGTAACAGGTGGTAGTGACACCATTAGGTTATCACATCCGCAAGTGTATTATTATAAAAGATTTTTTTTTAAATGCTTAACGAGCAACAATGTGCCTGCATTAATCTTAAAAGCTTGGAATAAGGTTAGAATTAATTTCATTTATTCAAATTTTGTCTTTTAATGTGCCCTTGCGGGGTTCGTAATAATCTTAATTTAAGTTATTTTAATTCATTTGTTACTGTAATTTGTTTATTTGAAGAAAAAGTTTTACGATCACTGCTTCTTTGTTTACGTTTTGTTTAAGAATCAATTGTAGAACGTTTAAGAGTCCTAAAATTGAATCTGTGTTATCAGGCCGCACGATCGGGATGATGATTACGGCTTCGCACAATCTGGAGCCCGACAACGGCGTAAAGCTGATCGATCCTGACGGGGAAATGCTGGAGCAGAGCTGGGAGGAGATCGCCACCAGACTCGCCAATGTGAGGTAGGTTTAAAGACGCTTTAGGGTCGCCTCATATTGGTACAGACAAGACGCGGCGCTGCCCTGCACCAAAACGAGCGTTGCAACGAACGTTATCTAATAATGATACTTACTGACGGACTCTTTGTCTCTCATAATCAAAATTCGGTCGAGGTAGTCACCATTCGAAGGAAAATTTCGTACCACGATGCAGAAATTTCGACAAAATGTGTCAATAGGACATGAAACTATGTTACCGGGTTTAAATCGCGTATATTTGTTTTTTCAAACAAACCGTCACGGTTGACTACAGTCAAAAAAGTCAAAAAGTCAGTTTGAAAAAACAAATACACGCGATTTAAATCCGGAAAAATAGTTTCATTTCCTATGTGTAACAATCGCAAAAACCTAAGAACTCAAAATGTGTCAATGCCATCTAGCGAGTTTTTAGTGAACTATAAAATAAAGCACTTTGTTTTACTTACGCTCGACTGCCACGGTTTCGGGTTCAATTCCCGGACAATACTTCTATGGCCTGCATTTATTTCTCTCGTGAGTTTGGGTGTAATTTATGGCACTATGGCCATGGCACCCGCGCCACGCGGTTTCTCTAGTACGGGACTAGGAGTGTGTGCGTTATAGTGTATTATTATTATTGGGTTTTTGTATTTAACCAGCAAGCAGATGTGCAAATATTAATGGACATTAATGTTTGGATTTTAGAGCTATTTGCGTTACAAATTAATAAAAGGTAGTATTTTAAAAATTCAAAGTATTCTCTATTACATATAGAAGCAGTGTGATAAGCCATTTTTAACCGACTTCAAACATAAAAAAAATCATATATAATAAATAAATCAATTATTGCAGACACCGTTCATAAGATTACTTGCTTGTGTTATTTACAAGTAATTGTTAATTTTGCCGAAAAAAAATATTAACAAATTATTTAAGTAACAAGAAAATTCCCAAAACAAGTACCTATGGGTGTAGTAAAAACTTGTTTGACTCTAAAACTATCTGTCAAAAAGAGAATGCTATCTTGGCTCGACTATCATTTGCCTTAGATTGACTTCACCACGTGTTTTAGAATATTGAGGATGAGTGTTGAGACATATACAGGTATCCCTAATGTGCACGCACGCCAAAGACAATATGTTTAAATAATCTTTGTCACTTCCTTTCATTTTAATTATCCATGAAAGAATATGTCATTGTCAACCACGTAACCAATCAAGTAGTATGTTGGTCGCATCTGAAGGGCTAGCAGAATAGGACGCGAGTTGCGCGAGATACTGCTATAGTCCATCTGTTTAGGTACTTAAATAAATGTAAACAATCTTGAGATGTCTATTTAATGAAATATACATTTATAAAATGATTTTCCCTTACCTTCAAATACAAAATACAAATACTTCATATGAAATTGCATGCCTATTTTTATACCTATTGATTTGTAAAGCATGTGTTTCAATAAAAAGATGTATCAAGATTGTTTACATTTAGTTAAGTACCTAAACAAATGGACTATGGTCTCGCATAGCGATCCCGCGCTTTATGTCGCACTCACGCAAGTTGCTCCCTATCGCGCTAACCCTACTGATTGTCCAATTTCTCGACACAATGGCGGGCTTTACACACACTCTATCGCGCGTGATCCAGCAATCGTGCGCGATTGAGCTCGCGTGTTCGCCCACTCCAACACGCGCCATTTCACGCGGTCTAGCCTTTACACGGACGCTCTTTCCGTTGAGATAAAAACGAAGACGTTCACGCGCGAAAGAAAGTTAGCTCATTTTTATTCCTTCGCTGAAAAACCTTGATATAATCAACCGCTGGACTCAGAGTTTTCGTAGTGTACTCTAATGACAAGATTACGAGTCATTTGGTTGGCATTAACCTGTTAACTAATGTGTTACGTAAATCTCTTTATAAATTTAAAACTAAACGCGAGACAACTGTACAGTTAATGTAACTTATGTAATATTAATTAAGGCGAAATGGTATCGTGGTTTGCCTTTGAATGACATCACCACGTGTGTTAAAATATTGAAGATGAGTGTTGACAATAGCCAGGGCATTATATTCAAATTTTGAACTGCGCAAATAATCTATGTCAATCTATCTGCAATCCCACTCAGGTTCCTTACTTATATGCAAATATGCATTCTAATGCAAATTAATTATATCACCGAGCTAACTATGTCTCACTTTGTAACATAATGAACACAACATTTCGATTGTAAGCAAAAGTTTTATGATAATATTCCTTAAAATGACATTTATGATTTTATTTAAATAAATAAAATAAATGTGATTGTAACTTATTTATAAAAAAACCCCAAAAGTTGGGGTAATTACATGTACTCGTATTTATCAAATTTTATTGTAATCGGTTACCGGAAAGTGCGCGAAACCGGATTCGTCTCTAAGGGTCGTATTCTAGAACTCTACTCAATGCTCAAGTCAGGATTGCAATTGAAACACAAGCACTGGAAATACGACTCTAATGGCAGGGACTTGAGTATGATTTCGAGTGCTTTGAATCATACTCAAGTCCTGACTTGAGCATTGAGTAGAGTTCTAGAATACGACCCTAAGGGGTGGAATATTTTCTTGAAATTTAAGTCTGACCAATACTGAGGTACCCTCTTTTCAACAAAAAAAGAATCATTGATATCGGTTCACAATTGCAATCGGCAAAGTTTTCTACATTGACCCGGCTGGGGATCGAACCCGGGACCTCAAAAATGGCGACACAAGCAAGTGCAAGCCATTCGACAAAGGAGGACGTCAAAATATGAATGTCGCAAGTTTAAGAACGTAAAAATTAATGATGACTATGTATGATGCGAATATTTGTATCAACACATAATACAACAGTCATTGTGTTGAATATTTATAATATCGGCTTTATTTAGAATTTTTGAAACGTTTGTCCACAGCGACAACGATTTAGAAACGACTACGGGCGAGATCATCAAGCAGGTCAACGCCGATATGTCCCTTAAAGCTCAAGTTTGCATTGGAATGGACACCAGGTGAGTTTTATATCGTATGACTAACTCAGTCAATGATTTTATGACCTTGTGGCACCAGAATCCGATGATAAATGGGGAATTTGAAAATTGCTGTTACCAAAACCCTTAGGAAATTCATATTATGTAGTATGCAGCATAGGTACGAGCAAATCCATTTTACTCCACTCCTGTATTTAAATTCATTGTAAATAAGGTTGGCACGATTACATCGTTTTGATTTCAATTATAATTTAAATCGTGATTTAAATCAAATTATTTTTTTCAATAAAAAACAATGATTTAATCAAATGTATTTCATTTTATTTTGTTTCACAGAAATCAACATAAAATCAGACAATTACATTTTAAAGAGCTTTTGCATCTACAGAAAACAACATCATTATTATAATACTTAAACAAAAAAACTATCTTGCCGCGGTTAATTAACATTACTACGTTTTACGCAAAAATATAGCTAAACTAAATGATAAAATAAAAAAAATCGTGATTAATTATGATTTTTTCAAAAAATCGTGCGTTAGTCCATTTTTCTTTTAAAAATCATGATTTTTTCCAACCCTGATTATAAAGCCTGAGGCACCTGTAAAGGTACCGGCGGCGGCGAGGTTCTAAAATCTCTCACTAGATGTCAATAGCGGCGCCGATAACCAGTACAAAGATCTATAATAAAAACACATAGGATAATGTCGACAACTCGATAACTTTATCTGTAGCTCAGTTGGTTAGAGCAGCGCTACGGTACAGCGTGGTCATGGTCATTCAAAAGGAATAAAATCAAAGGCTTGGTTTAGCACGTGCCATACGATTACGGTACCTACACAACTAGTGTGATATTATTAAGTTTGCAAAATAATAGATTACATTACTTTATACAAAAATACATTTCTTTAACGTAACAAATTGCAATTATTCTAAATATTTACAATGTTGTGAAAAACTAAACGCACGTGCGTAGCACCTGCACCCATTAGAATGTATAGTACAGACGGCAGCACACACGCTACACATACAGGTCTTTTTCCATTGCACTGAAGACGATATAAGAACAGAAGTGTATAGCTTGTTGTGTTGTTGACTATACTACCCTACTTATTTCTGCCAAGCAGTAATGTCACCATTACTGTGTTCCGGTTTTGAAGGGGTGCTGGTGAAATTACAGGCACATAGGAGTTGTCAATCTTATGTCTTACTTAGATACACGAGTCCGCGTCTAGCAGCGGCGGCGGTCCACGGCGTAATGGCGTTGAAAGGAACAGCCCGCGAGTTCGGCATAGTCACTACACCGATGCTGCACTACTGCGTCAAATGCCGCAACGACAACAGTTACGGCATACCCACTGAAGAAGGTAACTGCATCTCTTTCACTCCTATACAAAATTACTAACATATACCTAAATTACATTACTCCTTCTCTCTCATACGCATACACGCATCGGAGGCACGTACGCATGAAATGAAATGAAATATTTATTCGCAAGCAAACACGGTAAGAAAAGATATTATTATACAAGGTGTCAAGAACATGTGTTGCACCAGATACTGGCACGCAAATATTAAAATAAATTGAAGTTAAATAATGTCATAAATTAAAATTATACAATTTGTCAAATAAGCAATGTCGTATAAAATTAAGTAAAATGCCAATAAATAGCAACAGCAACAACATCGTAAATTAAACAATATCAAAGAAGTAAGAACAGCACAAATATAAACAAATGTGTCAAATACAAACAAAATGTCAATTTCTTTTTATTATTAAAAAATCTTTGATATCGTATAAACACAGATCACATAGCAAATCAAATAACTTTTTTTAAAATATTTTGATAGGTAAATCTGCGATAGCTGCAGGCAAAGCATTATATATTTGTATGGACATGTTATAGCAATTCCTATAAAAGCAAGTAGTCTTGTGGGAGGGGCTAGCTATACGGTTTGGATATCTATGTACGTACATGCCTACACACCATCGAGTATATAACCAGAAATAGAGACGAGATAATGTCCATATATTCCTGGTAGCTCATCGGTGATATATCACATAAAAATATCAACTCTCGTTTGCACTGAAATATAGACAGCGCCAACAACGACGCCCGACAATTGTTTCGAATTTTGGCTAGCCAATCGGAGCGCAGTTGTCACAGTAATGATTGGGCAGAATAGTTTTCAAACAAATTAAATGACATTTCGTCTCTATTTCTGGTTACATGCTTAATGCTACACATTCATGTTTATTTTTAATAAACTGTGAAAACGTTATACTTTATAATTTCAGAATACGTAATATGATATTTGAACAACTGCTTTTGCAGAAAATATTTATTATAAAATAATTATATAAGTTACATACGTTCATCAGTAGCGGTAGAGCCCCTTGTCAGAGAGTTTGTCCAGGGAAGTACTGCCTTACCTACTTCTGCCGTCTCAAATTACTGTGTTCCGGTTTTGAGCGGTTAGGGTGCTGGTGAAATTACAAGCACGTTGGACTTGTCAACTTATGTCTCAGTGTGACGGGCGCAATGGCAGTGCCCCTCATATCTTAGCGATTTAACTCCTGAGTAGAACTGCAACTGTTATGGACAAGCGTGTAGCTTACCATCAGACGCACGACTTGTTCGTCCCGTCATTTGATATTATACAGGGTGTCCGGTAAAGAGTGGATAAGCCTGAAATGCCTTATAGTAAAGCTTATGAACGTCAAAAAAAAAAAACAAAGAAAATATATCCCATGTACCTAAGACATCTTTTTTTTCTTTAAATATAATTATTTTCACTTTATTTTAAGTTTTTGTACACCACGATTACAAGTTTATCAATTCCTCCGGTTTTTTTGGTGTCAATATTCTACATTAACTGTGCTAATAGATAGGCAGTAAATAGTATGGCTAACCATGACACTTAAATAAATAAAAAAAACCCTGTATAAAAAATTAAATAAAAAACATTTTATTAAAATGTATAATGAATGTCGCTGTTATTGTCACAAAAGCGAAGTTTAACTCTGTGTAGTTATAATAAGGTATATACTGTTTTATTTATTTAAAAAAAAAACTGTATACAGGTTGATAAAAAAACCACTGACCATTTTCAAGGAGCATACTGCATAATGGAAATAAAAATACATGTTTGGTTTTTTTTTTTTTCAAATACTTAATAAATAAATAAGTTATGACGTCTCAAAAATAAAGTAGGTTTAAGTAAGTAACGTAAGTTTTCCGATAAATTGTGAACAGTATTGACACCCGATGATTAGCAGACGCCGTTGCTTTAGCAACAAGGACGGTGTGGGGCAGTGGGCGGAGTCAGCGCGCGAGTTCATGTATTTGATAGTCGACATAGTATTAAACTAACGCGCGATGCGTTAGCGCAGATCTGTCGTCGCGCGGCGCGACGTACTGGCGCCTAAGCGTCCAGACAACTCAGAAATTATTGGAAACTATAAACATAAAAAATGGGGATTTTTTTTATTTTATTTCACTAATTGTTCTATTACTGAATCTTAGGCACAGGAAAAAAAATGGCCAGTGATTTTTTTATCACCCTGTTTAAAGGTATATCATCATCATCAGCAGCATCATCTCACTTGATGGACAGCATACTATACACAGCATAATATTGAAACTGCCTCCGTGGCCGAACGGTTGCCATGCCGGACTGCCACGTAGAGGTCCCAGGTTCAATTCCCGGACCGAGAGTTTGGGTGTAATTTGTGGTTGTCTATGTGTGTATCCATGGCTACCGCGACATAGGGTTTCCCTAGGCTATGTTGAGTGTGTGCGTTATTATTATTATTATTATTACATACCGTAGATACAGATACTTCTATAACAAACAACATCAACCCATTTTAGTAGCAGTAGAGTTTCTTGTGAAAGAGCTCGTCATGGGATGTACTGTCATGTTACCTATTTCTGTCGTCGAGCAGCAGTGTGAGCATTACTGCGTTCCGGTTTTGAAACTCCTCAAAATATGTCTCAGGATGTCGGGCGCAGTGGCAGTGCCTCCCCTGCCCCTTAGATCTTTGTGATTTAAATCTCTGCGTGGCACTAAACTGTTATGGGTAGGCGTGTTGTTATCTACCAAGCGCGGCGGACTTATTCGTTCTGTTACTTGATACCATAAAATCCAGACACCAGACAAATATTGTGAAATATACTTTAGAGTAAGAAAACTCTGCATTTTAGTCATAAGTTATCATTCATTCAAATATATTGTATGGTTAGTTTGGGTTTTTAAGAGTCGATACTAAATCAATTCGAATTAAAAAATTTCCCGTACTAATTACGGATCATTTTGCTTGGGTCAAACGGCACGGACGCTGGCTTTATTTCAGAATTCATTTGTTTTACAAACGAAATTAAAGCATTTGAAAAATGTATACCGTATTGTATACGTGCTCTATTTAGTTCAGTTGATATTAAAAAAAACATTGATATATGTAAAGTACTTATTGAATACAACGAGTTTCTTCTAAAATTTCGAGGTAAGTTTGTGTTTTTTTTTGTCGTGAAAATTTTTAGGATTCGTGTTTGCACACCTTATAGTAATCAGTGTATATCCTCAATTTTAATATATATTTTTTGCAAAGTGATGGGTTCAACACTTTCACTGTTATGCGGAGTCAATCAAAGCCATTTTAGGTAGTAAAGACCTTTTATAAATACACCAAACGTTGTAACATAGCTAGATAAAGCTCAGAAGTATCAAGAACTTCATTCCTATGTCAAAGTCAAAGTCAAAGATTATTTATTCCATAGGTAAAATAAA
>NW_020653900.1:13043756-13119880 GCF_003589595.1 Hyposmocoma kahamanoa
ATCAGTCTGACGTGACGGCACGTAAGACAAATGTAAATCCGGCTTAACACAATTCCAAAATTCAATAACTTATCAACCATTATATCGCACCCTCAATGTAAAATGACGGAATGCAAAAAACAAAGTTTTCATCACACTTGCACGTAAATAGTATGATTCTATGCAGGCTAATTTGACTTTTCATTACCGACCATGGCTGAAATGAGAAGAAAAAGGCCCGAGGGTTATAAGTTATAGTCAAGAGGGTTGTAGGCCTCGTGTCGCTGATTGCAGCCATGTTAATAACTCAATTTCGCCTAAAATGTCCATTACGTTAGTTATGATGAGGGAAGCATAACTCACCATCCTGGTGTAATGTTCAAATTTATCTCTTAATCTTATCTTTCATACTCGAATTTTTATATTTGTTATGAAACCGAACAGGCCTCTCTCGGACCAAGAAGTTATAGACTGTCTTTTTTTGAGACCGAGTAAAATGACATTTGTAGGGTTGCCAGTTTTCATAAAATTTCAAATAATTATGGAGTTGTTGTGCATGGTTTTGTAAGAAAAAAAACGCCAAAAATATCTTAATTGTGAATGTTACAACGTTTTAATAATTACTAATTGCCTTCTTTATTATTATTTTGACATCGTACTAGTATCGAGATACATTTTTATTCACATTTTAACAAGAATAACCGGATTTCATTCTCTATATTGAATTAAACTGAAAAACTTTAAGATATGTTTCCTCTTTGTAGTTTTCACAGACATACTTCTAAATACAGTGTATGTACCTATATATAATATAATAATGGGTCGAGGATGATTCAAATGAAACAAGTTCGGCTATTTATTCGATAAGCTTAACCAACATTCAATCGATAGTCGATAGATATTTATCGACTGCAATCACTAGCTGCTCGCAAGCGGGCAACACTTTTGCATAGTGAACTGTCATTTTACTCCGTCTGCAAAAAAAGACATACTATAATAAATATATTACTCCAGTTTTTTGAAGCTATAATATTTGAATTTTATAAAACGCATCGACATCGAGAACATTCTCTAGCGGTAATTTCGGAACTACATTGATAACAGCGAATTTGACAGTTTAGTTTAAATTATTTTTTACAGTCACTAATATAATGTCATAGTAACTTACCAGCATAAAAAATTTATTATACCATAAAGTTTTGAATTCTTATTTAGGTTGACCCCGAAAATACTGCGGGTTTTTGGGTTATAATTCCATCCACACTTATAACGTTTGCTAGAGGTTATTTCACGAAAAAAAAATTTATATTGTGGTAGCAAAAACATTGTGATATTCGATAAAAGAAATACTGCAATTGATAAATGTTTACAAAATGCTTTGAATAGTATTGTTGAATAAGAACCGTCTCTACGGTTTTATTTACATGAAACTTCTGAAAACTCGGGTTACACCAAAGAGTTTTAGTTAAACGATCGGCTGTTTCTCATAACCATGTTTTGTATGGTCCGAAAAAAGTCGCTAGGGTAATTTTATTGTTGCCAATTACGAAAATTAATTTAAGACATTAATTTTACACTACTTATGTTATATTTTTTATTTAAAAATAATAAATCATGTCAAGTTGATTTTGAACCCTCGTTTTGGTACAAAATTATGTAGATTTTTTCTACTGGCAACACAAATATTGACCTAAAGGACTTATGTCATGCTATAAATTAAAAATAACGAACAGCTAATACTAGCACCATTCTAGGGTTCAGAAGTAACTTGTCTGTTATTACATTTGAAATTATTGAATACGTTACAACGTTTTGCTAGTCTTATGTTTCGTCTCACCTTTATCTATTCGAATTTAAGGTCATCGGAATTATTAATTTTCTATTATTTTAATTGAATATATACTAGGCAAATTTTTTAGATACTTTTATTGACAAATTTTATTCAAATTAATAGTGTAGACAATCAAAATCCGAAACTGAAATTTGTAATAATGTTTTTAACAGATTTCAGTGTACTAAATTGTCAAATCTTATAAAGATATAACGTTTAGCACAAATACATATTAAACTTTTTATAAACAATGAAAACTTCACATAAATCATTAACTGAGTACAAATTCATCAAATCATGTAATTAGAGATGAACAAAATAATAAATATATCCAGTTTGTAAACATTTTCTGCAAAGGTGATAGGTGGCTCTAACTCTAATAAAAAAAAGTAAGAATCGTGCTATTTTAAATAAAAAAATTCGACCTCAAATTACGCCTATTTGCCAAATTTAATTGAAATCGATTAACAGAAAGTATGTGAAAACCCATAAACCTCTTCTGTCCTCTAATTTATCACCTTTAGAGTAAATAACATTTTCAAATTTGAATGGGGACAACGTACCCCCTTTCCAACAAAAAAAATCTAATTGAGAGGTTTCTTTTTGAAATTGGTTAAAAATAAGGTAAAAAAAAGCATGATTTGAAAGCATTCTGCTTAAATTGTGTACAAACATAACACTCTGTTTTCTTCATTACCTATATTCAGGTGATCTGCCCGTGAATATGGAAACCTATATTAAGGAACTAATTCGACAAGTTAGACGTCAAAAGACAGTGCTAATGCTTTCAGGGTCCAAAAAACAACGTGTTAACCTGTATCTCGTTTTTACCACTATTGGATCTTATATTTAATAAAATAAGATATTGAAATCCACTCAGTGGAATGAGAACCGCACACCGGCGTCGCGTGTGCACGTCATAACAGTTGCATAGAGCGCTGTAACATAATAGACGAAATAATCTAAAGTAATTATAACTTTTTTTATAGTATAATAACCTTACACTGCCTGTGGTAGAGTATATTAGTCAAATGTATCTTTAATTTCTAACTTTTTAGTAATGCTACCGAATTGTTTGGTAATTTTTTTTAAGTCACAGATTGAAATTAACGTGTGCGGAACGAATTATCTGAAAGGAAAAGTGTTCATAAGTAAAATCCAACCATATACAGGGTGAAATGAAAAGAGTATGGAAGATTTAAGGCAAATCACCGCAGGAAAAGCGAGAAAAACTACTACTTTTGATCTAGCAACAGCATTAAAAAAATTGTCAATTTCATTCATTTTGTATGAAAAACGTTTGATTAAGTTTGACCAACTCCCGCTATCCCGATTTTTCGTTCCATACAATGAAACGATCCTTACAAGAAACTGAGTCGATCAGCACTGAAAAAAACATTTGATCAATTCTATTCCTTTTCATGGACAACTCACACTTGGCCAAAAAATTTACTATGCCAAAATTGTTTTCATAAAAAATTACTTATTATTTTTCCTTATATCTTCTATGCTTTCGGATTTCCTCATAATGTCCCATTTAAAACAACACTCTGTATTGTCCTGGGAGGTTGTTAGTATTTTACGAATAACCCTGTATATAATATATACTAAATGTATATTATTATGTAGCTTTGTATCGCTGCAATCAGCAATTTGATCTATTGTAATCTATATCTAATATGATCGGTGTTAGCACAGTATATTTACCTAACCATCCAATAATAAATATAGATTAGATTATACCTCCCTCTTATACCTGGGTATCATCATCATCTTCAACCCATTTATACGTCCCACTGCTGGGCACGGGTCTCCTTTCAGACGAGGGTTGACTTCACACGTTTTCCGAGGGTTGTGGTAAACCTTCTTCAATGTGCAGGTTTCGTCACACACGAGGCACTAGCCTCCTGAGAACCGGATGAAGTCAGTGACAACCTACTGCACTGGCAGATCTGGGGACAGAACCTGAAGTCAGAAGGTTATTTGGCACGCACAGGTTATAGTGCCCTGCTCGTACACCCTAAGGGTCGGTAGGGAGGGTTACTATAATCAAAATATTATGTAAAAAGGTATGGGGGCTGCTCATAAGCATTTAGCTATTTATTATTTCTGCTTTTTATGGCTAAGCCAATTTTAAAAAGCCTGGCAGTGTTCACATTCAAAGTTCTCGAGATTACTTACTAGATTTACCAAACAAATTTTGTTCGTTGCGTGAATGAGAGCGATTTATCTGTTTTAGACAGAGGACCAATCAGGGATGATTACTGAAACTAAATTATCTAGGATTTTTTAGCACAATACGCTTTGTATAGGATGAAAAGCAAACTTCCAACATTTAACACTTTGTGTTGCTTTACTAAAAAAAAATTGGCTTCCTTTAGATGGATAATGTGTGTCAATTTCCAAAAAATATTTATGTGTCGTAGAATTTATTATACACCGTGTATGATTCACCTTTTTTGAGCTCAAAATATTATTCAAATGTCAAAAGACAATAAACACATTATATTCCTATGAAACTAATAAATATCACTAGCTTTTAATGCTATTTATTATAAATATAGGTCAGCTAGAGTTAGTGAAAAAAACGTGGAACCTCCATGTTTTATTTGCTTGAGAATTTAGAAGAGGCTTTTGGCGACAATATTTTAACAGATGTAATAAAACTGGTAAAAAAGAAACAATCTGCCCCTAACAAACTTGAAAATCAGCCTGGCGTTCAGTCAAATTCTACGCATTTTTGAAAACCATGACTGAACTTCAGAAATCGGTAAATAACCATTTCAAGTTAGTCGCTTAGGACCTGGCAAAACAGATCTATTCATCCTGATTGACCTCTACTTTAAGTGAGTTAAGTCATAATGTGTATGTAAATTGATCAAAATGTGAATTGATATAGAATTTTAATGGATAAAAATTAAAATATGTAGACTTTTAGAGAGCCCCGTGTGATAAAGGAAATTCAGGGCCGTATTAAAAAACAGCTTCCTAAGTCCTGTATTAATAAAACATAATAATCGGCAACTTGCACTACACCATCTCAAGTGACCAAGACCAAAGTATAATAAGTACAAGCAGTGCAACTCTAGTTTAAAATATTTTTTTAAACTTTTAAAACTAGTAGCAGTGGAGCTCCTTGTGAAAAACTTTGAAGGTTGTAAACCCTAATAAGCCGTGACCAGGTTCACGGCAATAAAATAAGAAAACTTCAGGTCCACGGAAATTTACTAAGTTTTGGTAAAGAGAAAAAAGAGGCTGTAACAAAAATAAAGTATATAAAAACAGGTACAATACTACAAAACACTCCCTAACTTAATTACATACGAATATGCTCATGGATGAATATAAAGTAAACACTTACCCCAAAAGGGCCGAGTTATACTGATTTACAGATTGGTATTAAAATTGGCACATGATCAACAGTAGTTATCACAAATTGTTATCAAAGTTGGCACATGATTAGTAGTAGCTATTACAAATCTGGTAAAGGAATCAAAATTAGACGCGATTAAAATTTTAACAGCACTGTACGCTGCCGCGTTCTAGCAAGGAGTGACGATTGAACGAAACAAAATCAGAATGGCGAGACAAATAAATTATTAAAGAACGATTCAAAATTTAAAAACGCGTGGCCAGGAAGCGGAGAAAAGGCGATAAAAAGGTGGGATGGCTATGTAAGGAGGTCACATCGTCACAACTTTGTCCAGAGAAGTGCTGCCACCATACGTATTTCTGTCTTTGCGGTCCGGGTGACATGTAGACATTGACGCGCCAAAGTAGCGTGAGTTTTTTTATGACACCAAGTAACTGACAATTCGTGCGCATGGTGTTAAGCAACTCCCCTGTCAATAATAGTTGTAGATTTTTAAATCACAAAGATCTGACGGCCACTGCGCCTGTCAGTCTGAAGCATAAGTTGACAAGTCCCATGTGCCTGTAATTTCACCAGCAGCCTTACCCTTCAAAACCAGAACGTAGTGCTCACTAATGTAAGCTGCTAAGCAGTAATCTGCTTAGCAGCAAAAATACGTAAGGTGGCACTGCCCTCGACGAGCTCTAATGCTACTAAAAATTCTACAAGGAATAGCGCGAGCGACACGCGTTTTGCAACGCGAGAGTCACTCGAGGTTATGCGAATGTGTGCGTCCGTACACGGCGCGCATCACGGGCGTGCACACATACATTTGTATAGAATGACACTACTTGTCTTATACCATCTCGAGTGTTTAATAACATAACTTTGATAACTCTCAAATGATGCATCAATGAATGTGCACTTTAGTGGTATTTATTAATGAAGACTTATTGACATCAATTCTGAACTTGAGATGGATTTATTAATTACGGACTTAAAAATGCATGCAATGTGTTTATATGTAGTATTTTCAAACTGCGTATGGGGGTATATTCCACAAATCCCCACTGATCCTAAAGGGATCCTAAAGTATGATTTAATTTTTATCGATATAATCAACCCATCACATAGCGTTTTCTTTTAAAAAGTGTAGCAGCTTCGATTTTTGCCAGTGTCTGCGTAGCAAGTAGTACTCCAGTGGGGATTTGTGGAACATACCCATATGGGTCATTTTTCATAGCGTAACATTTTGTGTACTGTGCATTGTTACTAGTTGTATAAATTAGTGCCAATGGCTGGAGATACCTAGTAGATTTGTTGGCTGCATTTTCTAAATCCAGACGTATTAGTAAAATTTCAAACCATTTTTACTTTAAATATATTCAAATGGATTTTTGGAAAAGTTAAATGCAATAAGTTTAATTAATTTTACGTTAACATTACCAATTTATAAAATGAAAATGATAATCATCAAATGAAAATTTAAAAAAGAATAAATACGTGTCGAACAATAACACTAATTACTTTATCTCAGACTAGGGAATTCCCTATTCTATGAGTACCAGAGCAACAGAAAAATGACCCACAATGCCCAAATTGTACTACATAAAAGAGGATGGACAGTAATTTAGTAGTCTATTAAAACTAAATCATGTATAAAATAACAATATCAAATAATGGATATTTGTAAATAATATCAAGGTGCTTGTATTGAAGAGAAGTGTATTGGACAATGTTAAAATGAATTTTTGATATTGATATGAAACAAAATTGCATTTAACAAATATAATTTATGAAAATTTGTTTAAAAATACGATAAAACTGCAGCAACTGCCTCTGTGGCCGAACGGTTGCCATGCTAGTCTGCCAATCATTTATTTCTATTTATGATCTGTTTAGTGTATCGAGAATATTACACATCAATATCAAATATTCATATTACTAAAGGAAGTAAGACAGCTATTTTTACATTTTAGTCGCATGTTAATTATGCACATAATAATTTGAATATATATATATATATATATCCCCAAGCGTGTTGTTGGAATGTGTGTTATAATTTAGTTTATGCTACTGTTATATTTCAATAAATCATTAATTACTTACTATTTAATTGTTTTCTTTTATTAAATAAAGCTATTTAATATCGTCTGTTTAAAGGTAAAACCACATAAGTGATATTATCTACATTTTCTATAGCTATGGGAAGAATATCATTATCTTTCTGCATGTGTAACTCAATAACAAAAAAGCTATAAACTTAAGAAGGGTTTTATCTGCAGAAAGATGGTGAATTTCTTACAACTGGTACATTATTTGAAGATTTTTTGTGGAAAATGTTACTTATGTGATTTTACCTTTAAACAGACAAAAAATATTACACAGGAACATTTTGATAAAAAGTACAGTTAGCAACCCCTTCAAACGGCCCACACGAGTGAATTGTAGTTGTTTCTTACGATACTATGAAATAATTAATTGTAAATGACAAATGTGAAAAAATATTGATAGGTACCTACATCTTTTGGTTCGTGCAATTGTACGGTCTGTAATTGTACAATACATTCAAGGATGCTGGACGCGACATTCCCCCTCCAAATCAGAAGGCTGATACTAGGTTGAGAAGTCGACATCCAGTCTTGTTGTCAGTCATATATTGACTATAGAAGTGCAGCCACCTCTCTGGTTCACCAGTTAACTGTGACAGCTCCTTGGTCTGTGTGCTCTTGTGCAGATCGGATGAGTGGGTAATCTTGTAGCTCTGCTGTTGATAGGGTTGGCCTTGATAATGAGTATGATCTTGACAAGTATGAGTATGTCATAATTCATTTATTCAGTGTCATGTGGATTAACAGAGGTGTTACATTATAGTATTCCAGCACATGAACACTTTAAGGGCACTACAATGATAATAACTAATTATTAATCTTGTATACAAGCTGTGTCATTAACTATTTCAATTATGAAATATACCAAAATCAATATAAAAATTTAGATCACAATATTTAACATTAAAATACATAAATATAGTGTCAAAATTGGACACAAAACAAAAAAATATTAATAATCTTAATGATTAATAAAGTAAATTATAATAATATTAGCATGTCAAAAATGTGATAAAAATTAAGGTACATCATATGCAGTGATGTTCTTGATTGTCCGGAGAAATTTGAGCAGCCGCTTCTTCCACTTCCACTCAATGGTGTTGGTCTGTACTCCATAGAGTATCATTAGGCCACTGATGTCACCTGTACTTAATTGTAACATCATGTGTAATAGTCAATATTTTCAATAGAATCTCCCCACACCTATGTAATGTAAATTGTACCATCAATCTACCAATATTCATTCTTTCGCATGACTAACCATTGAAGCATCCTCCTTTATATCATATAGCATAATATATTGTAGTAGCAGTAGAAGCCCTCGTGAGAGTTCATCAAGGGAAGTATTGCCACCTTACCTATTTCTGCCATCAAGCAAGAGATTTACTGCATTCTTGTCAACTTATGTGTCAGAGTGTCTGGCGCAGTGGCTCACCTTAGTGATTTAAAGCTGATTTTGTGACTGCAACCGTTGTGGACAGGCATGTCCCACCATCAGGTGCACGACTTGTTCAACCCGTTACTAATTATAAAAACCAAAAATATATAATGACATTATAATGATGAACAATAAAGGTTATGCAGTTTGGCTACATCCTATAAAGGTACAAGTAAAGAATTGTTTATCAAGTGTTCTGTAAATAAGAAACAGCCTGCATAACCAACGATTTTATTCTAAATAATTAGGTCTATAAACACAATTTACGTACTTAGGGACAAATCTTGCAAAACTGTTTTCCAGTAAATTCACTTAATTATGATGATGTGCATTCCTAATACCACCAAAGTATCTGCAAATAAAACAACTGCGGTTTTTAACAAAACTTATAACAAATTTATTAATGGAAGATTACAATTTCATCACTTCTTTTTCATAAGACTTAATAATAACTTCGTGTCGCTAATTTGCGTTTTTTGGCGCCTTTTGTGTTTTTCAACAGGTTTTAATTTCGGCTTCTTAGCTTCATCTTTTAGTGCAGATTTCTTCTTATTAGGACGTTTGGATAACTCGTCAAGCTGTACTTGCCTAGATGTTATGTTCTGAACTAATGCATTAGGGTGTGTAACAGCTTCTTTAAACAAAATTTCCTTTTGAAGTGCTACTCTCTTCTCAGCATTCAATTTCTTCTTTAAAATCTTATTTGTCACCTTGTTCGTAGATGGTTGTTGCTTCTTTACAAGTTTATTATTTGCTTTGAACTTGCTTTTACTGAGTTTTACCATATTAGTACCTTTTATGCCGTTTCAGACTAGAAAATTTGGAAGAAATCCAAAAATCTTTGGAGAAATCAACAAGTCAACGACGTGAAATGACATTTCTGAACCACCCACCACAGACATAAATTCACACGTTATTCCACAGACTACCTAATGAACTACGTTCATTATTCTGTGGACAAAAAAATTATAGAAAGTTTTTTCAATCATTAAAAAATTTTTAATATTGTTTTCACGACATCGGAATACATAAATCAAGCCAAATGTTTAATTTTTTTTCATACGCGTTTTAAATACTTTGTTTAAGAGAGTTTTTTTGTATTTGAAATAGGTATTTTCGTGAAACATTTGATTCATAATTATATCTCTTCAATAGTGGCAATAACGTATGCATTTAATAATACATAATTATGTTCATAATTCTTTGTGTTCCGCAGTAAAGATGGCAAGAGGCGAGGACATCTTCTTATATAAAAATCTTTAGTAGGCATTGACTTACAATTATATGGACGTCGTGTCCGCGCTAAAAAGTGTCCGCACTTGTAAGGCGCTAAAATCGTATACAGAGCGCGACACTCCGCTTTAGTCTTCATTTGTTCTACGGACAGCGCGATACTGCGATGACATAACAATTTAGATTTCGAATAGGTTGACTTGGGACATTTTTTTCGTTGTTTTTGTATTAGACCCTTAGAGGATGGAAAAAAATTTCCATAGTCTAAGATTAGACCCGTCGTCCATTTATTTGTAAGTCAATGTTAGTAGGCCATTTAATAAGAAGCAGTCATTACATACTGAAGTGGGCAATGTAAAAATAGGTGATCGAGCGGCTAAACTCATAGTAGGAGCTTGGAAACTTTTAGTAATTTATGACTCCGAAGGCCAATCACACAAGATCGTATAGGATGGAAAAAAAGAATACAGGATGTAAAGCTTATGCCAATCAATCGGTCACAACTTGAGGATAGAAGTCTTATTATCACTCGTTGAGGTCATAGTAGAAACATATTAGCGCTAGTGTATTATTTTCCGTCAAAGCTGTAGGTCAAAGAAGATCAAATAAAAGGTAAATTCAATTTCTTAAGTTATTATTGTCATTTGTGTCTAACAAACATAGCGACATAAATTTCGACAGGACATCGACACATACAAAGTGGTTATGGTTACACATACTGCTTTACTAATATTACTAATTATTATGTGTTTTAACTTCACCGAAATACAGACTATAATATAATTATTCATCATCTGGCTTGATAATACTAAAATTGTTTGTACAAGTACAACACATGTTTATCAATAAAAATGGGCACAAAGTATAAATTCCAAAAATACACAAATTAATAAAAATTATATATGTATAAAAAACATTTTTTTCATACAAGAATAATGTAATAAACATAAAGTAATAAAATTAAATGCTAGTTCTGTATTAAATAATATATTATCGTCTAAAATAACTTTACGAAATAGGTAATTAATTGGAATGTTAAAGTATGATCAAAATGTCAATATTTACAAAAAAAACTATCAATAGCTTAAAATACCTTCATATATCCATTTGGATAACACGAAATTCATCATTATTTACCTGCCTGATGAAAAACACTAGCAATGGATGCAATGAACTTTTTTAAAACACCTCCTTCTGTGATTTTTAAAATTGTGCACTAGAATTTAGAATATTATACATAAGCAACCGATGGTCTCAATTATTAATTCATGTAATGTATGCTGCGAACTAACGCAGAAAACTAATAAAAAAACTTGATATCCCTCATTACCGTGGTTACTATACAATTTGATTATCACTAGTATCAGGCTTCTTGACTGACAACCAACCCGTGACCATGGAGCGTGCAACCGTTCCGAAATATCGGGAAAATAAAAATAAGTCATAGCGTGGTAAGAAACCCGATACTAGTGACAATCATTTAGTGAATAACCACGAAAGTCTTAAAATCTATATTGTACAATTTATTCAAATGATTTTATCAAAGAACACGATAATTGTTACGAAGGTTTTGTAGCTTAAACAAGTGAAGTTAGTTGTTTTTTTTTCATGATTAATTACTAACATAATTATGCAAATCTATAACGGATTTCTTAGGGAAAGTACTGGTTTCATTGCAATGGAAACTAACGACACAGCCTTTATGACTTCAATTAAAATTCACACAATACATACTCAATTCACATAATTTCAATTGACTAAATTATTTACTAAAGCTAGGAAGCATTCATAAATTTATCATAAAAATTAAAGTGAATTTATTACATACTAATATTTCAAAAATAAATCGAAATTACCTACAATGTTTTAAAAGTTCAGATAAGTTAAAAAAATATACTTATTTATATTTGCAAGTAAAAGGTGCATTTATTGTTTGACAATGGTTGCATCTTATAGCATATTTTGTTATACTCGTATTTTAGTGACAGTCGATTTGTTTGTGAGAACACTTCGTCCAGGGAAGTACTGCCACCACGCATATTTCTGCCGACAGGCAGTAATGTGAGCGTTACTGAGTTCCGGTTTTGAAGGATAAGGGTGCTGGTAAAACTAACAGACACATGAGACTTTATACTCTATTGAAATCGTCTATGTAATGGCGCACTCAGTTTCTCTTACTCTCTTATATATTTTGCATAGAAAAGCTACGATTACGTGTCACTACGTATTGTCCATTCAAATTGTACGATACAAAGTGAAAATTTATTTACTTTTGCTAAAATGTTTTGCTCAATAAAATGAGAGAAAGCAGATCTGAAAATGGACATGGACCCTGAATTTCCAATAAAGAAAAATGCAACGAAAATTCAGATCTACGATTTAAAATATAAAAGAGAAAAATATTAACTTACGTACAAAATAGTTAAACACTAATGATGGGCTTTAAGCTTTTAACAAATGGTAGGTAAATTTTTATGGAAGAATACGTTTAAATGTATCCCAAAATGCCCACATATTAATGGTCATTTTATTATTTAATAATGTATGAAAAAGACTACAACATTTACTCCAATGTTTTAAATTCTAAGATTCCTATTGACAAAAAAAAATCCTTCAGCTGGTAATAAAAGCCATGTTCCTGACATTTTGAAACTCTGATTCCAGGATACCTTGGCGTTTATTTTATAGAATGCACTTTTCCAACATCGTAATCTAAATATACACTTTAAGAACACAATATTCGTTCCGATTACATATATAAGTATACATGTCATTATTATATTGTTTACTACAACGACATACTTCTACTGTTTTAAATATATCGACTGCGGTTCAAAGCAAAAATTGAGTTCTTGTCATATAAAACTTGAACAAAATCAAAATTCTTACTATCCACATATATATTTTCCACAATTTACTATTTTATTCTTTACTTATTTAATGAATCTTAAAAATGATTAACATTATTGTTAACCTCCAAAACTTTATATAGCAATGCCATTTGTTACCTACTACTTTAAGAAAATAGGTGATTTACACAACATGAACTCGTAACAATCTACAATACCTGAGTAATATATAAGTATATATGTTTATATATTGTTCGCAAGTGACTTAAAACTACAACAATCAACAACGTGTTATTTTTCCTTACATACAAGTGTGTAACATTAAAAATGTACCAAATTGTCTATAGGCCGAATTTACTGACTCTTAGGGTCGTGTTCCAGAACTCTACTCAATGCTCAAGTCAGGATTTGAGCAGACTTGAGTATGATTTCAAGTGCATTAAACCATACTCAAATCCTGACTTGAGCATTGTGTAGAGTTCAAAATACAGATATCATCCAAATACAGATGTTAATACTTTTCATTGAATATATTCGTTCTTTTAAACAATAGATCATTTTTAATTACACCCTGTATACATAACACTCGATGTTCCTATAATTGCTATTTATATACTCAGTAAAACACATATAAATGCTAGTTGGAGAGCCTATTTTCTTTTTTAATCATTATTGTTCATTATTTTGTTTTCCACGACATGCACTTAGCAAAATTAAATATAAATTAGTAGCCGCTTTCAACATTAATGTAAGGATACTATGATGATCTTGGCCTAGCACTACCGTGCCGTCAGTTTTTTAATTCACTATTTTTTTATGAAATAAGATGTCAAAACATTTAAAAAAATAGGCTCGCCATATTGTATACATTATGTATAAATATGACATATTTTTTTTTACTGAGCATGTTCCGATGTATCATTTTGATAATTAATATTGTTTTTTATAGCCTTTTGAGGCAGCGTCAACTACTAGTTATAGGTGATTTTTAACCGATTCAATCCGATATGTCAGCAGCGATGTACATTTCCAATATGGCGTTCACTAGAAAACAAAAAAAAACAAGGTTAGTTGAGGTTATGGTGGGAAAGTGGTGGGAAGTGGGCTGGTTTTCGAAGTTACAATTTTTACACGAATAAATGTTTAGTTTAAAGAAATTACGTTTTGAGTTTATTTGTTGTCTTTTTAAGCTGATGACACTACAGCCAATGTTTAATAAATAAATACTTTATTAAACTTTTGAATCTACTTTTCAATTGATTCCTTATGGCGCTTACCTTCATTTTCGGTCGCACTGCTAAAGTTAATTTTTGTACTAGATGAGTGGCAGCATCTGAAGTAAAAAACAACAAGCACATCGTTATAATTATGCATTCAAGAAAACGATGCAAAAAATTATACTACAATATTTTTTAGTAGACAGATAATTCCGGTTAACATAAACGATAAAGTACAATTTTTGACTACAACTCAATGATCCGCGCGGTCGAGTGGCTTGCACATCGGTTTTCATGGCGTCACCATCTTTGCGGTCCCGGGATTGGATCTCCGGCCGGGTTAATGTTGTAACTTTTCTATATTGTCTCGGGTCAGACAAAGTAAAGGTAGTCTTTGTGATACCGTTGTTGTTTCCAATTTCCATAACACAGGTGCTTTAGTTACTTACTTTAAAGAAAAAAAAAAATAAAAAAGGTAACTTACTGGTAATAAAATCAAGTCCTCGTATCCGAGTCCTAGGTTCAACAAGCAGCAGGTAAAAGGGCACTGCAGTGAGGATCATCAGGCAACCGATGCCGGTCTCTTGTGGAGACGCAACAGCAGGCACGGAGACCACCAGGATTGTGCAGATTATGTACACAACTGAGAAAAAAAGGTGAGGTGAACTTGAATATCACTTTTCATAACACTTGCATGTAATTAGTATGATTGCATGCATGTTAACTGACCGTGGCTGTAATGAGAAGAAAAAAGGCCAGAGGGTTTAATTTGCGGCAATATAGTCAAGATAGCTTGCATGCAATCATAATAATTACGTACAAGTGTGTTGTAAGACATTGCACCTATATTTCACGGGCGGTACGGGAATTACGAACCTCGACTCCGATAACCCTTCGTCAGCCTTCATCAGCCTTCGACTTTGGGCTTCTAATAGAGTCTATAATAAATATATAGAGTCTATAGTAATTCCTTATTTACTGGGCGGTTATTTAATACGCAATGTACTATTAAAGGTCACATTTAACAGCTCGCTTTGCTTCATTTCGGACCCCTAGTAAAATAAAGCCACATGTGATCATACGTCAAAGTGCTTCTATATCGCGAAAGTCGTTAACATAATGCGAACTAAAGGTATTAAAATGTTTTAACTCTCTTACTTAAACATAAAAAGTTAACGACTGATTTCGTTCGTAGAATCTTTAAGCCTCTCTCTTCTGAAAAGTTATAATTTTGCATATGTGGCCTTATTAGGTTATTACACCAATGGTATTTACTGTAAAGTGCTAACAGGAATTATTTATGGATAGTTTTAAACTTTCACACTCCCGACTAATTTTTTACGCTTTCTACTTACTCGGGAAGAACATGTTGACTTTGATAGGTCTCTCCAGGTCTGGGCGTGTGTATCTCAGTACAGGCAAGCACACGACGGCCGCACCGATACTCAGCTGGGAAAAGTAACAAATATGTTTATTGATCATCGTCAGTTTAGAGTTTAATTGTCTTTGAAGAAATGCATTAAGGTAAGATTGAAATCTCTTTATGCTGATAAGAAAACTTTCTTCGGCGAAATTATTCTGTCTTTAGTAACTACCTTTTGGGGCCGAGCTGTTGAAATCGTACACGTAAATGCACAGATGACTGTGCTTTATGGCATTTTAAAAGAGGTTAATTCTTTCAACAAATAAACCTACTAAGGCAATAGCAGCAGTAGTTTTGGTTTTGAAGGGTAACGGCGCGTGTACACGCTAAGAAAAGTCGCCTGGTCTTTGCAAGAATTTGAGTCGTTTCTAAACACGAACTGTGTACCCAGCCTCGGCCGGACAAGAAAAAAATCTTGTCTACCGCATGGCGCATTGCCAGTAGACGACACGTTTATGCGCGTGGACTGGTGTTGCAAAGCGCCACTGTTGTACCACTAATTTTATTGCGAATAATAAAATGCATGATGTACTTATAAGTTTAGTAAAGGAACGACTCGTATTGTGGGACAAAATCTTACAGATTTATAAAGATAAACGACGTCCTTTTAAGGCATGGGGAGATATTCATTATTCTATACATATAATTTGCAATCACCATTTTTTTATTAGTAGTGAACATATTTCTTCACACAGTCGGTAGTAAAACAACAGCTACACTGACACGTTTACTGTACACACGTCTGCCCGAAAGCATTCGTATCGTGTACATACTCATCATTTTCTAGTCTGCAACAGACACGACATATTTTCGTGGCTAGATACGACAAAATTCTTGTCGCGTACAAGGCCGTTCTCGTCTTTTCTGTTGCAGACACGACGAATTTCTTAGCGTGTACACGCGCCGTAAGCGTGCTGGTGAAAGTAGAGGCACATGAGACTGGTAAACTTATATCTTAGGATGACGGGCACAATGGCAGTGTCCCTAAGATCTTTGCGATTGAAAGCTCTGAGTGGCACTGTAACTGTTCTTGGACAGTTACAGTAATGGACAGGCGTGTCGCTTCCCACCAGGCGCAAGATTTGTTCGTCCCATCACCGGGTATTATAAACAAAAGGTACTGAAAACAAAAGGCAGAGTGTCAAGCCTTTTTATATAAGACCAGCGTCCTGATTTTCATTTAAATCGGAACCGATGCGATCGGGTTGTCTCGAAATCAGATGGGTTTCTGAGCGAGAAGATGAACCTGATTCCTACTATCTCTTTCTAATTTGTGAGTTAAATCAACTATTGGTCCGATTAGAAATGTCAAAGTTTACGATGGGCCTGTTGTAAATCACAATTATGCGCCTCGACTCGAAAAAGACACAGTTTCCGATCGGGAGAAGCAATAAAATCAAGCTGCAGATTGTCAAGTCGTTCATAACAAGTGACGTAGGTACCCAATTAAACTAAACAATTAACCCGCCCGTTTTCAGTCTTACCGTATGCAGCAGACTGACAGAAATGGTCACCACAATACTTTACCACAGCTTTAACATCCATATCACCGTAGAAGTGCTTACCCAGGTAGCAAATCCAACATAGTTAATAAGCGCATAAATATCGCTGACAGTGAGGTACACAAGGCTGAGGAGGGCGACGGCCAGCACCGCGGGCGCAGGGGTGGCTCGCGTCGTCACCATTGTCAGCATCTCCGGCATCTGTCCCTGCGCTGCGCCGGCATAGAACAACCTATCGGGGAAGGCAAAGATGGTGACAAACTCATCCACTAATGACGAGGCCCTGTACTACACCTACCAGGCATAATAAACGATCAATCCGGATCGCGTTGCCATGATAAACACCGGTCGAAAACGCGAAGAAGATACTAACCGTGATGAGGTAAGAAGTACACCATTGACAGCGCCGAAAGTGGAAGCAGCGACGAACAGCGGAATGGAAAGCGCGAACCATCCGAAGAGACGTTCGGCGAAGGTCACTGCTACAGCAGCCGATCCTAACACCTGCAGGACGAATATGTTTTAGAGATGAGCATTACCATCTTCTTACGTAGGCATTAAGTAGACTTTAATACGACAGAGAACTCGCTTGCCAAACGCGTGCAAAGTCTCATTTGAAAAACTTCACTAACAAAACGTTTTTAGACGACTGAATCCATAAAATTATTACTACAATTTATAATTAAATCCAATACTATGTATTACCACAAGTGCATAGAGAAATCCGTTAAGATTTAACGGCTCGGTTCGTAGCTCAATTGGTAATAGCGGTGTGGAGTATTGTCACAAATAATAGGGGAAATACAATGGGGGAATCTGTACAAAATGACATAGGATTTTGTTTTTTAGTCATAATTATTTAGTGGTAATAGACAGCACAGTCATATTCTACACCAGTAGCTTTTGGTACATTATTTACTGAAAGTAATAAACATTTACAGAATTAAAACAACAGAAAAAATAATAATTCGTAGTTTAACTGAGACAAATCAAAAACCATTTTGTCCATATACAATGGACAAAATGACATACCTATTATGTATGGCCAAAGTGACATACACGTGAAAACTATACAATTATTGACAAAGTTTACAAATAAAACGCTTTGTTCTTCTAGGAACATGCGAACAATTTAAGCATCATAATCAGTTTCCGGGCTTAGATCAAGAAAAAAGATCGTAGCAATATATGCAAGCACAGTCCTCATCGTTAACTTGAGGGTTACACGGAAAATTTTCTTCTTCGCTGTCATCTTCAAACAACTTTGTAGTGACGTTTGGTCTCTTCTTTGCTGGGGTAGCTTTGAGCACATTTTTCATTTTAATTTTCCATGGATTTCCCTTATATTATGAGTAGCAGTTAAAACTAAAGAGAACTGCCGAGTCTTTGGTTTACGTTTCCCTTGTCCATTAATGAAATGTCCTTTTGGGGCTGAAGAAAGTTATAATATATTTTATTATAATAAATATTATAATGAAGAAATTAAGTTAAACTCCTTTAATAAGCGCATAAGGTCAAAATGGCATACCTATGTCATTGTGTCCGTTGTTTATTTAGGTCGTAGAGCTCCCTTTACGATTTAGGTCGTTTTGCCATATAACGGGTTTAAAAAAGAAAATTCAACATTTTTTTTTAATATCTTATTTGTGGGCAATAACAAACTATTATGGAATAAAATAAATCGACTCATCCGTAGAACAAAGATCTATGTTCAAGACTACTTGTTCTCAGGACATAGGTAGTACATTTCGTTCGTTCTTCTTCGCTGTGGATGTCAGATCGACCGTTTTTTGATTTTATATTTCCGAAATGAAATAAGGTATACAAATCCTCAAAACACCTTTACATGGGCCTTAGTTTGAATAACGAAATTATTCTCGTAATGTACCTATTCTCTTTTCGCTACATAATCACAACGGACTCTGTTCTTCGGATGAGTCGAAATAAGTACATTAGCGATAACCTTATTATTTACATATATAGAAACACTTGTCGTAAAGAAAAAACTCGTAACGTACAAAACCCACGAGAGTTCACGTTTTGACAGGTTAGTAAAACCCCCTTGGGCCATATAATGCAGTTGTCAGTTGTCTATGTCACTAAACTATGTCATTTTGTCCATATAAGTCATTTTGTACGTATTTCCCCTATATATATAATGATATACAATAAAATAATTATTACAATTTATAACGTTTTTTTTCTCACCTCTGTAGGCGAGAGTGTAGTGAAAAACGCAATGTTCGTTAAGGTGTACACAAGTGTAACGAGCGCGCATGAAATGGCGATAGCACGAGGCAGGTTCTTGACAGGGTCTTTTAGCTCCTCGATTATGAAGTTTAAATAGTTCCTGTAAGAAAAAAATAAATATCAAACCATGTGACTAAAATACACTACACTTGTCGGAGTGACTGCCGTGCGACTTCTTCAATTAATATTATGTTGCAGATTTGTCCCTCGCGGTAAAGATGGCGTGTAAAGTTAGTGCAAAGTAGCTATTAGCGCCTCTGTCGGTTAAATTTGGACTCCTTATGTTTCACTGTCAATCGTTAGTCAACCTTTTACCTACCTACTACTGAGATACGAAATTTATCTATGGTATGAGCCGTCTGACGTCGTGCAGGCACCTATATATGCTATATTGCTACAATAATTGTAACTGACAGATTCAACGTTATTATTATTTCCTTAAGAGGGAGCATGCCAAAAAAGTTTTGACGTTGGCTCCGCCCAAATTTGTGAAACAAATATATGCCTGAAGTTCGCGTGACCTGCGACAGGAGATGTTGAATTTTGCGCATTAAAAGTACCAAATTCGTTTTAGCGGAATAACTCTAAAACTAAAGGGATTCAAAAAAAATCCGTAGTGACAGTTCTCAACCATGCATAAATATAATTAATTATCTAATTTTTGTCCTAATAACCTGTAGCATTTCGAGGATGAATCGGAAAAATGTGAAAATTAGAGGTCATTTCGTGATTTTTATCTATCGAGGAAACTTAATTGTTTTATGTTTCTGATTAATGTCTATGCTTGAATATATCGTGCAGTTACTCATACAATATTTTATTTTTAACTTTAAAGTGGATATACCCCTCTAAAATCAAATCGAAGATTAGGAATTTTTCCTCTGCTCCCTCTTAATGGCGGTCGCAATGAAACTAATACGTACATTCTCGTTTATAAATGGACTTAAATTATTATTTTTATTTAAAAATAATCATTCGATGTTGTTTTTAATTTTCAAATTGAATTATCTCAATTCCACAATTATGAGTTACTATTAGTTAGTGTCATGTGCGACATGTAAATTGTTTACTTATTGTACAATAAGTAAACTTAGTCAATTTACATCAAACGACCGTGGCATACAGTACGCAACAAAATGGCGTTGCTGAACGTACTATAAGGTCAGTAGTTGAAAAAGCACGTTCTATGTTGGCAGAGTGTTCTCTATCGAAAGCGTTTTGGGAAGACGCGGTACAAACGTCTGCTTACTTGAAAAATAAGTCGCGCCATCGCGCACTTAATAATTTAACTCCTTTTGAAAAAAATGTATAACTTTAAACCGAATCTAAATAATCTTAGAGTTTTCGGATGTCGAGCTTTAATTCATGTACCTGATTGTCAACGTAAAAAAATTGATAAGAAAGCTGTGGAATGTATCTTTGTTGGATATTCGGATGACCCGAATAGTTCAATACTTCGAGACCCCCGATATCCGAGAAGGATTGAAAAATCTCGTGACGTCACATTCTTCGAAAATCATTTCTATTATAATCACTAACTAGTAAACAACGCTTTTCCAATTTTCTCCACAAAACGTAATTAGTTTTTTTTAAATTGATTTCATGGCCTAGTTGTGTCAATGTGGTGATGAATAAAATTATTATATCCTGCAATTCTAATATGGAGTATTTTCATTCTATCGGCAAATATAAATGCCTACTTGACCCAAATTTAAGAAGTAGCTGTTTTTAGCGATTTGGTTTCTTAGACTGAACTTAAAGGATTTCGACTAACAAATTAGGATTTATTGACGCCTATAAACTTACCATCCGTTGTACGCAAACAGCCCGGAGTAAAACGACAATGCTATCGACGTGACGTCATTTGAAGTACCTTCGAAAGAGAAATGCTCCGTTTTTCCTGAAAAAAAGAAACGTTTAAAATTAGATTTGACGACGACCCAATGGTTTATACAAGGGGCGCTGGATGAAGAGGTTCAATACCGGTAGTACTAAATTGGGAAATAAACTTTTATACATTACTACGGTAGTATGCTCGCCAACACAGGTTCGGGCCTCCATTTTGAAAGCCTTTCAAAAATTTTGCTATCAAAGTTAACAGCAGGTCACTAAACTCTATATCGTAAGTAACTTTAAATCGGCGGTCGGAAGGCGTCGGCGACGGCAAATGCTCATTGGATGATTGCCGCGATCCGGTGCCGTCTGGTATGAAAGGCGATTGTGTCATGCATTATTGTTGTAAGTATAATGGCACTGTGAAATTTTGTCTTAGGTATTCTAATCGACAGAAAACTGAATGAAAGAGAACTCATCATTTTGCCTTCCACCACACTCTCTCTCTAAAAAGCCCACTCTTTTAGGCCATAGTCGCTACGTTATAAACCATCTTCGACATGCAGATTTCATCAAAATGTTTTACTTCACCGATAGCTTGTGGAATTGCTACTAAACATACAAAACAATATACATCATCACCATAATCAAGCCATTTGTGCGTCTCAGGCGAGTGAGGGTCATTTGATTGGTCAATTTCTCGATATTGAATTTCTATTCCTTGGCTGAAAAACTTTAGACAATTGTCATCGCTGAACTCGGTGTTTAAGTACGTCTAAATAAATTAGTGCCTGAACAACAAGAAAAGATACTTCCTAATGATCAACACTTGGGCAAAATGGCGCCTATAAGAGATATCAACAAGCTTTAAACTGATATCGAAAGTACGTTACCTAAGGAATAAATCAATAACTTTTTTAAATAATAAATAAATAAAATAAAAAAATAAAAATCATTTATTTCAGGCCGTAAGCCCATGAAAAAAAAACAGCACAAAAATAAAATTAAAAAAGAAACGAAAAGGGGTATTAGTAACACAACACATCTTAAAACTATGTTAGTACAAAATTGACACAATACAATTAATATATACATATGTTAGGAATCACTACCTGCTTTATATGTCCAGTAGTGATCCCTAACATGAAATCCAGCATTGCGCTATCAATGCGACACGCAAACATCTCCAGGATGCCACCGCCACCACCACGCACTCTTTTCAGCAGAGACGTCACTTTTTTGCATCTAACTGCGTAAAAGTCGTCAGTCCGCGCTTCAGCGAACATGCCGGACGCGCTGCAACGCCGTGGTAGTCCCAACAACATCCTGAAGATGTTATTGTATTGCACTCTCAGAGTATTGTATGTACTCTGAGGAGTTTACCTCTCCTGTACATCGAGCGAATCTACGAGCAAGCATATTTCCACGCACAGCCAGAGCCCTGCGCTCCCTCTCTATATCCATGTCGTCTTTTAAATTGTCTGTTACGACGTGTCCCAGATATTTAAAACTATATGCTCTACCGAGAGGCACGCCACCGAGCACTAGCGATGGTACAACGTTAGGGAGGCGGTTGCCTGCTTTGAAAACAAGCAACTCACTTTTTTTTGAGTTGTACATCAGCCCATGCTCGACCGCATACCTCTCACAAACTGCAACAAGTTTCCTGAGCGCATTTATAGACGGCCCCAGCAGCACGATGTCATCTGCGTAGCAGATGTTATTGACGCACTTGTCGTCAAAAACACATCCAACATGCATGCTGCTGAGCTCGTCCAGAAGCCCATTCACATACAGGTTGAAAAGCAGGGGAGACGTAAGGCCCCCCTGCCTCACACTGCATTCCAATCTGTATTCATCAGACATCTCGCCAGCCCATCTCACCTAATTTATTTGGTTACCGTACCAATACTTTAGTAAGTATATACATTCAGCCGGCACATCCGTGTGTCCTAGTCTGTCCCACAACAAGTCGTAATTTACCAGGTCAAAAGCCTTCGACAGGTCTAGGAAACACGCATATACCGGCGTTTTCCTTTCCGTATAGTATTGAACAGTTCGCTTAAGGCACCAGATGGCGCTTTCGGTAAAAGAAACTAGATTATACTCAAAATTTTAACATTAAATACTCCCATACATTTAATATAGAGAGACTTTAGTTTGCTGATACAAATGGAATAGTTGGAAGTACACCATGCGTTCGTATCATCTATGTAATCATTGATTTTATAATAAGCTTTTCTAATTAGTACATTTTTAACGTGAGCTTTAAAAATTTTTTTCTGATAAATTTTGTACAATGTCTGGAATTTATTTTAAAAACGTAACGTACCCTACAAATGACGAGCTAACTTTATCAAGTCTAAGTTTAGGGCTCGCAAGTTTATTTTTGTTTCTAAGATTAAGGTTAAGCCTGTTACTATTTTTCGGAAATAATGCTATATTTAAGCGAACATATTGACTTAGCAGAGAGTTGAAAAATTTAATTCTTTAAATCATTTAAATATTAAAGATGTGTTATCAGCAAACAATATAAGTCTAGTCAAATCTTGTACTATAAACAGCAGATCATTTACATAAAACCTTAGAATAATAACGCATAGAATGATAGTTTCATGTCAAACGAATTGTCACAAGTGAGGCAAAAATCAAATTCATGTAGGCTAGTTTTAGTAGTAGGTTAATTTTCGGTTTTAGTGAATATTTATATAAAAATACAAGTTGAAACGCGTTACTTGGTTGTGGAATGTGATGTTAGTATCTATTTTATGTTTGTCTGACGTATTTTTACACTCATTTACCGCACATTTCGGCATTTTTAGCTGAAATTCTTAATCTGTTCGCGGTGCAAGTTGACCTTGAGCACTGAAGGCCCGCCCGCTCGTGTAGGCCCGCTTCAATTTGCCTCACTTAGCGTGTGCGGACTAGGTTTCTATGCGTTATTATTCTAAGCATAAAACTATCTTTTAATTGAATAAAAATATAATGACATAGTCTAGTGTGAGTTATCCATAAAAATTAATCAAATTTTTTTAGTGCTGATCGACTTAGTTTCATGTAAGGATAATTTCATTGTATGGAACGAAAAAAATCGGGACCATGGAAATTGGTCAAATTTAATAGTTATTTTAGTTTAGTTGAGGTATTTCCAACACAAAAAGAATCTTCAAAATCGATTCACAAATACTGAAGTTATCGCGGGACATATTATGTACATACAAAAAAACATACAGTCGAATAAAGCACCATTCAATGTATACCTATACTTTTATTAGCATTATTATTTTATAATAAACATTTTATGTAAAAACAGTTGTTCAAATACGAAACTGCGTATTCTGTAACGTTATAAGGTGAAGTCTAACCTTTGCACAGCTGGTAGGCGCCTGCTGCGATGATAATAAAGAGAGCAAGCAGCTTCGCATACGTGAACCAATCTTGCACGCGAGTAGCTGCTCGAACCGACCAACAGTTCACGAATGTCAACAACACTGAGGACAATATCACAATGATTTGACACAATTTTCGCGATTGTTAAACATAGGAAATGAAACTATTTTTCCGGATTTAAATCGCTTATTTCCTCTAACGAAAAATCCTAAACAAAATTTACTCTAATTCTCATTAGCAATTAATAATAAATGTAAGTTAATAAAAATTCATATTATTAAAATGAAATAATTTGTAAAATATAATGTAGCGTAAATTGGAATGTTTCTTTGTAAAATTAAAAATAAGGTATTTAATTAATAACTTTTGTGACTATAGTGAAAAAATAGGGTGGTTTGCATTAATATTAGACATGACTAGTTGATGACTATACCATCTCAGTCAACCGTGACCATGGGACCAGTAAAGGGCACGAAATGATGATTTGTTTGAAAAAACAAATATACGCGATTTAAATCCGAGAAAATAGTTTCATTTCCTATACAAAATAATTAATAAATGTTTCCTAACATTCACTGTAACGATAACATATCTTTAAATAATCAAAGAATGCGCTTTCGACTTGTTCGCCGGATCACTTCATATTATAAAAAAAAGATACACGGTGGTCAAACGGGATACGTTAATCAGCTTCAATTAGATCTTTTTGGTACACCTGTGAAATATCATATAAGTTAGTACTTACAAATACAACAGGCAGCCAGCAGCCTGGTAGCTTCGTTTGGAGGGTCACATTCCGGAAACATCGGCTTAAGTACGTACGTACTGAACGTTAGCGCTACTATAGCCTGAAGGGACAAAAAAGGCAATGTTATACACAAGAACTAATGATACAGGACTACAGCTTTTAGCCAAACACATTACGAACAACAAAAGCTATATACACATCCGTTGTATCTGTGATAAAACCAAGAATATACAATACAACACAAATCAAGAGAAAGAATAAAAAAAATCACGTCCGTACGAACCGTTTGTTTCAATAAAAACCGACTTTCAGTAGCAATATTGCAAATCCACGGTGCAAATAAAAGTTCACAGATCTCATGGTAGCCCCGGACCCGATCTGGGCGCCAATATTAAACTTTGGCACTTAGTCTGGGGCTATAATTTACAGTTTTCATTACATAATACTGCCCTGTTAAGCCAAAAGGCGCTATCTCTCTACCATTCAATAGCTATAATAATTTCGCATCTAATGGTATAATAGAAATAGCGCTATCTAACTTAACCACTAAATATCTCAATTTTTCCTTAAATTACGTAGTATGTCAATACATGTATTAGTCAAAAATACATATAAATTAGTTTTAACATCTTCAAAAAGATTTATTTTTGAAGATGCGAAAATACAATTAACAAAAATACGATTTTATCAAAACTTACTCCGATTGAGATAGCACTTTTGGGATTATCAGGGCAGTATGTTATTTTTGAATTAGGAATTTAGGAACGTTTATTAAATAAGAAAATTATAAGCCAAATATCTAAAAGTAACGTTAAGAATAAATTCTGCTCATTCTGATCTTTCCATTTCAATTTCCCCTAATATTATAAATGCAAGCAATACAATTTTTATCATAGATCTATTTAGCAATCAAATTACTGAACAAAGATAAAGCGGCAAAAATCCAGCGTAGGATAAGAAAAAATAAAACCCACAGAGATGTAAATAGCCTTCAAATGATCTTCCTACGCTTTGAAATTTATACATAGACGTCATAGACCTAAGTCGGAGCCAAGCTATTATACATATGAATATTGGAACGACAAATTAAACAAATTTTAATCTTTTCGTAGAACTTTCCAAATTATGAAGGAAGAAAAGATTGCGTAATGCCACGGAAATTAGATACCTACTAGAATGTCTTAAGATAGAGTTTTATAGGCAATCATCGAAAGGTTAATAGACTTGACAGATAATGTAATGAAGAAGTAATGGACTAGAAAGCAATTTTTGTCTAGTATTTATCCTACTACATAGAACAATGTGAGTTCATTTTTTGGATTTCTTTTTTCGAATTCTGCCCTTTGACTTTATTTTAATAAAAAATGTCAGTAGAAGTGGTTAGTTAGCGTCTGACGCGTTCCAATTATAGATCTCGAAAAGACCTCAGAGGATAGAAAAAATTAAGAAAGACCCATCTGAGCTCAGTGCGCCATTTTCGCTTGTGTCATTCTATAGTGCGAATTCTCTAAAATCCTAGAAAAATGCCACCGCAAAAATGATAACCGCACCAAAAATATTATCCGTGGTGGTATTTTATATCATCGAAAAGTCTTATTTTTAATAATGTTTCAATTTTCTAGTCATCGAAATTCTTTTGTTACAAGAAACGACAGTAACGCTTATAACCCCAGCAATAAGTAAGGTCGCTTTTCTGGAGAACTAAATTAACTCTAATTCG
Organism: Hyposmocoma kahamanoa; assembly: GCF_003589595.1. NCBI lineage: Eukaryota > Metazoa > Arthropoda > Insecta > Lepidoptera > Cosmopterigidae > Hyposmocoma > Hyposmocoma kahamanoa. Next base: position 13,070,633 of record NW_020653900.1, read on the forward strand.
TCGTCGTTCAGCAATTAACCGCTAGATGGCAGCACGTTGATTGAATTTCAATGTAATATCAAAACGTCGTAACTTGCAATAATAGGTACTGATTGTATTAAACTTTCAACGATACGCCAACAGGGCAAAGTTTAAATTATATTAACAATCCAGAATTTGTTATTTCTTTTTAAATTTGAAACTACGACCAATCAATATCAAGATTTTGTAGCGTTTCAAATTAAGAATGTTCGACTTTTGGCGACATCGGGTCTGATAGTAATGGAGGCGTAAGCCACTTTCATTGTATGTTTTTTTAATCTATCAAGTTTCCTAGCTTTTGAGTATTTACCTTCGTATAAGGCTGTCTATTCTTATTCTATGATATCGAGTGATATCTCTACAAGTGCTTGTACGCAAGTGTATGGGTTATGATACTTATCTACAAAAGTAGTGGGAGTTGATGTGGTTAGGGGGTAAAGGTCATAATGGGACAAAAGAAGGTTCCTACGCGTTGAGACATTTAATGTAGGCGTCACTATTTTGTTATGACGTAGTGTACAAATAAATTATGTAGGCCAAGTGCGAATAGAAGATGTTGACACCCGCCTCTTCAGTCCCTTCGAGACCATGGACGTTGCAATACGTACGAAATGAGGTAAATAAAGTATGTTTTTATACACGCTTAAGTCCCTAATTTAAAATCATAATAAATATACCAAAAATAAACATTTATGTTTTTGTTGTACTATCTGACACTTAGAACTATATTTGGCAGTAAGGTAGTAAGTTCAAACGTGCAAGCACGTTCCCGACGACCCCACCCCCGCTCCTGCGTTTTTCATCGGACTGGTATTTACGCTAGCGGTTTCTTTTGCTACCACACAGTTACCGCCACTATCGCCGTTTAGAGCGACATATTAAAAATAAGTATTATTATTTTTGTACGAAAGTAACATCTGATGCATGATTAAAAGTAATAAAAAAAAATTGATAATTATGGTGTAAGTAATATATTGTGAGCGAATCGCGATATTAATTAATTTTATTTTGTTAGAAAACTTACTGTGCGTCATTAAGAATTACTTATATCGAAATAAGAAATAAATTGATATCATCATCATCGATATCAACGGAACGTGACAGGCGGCCGCCATTGTGAAAAACATACTTGACGAGAAAGGACGAGTTTTTTCTTTGGATGTATAGTGAAAAGATCTTATAATATAATTTGTAATAGTGAACGAAGTTTCATTTCTACATCTATTATGAAAAGTTTATAATATGCAGTTACTGCTAGGTTGCCATAGTATTTTTTTAAAAAAAACCTTGTACTCATATATAACACACAATCACAATCTGAGACATTGCGCGTATGTCTGAATAATGCCTATTCATTCTATACTTGAACAGCCCTTAATAAAACTTTAGGTAGAAGCCAGTGTGTAACTATGAAGGACATGTGATATGAAATCAGCCTGCAACATTTGTATATACAATCCATTTTTTGCATTTCAAGTAACTTTGTGCTTTAAGATACGAGTTTGAGAAATGTTGCTGTGCGGTACGGGTCACGAGTAGCAGCGGACTGCCTCGCCTTGGTCAGCATTAAAAAAAACAAAGTGAAATACAAAAAAAAGCAAATTAAATGTTGAACCTTTTTTTCTTTATTAACAATTTTGGCTTGGATACAAGTCCTTTGAGCGATGTCTTCGTTTAATTATGTTTCTGTAAATATGGCCGCCACAAACAGGATAAGCAATTTGAGGCGGCGTGCTTGGATTGACTCGGGATTCCTTAGAACGGGCTCGAGATTCGTATAATTTCGCGTTTTAATCTTCGATTACGGCACAATAGCACTATCCTATTCCATTTTAAACTAGATTTCACAAAATAATTGAACGTCAAAATAAAAAGGACACCTTTCCCTCCAAAAGACCCAGAGCGAATCAATGTTGCACCTTACTTTCTAAAATTAAAACTATAATTATTTTGAACAATAAGCCCGTCACTAACAGTTTATTGGTTCTCCATACAAACTTTTATCCCCTATTTCATCCCTCTTAAGATTTATTTTTGTGACAAAAAGTAGCCTATGTCCTTCTCCTAGGTCCCATCTATATCTATACCATTCATCAAAATAAAAATGTAAAAACTGCGTAAAAACGTAACAGACAGAGTTACTTTTGCACTTATTATATTAGTTTAGATTTGTACCTCCTATAATAACATTAAATAATTAATAAAAAATGCATAAGATAGAGACACCACCTACCTGAGAACAGGGTCGGACGATCATGCACTCTATCCAGAGCCTGATGAAAGCGGCGAAAGGCCCGAAAGTCTCCATGATGTAGGCGTAGTCCGCCCCGCTTAAGCGAATCATCGTGCCCAACTCCGCATAGCAATACGCGCCTATCTGTTGATTAAACGAGCAGAAAATGCTTATTACTCCACACACATTTCTAAAGGGGTACAAAAAGAGAATATATACGAGGTACAGAGTGCTCAAAACGTACGTACGTACTCAAAAGTGCGTGAAATTACATCTATTTGCCAAGTTTTATTGGAATCGGTGACCGGACAGTGCGCGAAACCGGATTCATCCCCTAGTTTGCCACCCTTATACTCAGACTACACAGCGCTCGCCTCGCGTTTCAATGTGGCAGAGTTTATATGAACTCGTACATTACAAAAAATCCCGCATCCGGAACGCTTCCGCGGCCGCCTCTGTGTGACCAGAGCGTTAGAGCGGTTACACACGGCGACTTTTACACACGCGCGCGATTTCCAGCAATGCAAGCGGGCGATTGCATCGATACAAACGCGTGATTGCATCGCTACACTTGGGATTTATAAGCGTGTTTGCATCGCTGCCGAAAGTCGCCCTGTGTAACCACTCATAGATGTGGAATATTATCTTCAAATTTAAATAGGACTACCGAGGTGCCCTCTTTCCATCAAAACTAGAATCATCAAATCGGTTCACAAATGCCGCAGTTATCGCATAACATACATACAAACTTAGAATAATAATGCATAGAAACCTAGTCCGCACACGCTAAATGAGGCAAATTGAAGCGCGCCCAATGGGCCTACACGAGCGGGCGGGCCTTCAGTGCTCAAGGTCAACTTGCACCGCGAACAGATCAAGAATTTTAGCTAAAAATGACGAAATGCGGTAAATGAGTGTAAAAATACGTCAGACAAACATAAAATAGATTCTAACATCACATTCCACAAGGAAGTAAGGCGTTTCAACTTGTATTTTTATATAAATATTCACTAAAACCGAAAATTAACCTACTACTAAAACTAGCCTACATGAATTTGGTTTTTGCCTCACTTGTGACAGTTCGTTTGATATGAAACTATCATTCTATGCGTTATTATTCTAAGCATACAAAATAAAACTTTCGAATTGACAACCTTCTCCTTTCTTGAACTCGTTTAAAAATAAGAACGTTTATATTATAATTGTAAGTCAATGGTTTATATTTAAATAAATAACAATTAGATATAAAGTAGCATTTAAATGAACATAGTACAGCTTCACTCAACATTTATTGAAAAATCGTTTTTTTTTTCGAAAAAAATTTTACGTTTTGTGACAAAACAGAAACAGCTGAAAATTTTAAAACTGTAACAGGTATTTATTTTTATTGAGTATCATATAATCTTTTTATTATCATGATATTCTTTTTACTATCATGGTGATCTGTAACACAGGTCCCCAACCTAGTACAGGCTCCAGCTCTCACTAAGGTGCTTCATATTTAACATGATATGTAACAAATCTGCATTTTGTAAACCTTTTTGAGAGAAATAAAGCATTTTGTATTGTATTGTATTGTATTCTTATATTTTTTGTGAAAATACTCCACTAAATAGTTTTATTGATCCAAAGATCAAACAAACACAAAGGTCCTTCGATCCAGCTGAACTTGAACTAACCACTTTTTCGCCAAACCGGGGCTGTCGCTTTCCCAACTAAGATACGGAACTAGTTAACAGACGTTACGAATTTCTTTACGTGCTTGTTCAAAATCAAAATTATCTTTATTTTGCACGTAAGCAAGTTACGCTTGATATTCGAGTTCGTAAATCATTTATATATTTACTCTGTGATGTAATCCCTAACAGATAATAATTATCCTCTCTTTAGTAAAGCTGCCTTTACATGATTTTTGAACTTATCAAAGAATATATCCAGAACAGCCTTTGGAATGTTATTATAACACTGAATACCTTTCTCCACAAAAGAACCGAGAACCCTCCGAAGTCTTCTTCCATTTATGTCTAGTATTAAAACTGTATACTACGTCACTCCATTTATTATATAATTTACTATCCAAATGCACAGAAAGTATACAAATGTAAATAAACTGTGATGCAATGGTCAATATGCCAGTTTCCATAAAAATCTCCCTAAGTGAGGTACATGAACTGTTGCAGACTTTGCTAACTGCCACGCCGAGATCCCGAGGTTCGATTCCCGGACCGGGAGAAATATTTTTATGGCTTACAGTTATTTCTCTCGTGACGATATGTGTGTGTCCATGGCACCCGCGACACAGGGTTTCCCTAGTGCGGGGCTACGTTGAGTGTGTCTGTAAGTGTGGTTTTAACAGCTTTTTGCCGTAACACTACCTGTGTGAAATTACGTGCAATGCCTTTGACCAAAACGGCCACGAAGAACATTAAGAAAATTGAGAGTGTTCTTAAAAAGGAGTGCGTAGTGAGAAGAATAAAAAGGCTTGCATTCAAACTTGAAACTTTGGTGAATGACGCTAGTACATAGATATCGTGAATGTAAGTAAAGCGAGAGAGGTCAAGATCGTGCTAAGTGGAGATCGATTGTCTCAGCCTATCCCAATGGGAATCCAAGGACGTGAGTATAATAAGCAATAGTCGGAAAAAAGTGTTCTACATATACATATAGACACATGTATAGATACAATACAATAAAATACAAAAATTCTTTATTGTACACCAAAAAAGAAAACAAATCAAATACAGTTAAATTAAAATTAGATATAGTTACAAGGAGCGACATAGAGTTGTTAAAACCACCAAATATTGATTAATTACTTTTTCGAATTCCGGATTTCCGGAAATGGTTTTACTTTATCGTAAGACAAAACCCACTCCCAAAATGCACTCCCAGGGACTCACACGCACTCGGAGCGGATAATGATATTTTTTATAATCACACCCAAACAAATTACACCCAAACTCACACACAGACAATTTACGAGAGAAATAAATGTAGGCCATACAAATATTTCTCCCGGCCCGGGAATCGAACCTGGGACCTCTGCGTGGCAGTGAAATTAAAATCACAATAATGATTATAAAAAATACCATTATCCACTTAGTGAGTTTAGTCTTACGATAAAGTAAAAACATTTCCGGAAATCCGGAATTCGAAAAAGTAATTATTGAATATATGGTTTTAACAACTTTATGCCACTCCCTGTAGCTATATATATGGAACATTTGATCCCGATCATTGATAATAAGTAAGCAAGTAAATATTGTTGATTGATTGTTGTATGAAATTGTGAAAAAATAAAATTGATAGCCTCCAATTTATTTTTGGAACTCTTCAACACAGACGGCACTGACTTTTGAATTAACTGTTCGTGACGTCAACAGCGGAAAATAGTCCTTCAACATAAACGAGAGTTTCTGACGAGGCCAAGTGCAAAGTACGCACTTAACAACATCACGCGCTTTTAGTCGTAATGTTATTTATATTTTTAATTGAACTTTTATCAACGAGCCATGTGTCATGTGATAACGATTGCTTCTATAAAAACATTGCGTGTTTATACAATTATATAATTTAGAGTGAAAACCTCGACGACTATAAACTTATAAACTTCTAGATTAAATATATCATCAAAGTAATGTAGTATCTGAAAGAGGTATAATTTAACTATTTATTTTTATTTTAATAATATTTAAGTGAAGGGACGAACAAGCCGTGCGCCTGATGGCAAGCTACACGCCTACCCATAACAGTTGCAGTGCCATCCAGAGCTTTAAATCGCAAAGATCTGAGAGGTAGTGCCGCTGCGCCCGTCACCCACGTGTCTGTAATTTCACCAGCACCCGTACCCTTCAAAAGGTACGAAACATATATGAAATGCCTCGGCGGCAGAAATAGGTAAGGTGGCAGTACTACCCTGGGTGAGCTCTTTTACAACTATTGCTGTTAAAAATGCTAATTACAAACATTATTGTGTTTACTGTTCTGAAAAATTACACACAAATCACACACGGGTTTAATAAGGTCACATTTGCAAAATGACAACTGTTAAGAAGTTTAAAGTTTCTATGAACGAAATTAGCCGATGTCATTTTTATGCTTAAGTAGGTGAGCTATAAAATTTTACATATCGTCTGGGATAATGCTAATCCGCGTATGTAGTAATGGTAAAAGGCGCGTGTCTGCCCAAACCAAATTTCTCAGGAGAGGGATTTAACATTATTGTTTTGCTATTTCAATGGCTACGAATTTAATTTTTGCACAGTAAGCGTTTATTTATGTTGTCTACGGACTGGTAACTATATGTAGATTCCCGTAAATCACGCTAATTCGGTTGCCACAACACATCGAGTCGAGATATAATCAGAAATAGAGCCGAAATGTCATTTAATTTGTCTGAAAACTATTCTGCGTAATCATTACTCTGACAACTGCGCTCCGATTGGACAGCCAGTATTCGAAACATTCGTCGGTGTCGCCAATTGTTTCACTTCAAATCGACCGGTTTACCTTAGAATTTGCTATAATGGACATAAATTGCAAAATTACATATTTAATTACCGATGAAATGTGATTCCGTTTGTTTTGCAATTAGTTGTTTTGCTCCTTTTCCCACACCACCAAATGGAAGTGCCCTTTGCTAGAGATATTATCTTTATTACAATAAATACAGAATATTTTTGGAATATACGGAGACCTACGCACAGGTCAGTTGTAGGCGCTGTACTATTTCAGCTTTCTAATTTGTGATTTCAGTGCAAACGAGAGTTGATATTTAAAGGCCCGTTTACCTGAAAAGTTGCCAGCGATGAATGACCCTTATTTCGTTTTTATTTCTAGTTATATACTCGATGCCACAACATTTACGCGGATTAGACTTGGTCACTAAATTACCGAAATGGAAACTCATAATCAAATGTTAGTTATACGCGTAATTAGACTAATTCATATAACACGTATGCTGTGTTCCGTGTCTCGTGTATGCTGTTACAGGGTCCAGTGAAAATCAGCGTCGTAGCACTTTCAGCAAGATGACTGGATGTAAAAAGATAAACTAACTGAATGACTGATTGTCTATTATGCCATTTTTTGTAACATAATTTATTTCAGTTTTTTTTTTCATATAGTACTAAATGACGGGACGAACAAGTCGTGCGCCTGGTGGTAAGCGACACCCCTGTCCATAACAGTTGCAGTGGCACTTAAATCACAAAAATCTAAGGGGCACTGCCACAGCGCCCGACACCCTGAGACATAAGGTGGCAAGTCCCATTCGCCTGTAATTTCACTAGCACCCTTACCCTTCAAAACCGGAACACAGTAATGCTGACATTACTGCTTGGCGGCAGAAATAGGTAAAGTGGCAGTACTACTGTGAGCTCTACTGCTACTAAAATAGCGTCTGCCACGGTTAGCTAGGAGACGTTGGTTCGAATCCAACTGGATCGAAGTGAATTTTTTGTAAGTGTTAGATCTTTGTTTAACAAACTAGTGTAAAAAATAATTGAATATTATGGTGGTGAAACATACTGACAATCAATAAAACCTAATCAGAAAAAAACAGTTTTTGCGTTTCTTTATTTACCATAACAGAGATAGAACAAAATACACTGTTTAGTGTCATATTATCGGTTATTAATATCGTATTTAAGAGACTAAAACGTCGCCATGTGCATATTAAGTACTCAAAGCACATGTAATAATATGTTTCTCTACCGTAATGTTCCTTTGTTTTAATAATAATAATAAATTTATTTATTTCTCACCACAATACAATGCAATAAACGTAATAAAATAAAAGTTATGTACTATTCTATAGACTACCAACCAAACAAACCAAACCTTAAAGTGGTTACACACGGCGATGGATTTATAGGCGATTGCATTAATGCAAACGCGCGACTGCATGGATACAAACGCGGAAATGCATCGCTACACTTGGGATTTATAGACAATTGCATCACGACTGAATCGCGTTAGCATCGCTTTTGCATCGCTGCTAAAAGTGACCGTGTGTAACCGCTCTTAGCCTTAACTAGGCTAATAATAACAAGAAGATGAAAAAGGTTTAAATCGCAAAAGCAATCATCGGGAAACAGAAAATAGCTTGTTACTGGAGAATTATAAACAGTCCGTCCAAAACCGGAGGGACGAAATAAATAAACGATGGAAAATCTAAATTGATGGTGACATTTTAAGAAGCTTTGGGGGCGCTTTTTCTATTTCTGGGAAGACATGCACGTTTTATTTTCAATTATTTTCACAAATCTTTAATAACCTCGCTTTCCCTACTGGGAGTAAAGCCAAAAGAATGAACAATTCAATTGCAGCACGGATATAATATCGTATCGTACCTATCTTAACACACACACATACTATGTGAAATTTTATAACTTTCCTATTTAGGGCATAAAAAAGTAGTCGCCTAATTTCGTTCGTAGATTATTAAAACCTCTCTCCTCAAAACTTGTCGTTTTGCAGATATGACCTTATTAAACTAAGAGTGTGATATTATGTAAGTATTTCTGGTCCGTTTGTAAGAATTTTATTTAAGTGTTGCACTTATCAACATTATCAACCATTCATACGTGTCACAACTGAGGGCGAATTCAGGCCAGAATCTAAGGAGAGAATTTAGGCCATAGCCTAGCCCAACCAGCCAGCGGATTGGTTCACTTGTTATCTAAAGGTTTCTCAATATGTAAATTTGACACGTACAGTACTTTGTCACTTATGGACAATCTGCAGAATAATTTTATCGATCAAGTAATTTTCCTAGTACAAGGAATAAACCGATGTAGCTAAGACGTCTGAAGAAGCACCAGAAAGACCAGTGCACTAGCACGACCGCGCACAACTAGCACGAGAGCGACATAAATCGCGAGATACTGCTTTTCTCGCATAGAAATGTCGCGCTTTATGTCGCTCGCTCGCGCGCAAGTCGCGCCCTGTCGTGCTAACCGTACTGGAGAACAAATTCAAAGAAATAGAGACCGAAACATAAAATAACACTTACCATACTAAAAACTCCGGAGGCAATCCACACGAGAAGACTGGCGTTCACACTTCCCGTATACTTCAAAACCCCGGTGGGGGACACGAAGATCCCACTACCAATGATGGAGCCTACGATAACTGTGATCCCATTGAGGAGAGACATCTTTGCCTGTAACGCCCCTCCTTCTTCCGGCTTTCCTTCGCCATCGTCTTCCGGATCCGATTTCAGAGCTTCCGCTTCGCATTCTTCTTGTTTTGATGTTTTTGGTGCCCTGGTAAAAGAATTAACAAGCGGTTTATATTCAAGAAACAGTACAAACGGTTCCTGGGCGGTATACATTAGGTGGACTTTTTTTTTCTCAGAACGGGACTCCTGTAAATTTTTTGTTTAAAAAGAACGCACGCTTATGATAGTCACGAAATGTTTAACGATTAAAAAATATAAAAAGAACTAAAAATTATTTAATGAAATAAAAAACGATAATTTTATTTTATCCTTAAATATAGAATTGATCTCTTGTAAATGTGCACTTTTTAAAATAAACTATATTTTTTTATGTTTGATGCCATATTCATTGTTCCGTTTATATTAGGATGATCTACGGATAAATTATAAATGAACTGCATTCAAGGTATTATTACGTTTAAACACACTAAATTAATATTTGGTATTCAAAAATTATATTTGATCTACTTTCTTATATCATTCTTTTTTTTTAATGACTGATGACATTTGTAACCGGTATATCTTTTGATATTGATCTCCTAATAAATCTTGGTTGCTTGGTTGCGCCCTCCGTTCAGTAAGTTAGGTTCCATAAAGTAGCACGAGCTGAGCGAGCGTAGCGAGCGTGTCACGGCAGCGGCCGGCGAGTGCCAGAAGTCAATTTGCTTGCGTTTCCGAACATATTTTCAGGTCAAATTATATTAAAATTAATATAATATATATATAGTATACAAATAGAATCAACATTTACTTAGTCTTAAAAACAAGTATCTAAATTTTATTTTAACGCTCATTTGTCCCGGTTTTGAGGGTCAACATAAAACTATCAAAGTTAATTTATAGAAATCAAATATTTTTTGCGTAGCTCAGAACAAATTAAAATATCGATTGATTTAATTTATTTTATGTCTCAGAGAAAAAGATGACTGTACCATCTTAGTCAACCGTGACCATGGGACCTGTAAAGAGTCCGAAACGTTGGTTTGTTTGAAAAAACAAATATACGCGATTTATATCCGGAAAAATATTTTCATTTCCTACTTTATTTATGTTCTTTTATTTTTTAAATTTTAATTAATGTATATTTTTTAATTGTGACACCCTAACAGGGTCATGTTGATAATATTTTAATTTTAAGAGCATTATGTAACACACGAAAGCAATAAATACTTTGATTTTAACGTTTAAACTTGAAAGGGATCACTACTAAGAATCCTCTTTCAAACAAAAAAGAATCAATGAAATCGGTTAACAAACTTGCCCAAAAAAGAAATTAAATACAGACGAATTGAGCCGTCCGCGTCCCCTTACGACATATTTGTCCTAATCCATTACGATCTTACGCAACTTCCAAAAGTGTTCTATTACCGGTTGGACAAATTTAAGAAAGTAACTCTTCCAAATTAGATAGATAGATAAACACTTAATATGACACAATACAGATTGAATACTACAGGAGAAATAAAACATTTTTGTCATAGCAGTGAAATGGCGCTGACTCAACATATGCCTAAGTTCCCTAAGGTGCTAGTTTTCAGTCAGAACAAACGAGAGGTACTAAATCTAGAATTTAAATTGGTTCTGGTCTGAGTGCATTTAACAAAAATTTTATCAATATATCACGAGAATATTGTGATGAGCACCTTAATGTTTTCAAATTAATAGGTACAACTAAAATAATAATATCACAACACTACGCTTCGAGAGTAGTGTAGGCATTTACTCGCCGATTTGGCGGAAGTTGCCCTACTTACTCTTGTTATGCTATGGTATAGAGCTGTAAAGAACACGAGATACTTTATTTTTTTATAATAGTGACGGGACGAACAAGTCGTGCGCCTGATGGTAACCTACACGCCTGTCCATAACAGTCGCAGTGCCACTACGTACATAGTAACTTTCTAAGTGTTAAAATACGAATATATGCTATTTTAGATCCCAAAAAATACATTCTATCCGGGTGGACTCGAACCAAAGTCTTCCAGCAAACCGTGTCAGACGCTAAGCCTACTAAGCCACGGAACAAACTAGAGGATTTTAATTTTTCTGTGCTTGTTGCATATCTTTGTTTTTGGTTTTTAACGACTTTTTTGCCGTAGCGCCATCTATGAGAAATTTATTTGTTCACTCAGACAGATTCGAACTCAGCCGGATAGAAGGAAATTTTTCTTATTTTGTCGATCTTTGTATTAATAATTATAATAACAAACTAGTGGAGTAATTTCACAAAAATAATTGAATGGTCTCATTTACAAGATTTCAAATAACCTCCTAAGACCCAGCAAACAACAATGGGAAAAGCGTTATATGCCCTGTAGTATATTAAATATGTTTTGTATGAATAACGTATTGTTTTAGATCTGCCTTCCGCTGACTAAAATGCTAAATGATATATAATGCGGCTAAATGATAATAGTTATTTGTTATGCAAGTTGTTGTTTAACGCGAGTGCTGGTATTGAAACCTGAGCAAGCGAAGGAAGCTAAGATTGAACCACGAGCGAAGCGTTTATCTTCGGATGCGTTCTGAATTTACACCTCATCAATTTTTATTCTTGCTTGTACTTTTTATTTTGTGTGATTAAGTGATTATTGAAATTCTTTTAGTTCTTCGACGAATTAAAAGAATTTAATAAACACAATTAGTTGTCAAGTTCAAATTTGAAAAAACTTTTCCACGCTAGCGTGCAAAAAAAACGCTTTTGCATGCAGATTTCTAATGAAGAAAAAAGCCTTTCCGAGGTAGTGAGGTGAAAAATATTTTTTTGAGATGTCATAAAAAACCATAACCTAGTTTTAGAATATGGAAATTGTTTGATGGTATTTCAACTATGCATCGTTAGGGTAAGTTCCAATAAGTGGAACACGTTAAGCAATTTCACCTGTTTGTAAAAGAGAACAATTTTGTGGTCTTCTTTTGCTATTTAAAACGGATATTAGTTTTAGTTAGTGGACGGCAGAGATACTCTATGGTCATATAGAATGTACAACGCTAAATTTGAACGCGATATTTTCATTATTACGTACACTGGACGTTTACATGATCATAGGGATCACTACAGATATTGTGCACATTTTTATGTACAACCCCTTGGGAGGACAATATTATAGAGAAGCAACTGTCATTTAACCCACAAAATGTAGGTACTTTGTTGATGTGAGGATGTATGGATTTAGTCGATCAGTTAATGCAATTTGATATAAATTGGATAATGCGGTCGTAATGAACCTATAAGTACGTACAGTATGGCTTCTTGTTATTTACGGCCCTGTGCACGTGGTGAAATTGAGATTTATTTTTGTAGGCAGTATTAATAATAATAATAATAAACAAAATCAGAGACAGTGTTAATTAACAAGACAAAACGGTTTTTGATTCAGCGGTCGCGGGGAACCCAAGGCCTCTATTATTCCGTCGTAATCTTGTTAAAGTATTGTAATTAAATATTTATTTTAGGACTTAGAGACTTAAAGTAAGTATCTTAATCAATATATTTATTTCCAGTAGTAATATTTTAAGCGCAAGCTTCAGGCTCTCCTGTTGAAAATTCAAAAGGAATGCTGTTAACTTTTTTCTGCACCTATTTATTTATACTTTTTCTACTTTTAAAACTATAACTTTCTGTTGAGAGCATATTAGTTACTTGATGTAGGTATAGTGTATTAGTTATTATAATGTATTTTCATACTTATACATATATTATTTGGAAGTATTTAAACATATACAACACACACACCCACACCTACACAAATACATCTGTTACAGTTTAATATGTACATATACACAATTATTTTATTCTTATATTGAAATACCTAAGTATTGCGTATGTTGATCCATGACCTCACTTAAAGTCCTAACTGCAAACCAGTGCTGGGAACGCATTGCGTTTTCCAGCAAATACTTAGTTTGTTCTTCTCTTTTTTTGTCTTTTGTAGTGTCATTGTGGTAAACAAATACATGTGTTTTCTTTCTTTCTTTCTTTTTATATTTTATTTTATAACATGGAAACTTCGAATAATTAACCCTATCAGTATCAATACAATCCAAGCGCAAGAGCCTGCTGTGTAAGTAGCCATTCGCGACAATATACATAAAAAGTTAAAAGTGTATGATAAAATTGACTTTTACGGATAGGTGGAGGTAGATTATTCCAAATTTTGGCAGAAGCGTACTTAAAGCAACCTCTTGCGCCAGCCAATTTAATCATGGGTACACATAACATGGGACCTCTGTCCCTAAGTGATGACATATTTTTCTTAGAAATTAACTTATCGTACAAATACGGCGGACATTCGTTGTACAGCAATCTGAACAAAAAACACATTAATTGAAAATTTAAAACATTTTTGTGATTAGCTTTATTGAATGGCTCGATGTTACACCATCATCATATTTAATGTTTTTTTTCTGAAATTACTCCACTATTTTTATATATGTTTGTTATAATTTATTAATACAAAGATGAACACTTAGAAAAAATCTTCGATCCGGCTGGATTCGAACCAAAACATCTTCCAGCTAACCGTGCCAGACGCTATACCAATTAAACCACGGAACGAACCAGCAGACCTTAAGAATTTTTCTACTTTCTGTATGTTTAAATCATCTAGGTCAGCCTTTCCCAAAGTGGGCGATAACGCCCCCTACTGGGCGCTGCAGGCCTAAAGGCGGTACGAGACCCAGAAAAAAATGGGGGCATTGTGTAGAGGCTTAGGGGGAGACTTGTAATTTCATCTAGGAAGACTCTTAGACACCGACTGAGCTCTCGACTCTCGACTACAACTTGTGAAACTAACTCGGTTCGATATGTCTCTCTGTGTAGTTCATATATCTGTCCTGTTTTATTGAATAAATAAAATAAAAATCATGTCAATCGGTCGCTCCGTTTCGAAATGAAAGTAGACACAAAGAAATAAAAAGGCAACAGACACAGTTTCGCATTTTAATAGTTGTTAGTATTACTAGATAGGTAATTTTCGTAGATAATAGACCGCGGGCAATCATGTTTTAACAAGTTTTTGTTAAATAACCCGTTGTGCATTCCTGTATTAATCGGCTGGTTCATAGAATACTTGTTCTTACTTGTTGAGTACGATTGAGCGTCGAATGAGATAAACGAGTTTATGCATGTTTGTCTTATTCCTGTCGGTGCGTGCTGCTTATGCAATCCTATATAAACAACGTAATATTCATTTTATTTTCATTTGCGGTTTCGCGCGTAATAGATAAGCAGTACTTAAGTTCGACACTTACTTACGTATTTCTCAAAACAAAACAATGTCGGAAGTAAAAAAGAAGAGACGGCAATACTGTGCGGAATATATTAAATTCGGATTCATTATAAATCCCACAAACCCATCGTCGCCTTTGTGCCATCTATGTCTAAAAACATTTTCGAATGAAGTAATGAAGCCTTCAAGACTGCAAGATCATTTGAATAAAATGCATCCAGATAAGAAAGACAAGAGTGGAGCATATTTTCAAGACCTAGAGAACAAGTATAATACTCAGCCAAGTGTAGCAAATCTCTTTTCGGCGGCTGCTAAGCAAGATGACGACGGACTTCGAGTTTCGTACAATAAATATCTCTTTGTTAATTGCTCAAAAAGGCAAACCACACAACATCGGAGAAGAGTTAATTTTGCCAGCAATAAAGGAAGTAATAACTACTGTGCTTCATAAACCCGCCACAGATATTATCCGAAAAATTCCTTTCAGTAATAATTCTGTGCAAAGACGATTCGATGAAATGGCTGAAAACATTGAAGAATCATTGTGCAATCATCTGAGGACTACTCAATTCAGCTCGATGAGTCCACTTTACCAACTAATGAAGCATTGTTGCTGTCTTACGTGAGGTTTATTAAAGATGAGAAAATATGTGAAGAATTATTGTTTGCTAGAAATTTAGAGACCGATACAAAAGATGAAACCATAGTCAATACATTTCATAAGTTTTGTGATAAGAAAGAGATTCCCTTGAAAAATATTGTATCGGTTGCTACGGATGGCGGTCCGGCTATAACAGGGTGCCATAAAAGCTTCATAGCGTACTTAAAAAATAAAATTCCAGATGTCCTTGCTGCACATTGCGTTATTCATAGACAACATGTGGTTGCTAGAAATTTAAGTGAACGACTATTTCAATCACTGCTATATGTCAAAGCCAAAGCAGTGAATAAAATCCGTAACAGATCTTTGAATGATAGATTATTTCATCAGCTTTGTGTTACTAATGACGAAGATTTCTACCGTTTGTTGTTTCCTACTGAAGTTCGTTGGCCATCAAGAGGCAATTGTCTGACTCGATTTTACAACCTGTTTGACTCTGTAATAGAGTTCTCGGAAACTAAAGATACAGAATTGCGCAACAAGCACATCAAAGAACGATATAGCTTACATGACAGACCTGTATAAACTGCAAGGAGATGAACTAAATTTAATTAAAACAAAAAATGTCGTTGCTGCTTTCGCAGCCAAACTGCTTCTACATGAAAAGAATATGGGCAGACGTGAGTTTCACAATTTTCCGAATTTATCAGTATCCTGCAGTAACGACGACTTGTTTGCCTACTGCCAACATTTGGAAAACCTCCACATTGACTTCACCGAACGATACCAGGACATTTTGAACTTGGAAATACCAGACTGGGTGTTGGATCCATTTTCAAATGTCAACACAGCAATATCACCTCAGCTGGAAGAAGAACTTATAGAATTGACAACGAACGACGAAATAAAAACCAAGTTCAAAAATGGCTACCAAGAATTTTGGCTACAAAAACCGATTCCGCAATTGTACCCTGGATTGTGGTCAATCGTTCAACGATTCTTGATAGCATTCCCATCATCATATTTGTGTGAACGTGGTTTTAGTGCTGTGACAACGCTGCTTACTAAAAAGAAAAATCGTTTGCATGTTACCGAATGTGGTAACTTGAAGAACAGCCTTCTTGAGTAAATTTTAACCTGATATCAACAAACTTATTAAACAGCATCAGATTCATCCTTCACATTAGTTTTTATATTAGAATCGATTATGTTTGTTTTATTTTGAATAAAAAATATTCTGTCTGAACACTATAAAGTTGCGTTTCAATAATCATTCTCATTAGCAGGTGTAGCCCGTAAGAGTTGACTTGAGACCTGAACACAACGGCGTACTACCTACTGCGCTCAGGTCTCAAGTTAACTCTTGCGGGTTATAGTAAAAGTCTCGTTTAGAATGAATGTTTAATCTCCGCTAATATAGCTTACAATAATTAATTTAATTTGAAGTTATAGTCGTTTTTAAGTAGGTGAAAAAGTGGGGGCGCTAAAAAATAATTTATTATCAAAGTGGGCACTAGACAACATAAGTTTGGGAACCCCTGATCTAGGTTGTAAAATACCTATTGGATTTATTTACAAGAATTTCGCTAGGTGCTTGTCTTTGGAAACAGTAGAGCTCCTTGAGACAGAGTTCGTTCAGGGAAGTACTGCCACCTTGCAGGCCTAGCAGTAATATGAACATTGAACAGGTGAAATATATAGGCATATGGGTCTTGTCAACTTATATGTCAGTGTCAGACGCAGTGGCAGTGCCCCACAGATCTTTCTGATTTAAAGCTCTGCGTGGCACTGCAACTCCACCAGGCACATGACTTGCTCGTCCCGTCACACAGTGTTATAAAAAAAATACAACATACTACTTCATTCTTATTAATTTAATAATGAAATCATTTGAAAAGGATATTAGTTATTATTTTAAATTAAGCCACATTGAACTACTTGGAATGAATTTTTCCAACTAGTTGTATTTTTATTGAAATATAAATTA
The DNA here is from genome assembly GCF_003589595.1 of Hyposmocoma kahamanoa. Lineage (NCBI taxonomy): Eukaryota > Metazoa > Arthropoda > Insecta > Lepidoptera > Cosmopterigidae > Hyposmocoma > Hyposmocoma kahamanoa. The sequence goes on from NW_020653900.1 coordinate 13,087,928, forward strand.
ATAGGACTGCTGTGACTTTTTTGTCCCAATAGTTCTACAATAGAATTACTCAATAGAACTAGTGGGAACGAACGAATAATCTTATGAAAAATATATTGTTTCTGAAATGTACCACAACATTTACATTTTAGTTTAAGTTTGAGAAATTAAAGTAATCAGTACCTGTTCAGTGCAATCAAGTAATTTGAAGCTAAATGAAGACGCAGAGTTGGTGCTGCCGTCGCTATCTTTCCTACCATCTTTGGTGTATGTTATGACTTTACTTATTAAGATAAACCGATTTCAATATTTCCTTTTCATTAAAAAATATATCACGCGATCGTATTCCAAATTATATGTTTTCGTCATTTTTTATCTATATTAAAAAATCTTTGAGTCTAAATAAATAAAATAATTTTATTATCAGCAGATAACACGTCCAGAACTTTTATCTTCATGCGCCGGAACACTAATTCCACAAAATACAAACGCGACGGAAATGTCTAATTTCCTTTGCGGTTTCAACTTATCACTTTACGTCACGAAATCACGTGACCGTCAGGTCACCAAACGTGACAACGTGACACGCTTGTGTGACCACTGCGTGACTACGGACACACTGACTCCAGAATCAGTTTCCCGACTGATATAGAGGGAATTGCTTTTGAATAGCCGACATACAAGAATGGATTTAAATCGTTCTATCCGGCCATCTTGATCAAAGAGTACAACAAGCTTTATTAGACTAACAAGATGCAAATATATCTTTATCTGCTGTTCGTTAGTTTGCAAAGGGTTACTTTAGTTATATTTATTTATTATCATATTGACTTAATAAATCTCATTGTTTTGCACTAGACTGAAGGAAATAATACTAGTATCAAACAACCATGACCCAAAATAAATAATTTATAAAAATATAATACAACGTGTTCAAAACGCCTGCATTCGATTCTGTTACAAAATTTCACCGAGGCGTCACATAACACCTTTGCTAAAACTACACGGTATTCTTAATATGTAATCTAGAGGGTCTTTGCATCTTTCTACTTTGATGCATTCTGTTGTTAGATACAAAAGTCCACCTTACAGTCCACATGCCAAGTTAAAATAGCCTACTTATTCCTATAATTCACGCAGAGTTAATAGTTTTTTATTGGTAACGCCATAAAACAAGAGTATTTGAGGGTAGCTTCCGGTATCAGGCATCTAAATGCTGGAATAATCTGCCTCCTCCACTTAGACAACCTATCTCAAAATTCGTATTTAGAAAACGTATGAAAAATCTGTTGCTTACACCAGACACGCTTAATTTAGTGTTTAATTTTTACATTTCCAAACAACGTCTAACAAACAATATGTTAACAATTATCAACATTCTTAGCTTCTAATTTTAAATTTAATTTGAATCTTTAAATGTATGTGTGCGTGTCCGTGTCCATGTCCGTGTCCGTGTCCGTGTCCGTGTCCGTGTCCGTGTCCGTGTCCGTGTCCGTGTCCGTGTCCGTGTCCGTGTCCGTGTCAGTGTCCGTCTCCGGGTCCGGGTCCGGGTCCGTGTCCGTTTCCGTGTCCGTGTCCGTGTCCGTGTCCGTTGCCGTGTCCGTGTCCGTGTCCGTGTTTACGTTTTAACTGGTTTGAATTTGGTCTACGCAGACACCGCCCGGCGACCGCGCGGTAGCTTGACGGCGTGGCCGCGCGGTTGCAGATATTATTCAAAGGAATTTAAATATTGTTGCCTAGTAAATAGAATTCATATTCGCCATTAATGTACATGAAAGCGTAGTAACTGGGCGGTCACCGCCAGGCGGCCGTTCGAAAACTTTTGTGTCCTCTAACTGGGCGCTAAGTGTTTACGTAATACTATAGCACGTAACTGTACGTTAAATCATACCAATAAAGATAAGTCATACTTTCCATACGACCAAACCAACGAAGTATTCCAATCACCACATTAACTTACACGTCACAACGCATTATTACATTAATTCTCACTCTGTCTCTACGAGTTACGCCACTAGAAGGGCAACGCTCTCGTTTCTGTATTTCATTCACTCTAACGTCGTGCTTCTTCTACAATACCCAACATTTCCTAGCTTTCCATAAATAAGTCTACGAAATTCGTAGCACTATGCTACAACAACCGATTAACCGTTATCGTTATGAAGTTACATAAGCAACCTATAGACAGTATTTTTCTACCTATAGGTATTTACGTTGTTATGCAATCGATGTTGTTTAATCGACCATTGGGTTAATACACATGTACTAAAATAATGCTATAAAGTGATTGCGCTTGATAAAAAATTTTCTTGTAATTTAGATATTGATGTCTAGGAACGTCAAGAATGTAAATACATCTTACAAAATTCATAAGCGCCTATTGAAAAAAAATAGCAATTGTAACTGTTCTAATTTATTTTAAAATCTGCATAAAACATTAGGCACCAATGAAATATTGAAAAATCTAGATGTAGAAGGTCCACAGCGAATATAGTCATACTATATACATACATGAGTAAATTTCTTAAGTAAACCTATGGCAATCGCGGACCCTTCGCTTCATAGTACATACTGATCATTTTATATCTATATAATTTATATACATCGTCGATCATATGGCATCACAACAATGTTACACGTTAAAATCGATAATCCATTAATGAAGACTTAGGTCAAATACCTTCAAGCCATTATGGTCTATATTACCATATATGATGTAGCGATGAGTCGAGATAATTTATAATTGTTATTATTATTTTTGTATTACTTATGTTACGACTGTTATTTTTTAACCTCAGACGCAAAAAGGGGGAGTTTGAAGGCTTTGTCTGTACATCGGTTTGTCTTTGTATTTCTCTGTGGCATCGTAGCTCCCAATATAACATTACAATGCCCTTGTAGGGTCACGTGCTACACCTAAACAGATTTCCAATATATTGTTCTTACGTATGAACGGTGATCTAGTATGACCTTGAAAAGAAGGTATTTGATCTATTCATGTCGGTCGGAGTCAGTCATGTTATTAATTTGTTTCTGTTTATTTCCATCTCGTCTGGAATAGGTAAAAGGTACCTATTCCAAACATAGATACTCACATATTATAGTATCCGTATGTACTTTATATTATGACGTCAAGTGAAGCGATAAACAAGTTGTGGGCTTGGTGGTAAACGACACGCCTGACCATAACAGTTAGAGTGCCCCTCAAAGCTTTAAATCGGAAAAATCTGAAAGCACTGCCACTGCGTCCATCACCCTGAGACATAAAACTGGCAAGTTCCATGTTCCTGTAATTTTCCCGTTGATCACATTACTTACGGAGAGCATGGGGATCCTTGGTGTCGACATCTTTTGTGACGTTCAGTTCCATAGTCACTTAGATGGCAAAGTCAAGCTGGCGTGCTCAATAGGGCTGAGCGGTATTTCAATGCTGAGCAGAGACTGCTACTCTATAAGTCACAAGTCCGTCCCCACATGGAATACTGCTGCCATCTTTGGGCGGGAGCTCCTGGATGCCAGCTTGGGCCCTTTGACGCGGTTCAAAGACGTGCTATGAGAATTGTTGACAATCCTGTGCTTACAGACGATATTGAACCACTGTCTTGGAGGAGAGACTTTGACTCCCTTTGCCTGTTCAATCGCTTGTACAATGGCCAATGTTCTGAAGATCTGTTTGACATGATGCCAACAGCAACATTTTACCACCGCACCGCTCGCCACCGGCAGTAAGTCCATCCTCACACGCTGGAACACCGTACGGTTTCAGAAGAACTTTCTCCCACGTACAATTAGATTGTGGAATGAACTCCCTGTCGTGGTTTTGCCGCAAGAATACAGCATGGAGTCCTTCAAAAGGGGTTTGAGAAGGGTCCTAAAGGGTCGGCAACGCGCTCGTGACGGCCCTGGTGTTGCAGGCGTTCATAGGCGACGGTAACCGCTAATTCATGCGGGCCGAATGCTTGTTTGCTGCCTATAAAATAAAATAAAAAAACTTCTTGGCGGCTGAAACAAGTATGGTGGCAGTATTTCCCTAGACGAACTCTTTCATAACGAGCGCAACTGCTACATGTTGAGTGGCTTGATCACCGGTTTTCGTAGTGTCGGCATCTCTGAGGTCCCGGGTCCGATCCCCGGCCGGTCAATGTAGAAAATCTAGCTTTTCTATATTGTCTCGAGTCTGGGTGTTTGTGGTACCGTCGTTGTTTCCGATTTCCATAACAACAAGTGTTTTAGTTACTTATTTTGGTATCTGAGCAACGTATGTGCTGTTTTCTAATATACCTCTAATAAGTATAAAATTTATATTCTAAATTAAAACAAGTAACTGTAAACCATCGTAAAGAAACGCGTTTTAAAATTAAAGGAAGCACTTGTCTAAAAACCTCTGAGAAAAGATTAAAGAGCCGCTTCCCAGACGTCTCTATTGAATTCAAAGCAATGATTCTATAGAACGGGAACAAAATGAACGTACGGTCACTGACAAAAGTTTCGTACTGTTCGAGTTCGACTGGTAGGTCACCTTCTTGCTAATTTTTGTAGAACACTGCTGGGACTTAAGATTTTATATACCCGGTCTGTAAACGTTTGAATTGTGATTAAAAGTAGTCTACTTGTGTTGTGCGCTGCAATGAGGGGTCCCACAAGGTCGTTTGCTTGAACCCTTTCTTTTCCTTGTGCATTGTAAATGACCTCAAACAAGGTCAAAATATAGCTTTTGATGTCAAGTATACAGGAATAGGATAAGTATTAAATGTAGGTAAGTAGTGTGATGTGAACATTACGTACTACATACTCTTAGTATAATAACGTCACATGTAGTAGTCACTTTGTGATAAAAAATAATATGAACTACATGAAAGAAATTACAATGTATAGTCAGGTGGATGGTAAGAGAAACATTCTTTATTTTGAATATGATGTTTTGAGCTCTAGGAAGAACAGATACCTCCAATGAACAATACGCCAACTTTAGTTCTTTTTTTTACCCGCACGGGAAACTCGCGATACATCGCGGGTGACATGGACACACACATAGACTTAAAAAAACTACAACCATACTCATGAGAGAAATAAACGTAGACCAAACAAATATCTCTCCCGGCCCGGGAATCGAACCCGGGACCTCTGCGAGGCAGATCAGCGTGGTAACCCTTCAGCCACAGAGGCAGTTTATTAATCATAAAAAATTATCGACCAATTATCGAAATTGGTCGATAATTTAAAAACTCTCATGTCTCCTTAAAAACTATCATTTTGCAGATGTGATCTTATTACACCAAGGGTACTTCGTGATCCTCTGGCACATATGTTCCCAAACTTTTTGGGTCCTGCCCACTTAGGCAAGATGATAAATTTTTAACACCACAAAAAATAATTGAAAACACGTATTTTTATATTAATTTAACACAAAAATCACAAAGAAATAAAGTATATATTTGTAGTGTAGTTTATATAGATAATTCAGGCTTTTTTCCTTCACTCCCAGAGCGGCATCAACGCTCCCCAATTGCTTCCGCGGTCCGTACTAGCGCCCACTTTGAGGCACTATACTCTAGCATTCACGATATATTGTGAATGTGGCCACAGAATGTGGTCACATTTATCGGCAATTTTGAGAATACTTTCAAGAAAATATTCATAAAAATCCATTAAAAATGTTACTTATGGGTCATACACAAAAAGGGATGAAAAATTGTTCCAGATATTTTAAATTAACTTAAAAATATAGTGTAGAGATTCAATTGTCTAAAATTATATCATTTGACCATAAAAACTATTACTTTTTGAGGATCATTTTGCATCTAAGTGATATCATTATATTTCTTTTAACTATATGAAACAAAAAATACCTCGTCCCGTAGACTTTTCGGATGCCAAATGTAAAAGTTTGAAAGACAGTTAAAAATACATAAAATTACATAAACGAACTGTCTTTTGTTTTGTGTTAGCTGTCATATAAAATTAAATACATTCCACTGTAAGGCAAAATATCTATATTTTTTGTTAAAGATTTATAACCTTTATATGAAACAAAGTCGACTGTCATTTTTAATATCTACATATTTATTACACAAATATTATGTAAAAACGATCTGTTATAACCTTATAACATAAATGTCACAAGACTCAGATACTACTTGACCATTGTCGGTCAAAGGTCAGCGATAAACAAGTTGCCTGGTGCTCGTAACGACCGTTGCAACTCTGATTTTAAACACATAATTATAGATAACTACAGTTACAACCACTGATATGAAGAGTATATATATTTACCTACACAATATGTAATACGCACAGTATATAAATACCTCCCTCTGATATCCCAGAACGATTAAAAATTATATGCAATTAATTTTCAGAATTTGAATTTTAACTGAATTCAAAAATAGACGATGTGCAAGAAATCGTCATATTGTTTAAACTCTACTGCTCATTTGTAAAGCAGATTCCCTGAGAAGAATGAACAAGAAACTCCAGGTGCCACTCTTTGTAAATATAGATTTGAATACATTTCGGTACCATTTACAATATTTATTTCAAATAATATATTATATATAAATAAGGACTGGACAGAGATAAGTACTTTTTTCCATTTTCTAAGTATTACTCAATTATTTTGTCAAACTCGTATCTTAAAGCACAAACTTACTGAATAGCAAAAAATGGATTGTATATACAAATTTCGCAGGCTGGTTTCATATCACATTTCCTTCATATTCACACAATGGCTTTAGCCTATTCTTGAAGTAATGCGTTCAAGTTCACCCCCTTGACAAGGTATTTAAAATAAACAAAAAATTTTGCCATCTTCTGACTAATCACTCTTTAGAAGATACGAGTTTGAGAAAGTAAAGCGTCGCAATGTCATTGTGTTTCTGTTAGTATTTCTTAAAATATGATCTAAAATTACTTTATTTTACGCTTAATTTTCCTGTACTCCTTAAAATACGTAGTAAAGTAATTACTAAATAAAAGTATATGAAATACAATCATTCAATCGAGATTCAAAGAAGCGTAGCTCTATCTTACATAAAACCGAGTTTTAAGTCACAAAGATCTGAGTTACACCCTGAGACAAGTCCCATGCGTCTGTAATTTGTAATTTCTAGTGAAAATCAGCACCCAGACTAATCAAAACAATAACGCAGTTATGCTCACGTTACAGCTTGGCGGCAAAAATAGGTAACGTGGCCTTACTTCCCTAGACGAACTCTTTCACAAGGAGCTTTCTGCTAATTGATCTATCAAATGTGACCTACTTACCACCTGACTGGTTATTAATAATTTCATTTTCTTTCTCGGATAATTGCAGTATGCTTTATGGGGTGTTATTTTGGCTGCGCCTGTACTTCATACCGAAGCAAGAGAAACAACATTACTAAATAAAACACTTTAATACAATGTTTTAAATTAATAAAAGCCAAGTAGGACGAAAATCTTATTATATAATTATGGAAGAAAATCTGAATATTGATATGTACAACTGACATTGAGTTTACGTTACGTCGAACAATATTATTCGGATAGGTTTTACAATATTCTCATTACAGAGTACTAAAAAAACCGACCTCAGAAGTCATTTATCCCCTATTTTGCCAGCCTTAGAGGTGGAATGTTTTCTTCATTTAAATGTGACCACTACAGAATTATCCTCTTTAAAGAATCATCAAAATCAGTTCAGAAATGACACACATATATACAAAAAGCATACAGTCTAATTAAGAACCCCCTTTTTTGAAGTCGGTTAAAAAAATTGGTAGATAACAATTTTTTTATTGTCTCCGTTGCCGAACGGTTACTAAGCTGGTCCGCCATGCAAAGGTTCCAGGATCGACTCCCGGGCCAGGAGAAATATTTGTATGGCCTACATTTATTTATCTCTTGAGTTTGGGTGTAATAAAGGCAACCGCGATACAAGGTAAAAAAAAACACAAAAATAAATTTAATAAAAATTTAACTCATGCCTTTATTCATTCCGAATTAACTTACAATTATACGGACTTATAGGGCGTTAAAATCGTATACAGAGCGTCATTCACGCTTTAGTCTTCGTTTGTTCGACTGACAGCGAAGCAAGCAAAATTAGACAGTACTGCGATGACATTACAATTTAAATTCAACGTTTTAGCTTTTTCATATTCCTTTACATGTCACTACGTTTAAATAGGTTGATTTGGGACATTTTTTTCGTGGTTTTTGTATTAAACCCGTCGTCCATTTATTTGTAAGTCAATGTTCCGAATATAATTGTGTCTATACATCGATCTACGTACTCCACCGACTGTGTACCCAGACAAGACTGATTTTGACAACACTATGATTTGTTCCAATTTCATCGAATACAGAGAGTCCTTTGCATGCGCCTTTATCATTATTTGTTCCACATTGTTATCTATAATTATTGTTTGTGTGTACATTGTGTATTTGTAGTAATGGTCAAAGCGATTTATCTGTCCGTCTATACCAATTTATCACTACAATGCCTTAAATGTGTAACTGTCATCAACTCCACAAACCATTATCATAAAAATAAACAAAAACATAACTATTAATAGAAAAATATGTGGATTAAGTACCTAACATATAACTTCAGCTTGAGTAAAATTGTTTGTGAAAGTTTAAAATGTGAAGAAAAAAGTCGTTGAAAGACCAAGTACAAAGACACGACGGAAGCACATAGAAAAATTCGTTAGGTCCGTTGGTTCGTTCCGTGGCTTAGTTGGTATAGCGTCTGGCACGGTATGCAAGAAGACGTCGGTTCGAATCCGACCGGATCGAAGGAATTTTTTCTGAGTGTTTTTCTGAGTGGTCGATCTTTGTATTAATAATTTAAAATGTGAGTTGTAATAGTAATAAAACACACACTCATAGTCCCGCCCTGAAGAAATCCTGTATTGCGGGTGCCATGGACACACACATAGACAACCAACAACCAAACTAACTTTATTAACTGCCTCCGTGGCCGAACGGTTACCATGCGACTGCCACGCAGAGGTCCCAGGTTCGATTCCCGGGCCGGGAGAAATATTTCTATGGCCTACATTTATTTCTCTCGTGAGTTTGGTTGTAATTTGTTGTTGTCTATGTGTGTGTGTCCATGGCACCCGCGACACAGGGTTTCCCTAGTGCGGGGCTATGTTGAGGGTGTGCGTTATTATTATTAAACTCATGAGATAAATAGGTAAATGTAGACCATACTAATATTTCTCTTGACCCGGGAATCGAACCCGGGACCTCTGCGCAGCTGACTATTATGGTAACTGTTCTGGCAGAAGCAGTTAATTGCTTCTATTATAATTTCAATACAGAGTATTAAACAAACGGACCTCAAAAGTTCGTTTTATGCCAAGTGTTAATGAAATCGGTTACCGGTAAGTGCGCGAAACCGAATGCATCCCCAGGTTTGCCACCCTTAGAGGTGGAATATTTTCTTCTAATTTAAATGGGTCCAATACTGAGGTACCCTCTTTCCAACAAAAAGAATCATCAAAATCAGTTCACAAATTCCGGAGTTACAAAAAAAAATACAGTCGAATTCAGAACCTCTTCACATATGATTTCTCGGGAAAACACCTTCACACTGCAGTAACATCGAGTTCAGCGGTGATATTTATTTAAAGTTATTCAGCGAAGGAATACAAAATTCTATATCGAGAAATTGACCAATCAAATGACTTCTTTGCCACCTGATGGGTTAGAAGAAAGAAAAAAGAAAACAATGAAAGTTTTTCAATTTATCACAGTACCTACTCAGTGTATTATTAAATGTACCTAGTTAGTTATTTAGTTATATAGGCTGTTCATTTCCTTAAAAAGGTTTCGCTACATCACAAAAGAAATTGTCTAATCGTCTCATTAACGGCCACAAACACAAAAACGTCTTTCTATCAATTGCCAATTACCATTAACCATATAATGAGTAACCTCAAGGTCTTTTACGAATGTCACACTCTAAAACAAAAGAACTGTTGCAAGGTTAATCACTCGTTTTGTCCGAAACTATTGAATCATCTGTTGTAGTAGCCGAATAATATTTGGAATAACAAAATTGACGTAGCAGTGACGAAGCGTTTGAAAATTTGAAAAAAAAAAAAGTTCGAAATTCCCCGACGATGCAATGTGGTATGTTCCAAAAATCTCCACAAAAAAATCCCCACGGGTGGGAATCCTAACGTTTGATTTAAATTGTAAGTACAGTGTCATTGACCCAGCGCGCGTTTTCTTTTAAAAGTGTAAAAGCTTCGATATGTTCTCAGTGTCTGTGTTGCAAAACTACGGGGATTTGAGAATTGAGAACCTCCTCCTTTTTAAAACGATCTCAATTAGAATGTTTTTTTTCTATGTTACGTGATTACTCGTGATTTGTGAACCGATTGATTCTTTTTTGTTGGAAAGAGGGTACCTTGGTCCCATTTAAATTTGAAGAAAATATTCGTCGTCTAAGGGTGACAAACTAAGGGATGAATCCGGTTTCGCGCACTTTCCGGTAACTAATTTCAATAAAACTTGGCAAATAGATGTAATTCCACGAACTTTTGAGGTGTTTGTTTTTATAAAAAAGTTGTAATTATTTCGGATATAAATTGCGTATATTTGGTATATCGAGTTCTTAGGTTTTCGCGATTGTTACACAAAGGAAATGAAACTATTTTTCCGGATTTAAACCGCGTATATTTGTTTTTTCAAACAAACCGACGTTTCCTAATTTGAAATTAAAAAACATCCTAATTTCAACAGGGAAGATGGTTTCTCCGTACCACCAGTTTGGGATCCAGTATTTCCTCTGATGAAAAATCCTAAACAGACATAAGACTGCAGTACTAATTAATATGCTTTAGTTTATTCTTTTTTCTATTAATAATTAAATTAAATTGAACTTAATAAAAATTCATTCAATAAAATAATTTGTAAAACTTAATATAGCGTAAATTGGAATGTTTTCTTTGTAAAATTAAAAATAAGGTATTTAATATTAGACATAACTGGTTGAAGACTGTACCACCTCAGTCAACCGTGACCATGGGACCTGTAAAGGGCCCGAAACGTCGGTTTGTTTGAAAAAACAAATATACGCGATTTAAATCCGGAAAAAAAGTTTCATTTCCTATATTTAGTATTTCAAACAAACCAACTCATCGGCTCCTTTATATGTCTCATGATTGTGGCTGACTAAGATGGTGTCTCAACAAAATGTACTCGATTTTGACATGAAAAAAATAGTTTCATTTCTTATAAACGTATGTCCATGTCGAGGTTGGCTCATTGGGTCTTTTGCCGTTTCATGTATACGTGGACATGTCCCACAGTGCCCACACGTAATAAGATTTATTGGAATAGATTACGTCTGTTTTTGACGGTCCTATACACGTTTTGGACAGGTAATCACACAAACACCGAATTCAGTCATTTCGGCGCCATCCAATTTCGTGTCATCTGAATTTTTTTTTATCAAAAGGCGCACGACTCGTTCGTCCGGTCGCTTGGTACCATAAAAAACTCTCTTTCTTTGGAGCCTATAAAGTTTTCCATATATTCACACTGAAATTATGTCTTCTAAGTGTCGCTTAATATTTTTAAAACCATTTTTCTGACCATTTTATGTTAAAAACTATGTTTTTTGTTTACAAATTCACACCGTCTCAGCTTTGCAATGACTATTAAATTTCAATTTCAATATAGAAATTGATAAGATTTAACTTAAATTGTTTGTAATGTATGTAGACCTTACAGCGTTTACACAGCGTTCAAATTTGCTGTTACAATGTTACAGTTTGCATAATTGAATGTATGGCTGAGTGTACTAACTTAAAACTCTACCATATTTTCCAAATCGTCTACACAGAATCCATTCCGACCCTAAGAACAACTTTCATTTCACCTTCAGCCCCCTAACTGTAACCTTGACCTAGAAAGGGGTCTAACCCCTCGGAACGTCTGATGCAAGTTTTATAGGAGTATTGTGCAATATACATGTAGTTTTAATGTGCAAATACATTAAAACTATACCGTCGACAGTGTTTTGTAGAAATGGCGAAAAAATTTCAGGGAGCTAGTTTTAGGTTTTAACGTTTGTTTTAAAATTCGATTGTGGTTTTGTTTAAGTTTAAATTTTAAAATTAAATTTAAAACAGGACGCAATATTTTAAAACAGTTGTGAAAAACTAAAAATGGCTTCGAAATGGCATTTCCGCCATATTTATACAACTGGTGGAGATAAACTGACCTCTGTGATAATTTCGATAATAATAGTAAATCTATCCTTTTGGCTGAACCAATGTAATTAAGTGGACAGATATGACAGGACGACGTCGATAGTCCAGTGGTTACCGTAACAGACATTTGATGGTTTGTCCTAGGTTCGTGAAAAAGTCACCGATTCGTTAAAAGGTCAATGATATAGGCTTTAATAATAAAATTCCGGTTGTTATTCAAAAGTTTGCGAGGTTTAAAAACTATAGAGAAGCCACAGATAAATAAATACAGTAGAAGTGCTTAGTGGACGTGACACACGTGCCAACAGTACGCGGAATTCCGCATATTTGAGCTAAATTCGCCATTTTTGCTTAGTAGAATAAAATAGAATAGAATAGAATCATTTGTTTCATATTATCAATTTCATAATATCACAATTCGAAATATAATGTCAAGGGATAACATGATCGTCATTAAGGTAAATAATACGTAAATACGTCGAGTTACGGACACCAGCCCGTTACACCAAGTACCAAGTACCTAAGGTAAATAATGATTTTAATGTTAATATAAAATAAAATAATTAAAAGAGAAATAAAGGAAAATACAAACTACAAAAATACAAATAAAAATTTAAAAATTTTAAAATACAAACGTCCAAAATTAAAAATAGAATTACAATTTCTTTAAAAAAAAATCCTCTACACTGTGGAATTCATTATCCAATAAAAGGTCTTTCAGTCGGGAACAAAACACTTCGTTATTTGTAAACATTTTTTAGACTTGTGGGTAGGTGTTCGTAAAATCGGGGCCCGATTTTACGAACTCGATTTTTCGATATTTTTTTTTTTAGACACACCTGTAATATTGTCCATGGTGGTGTTTCATATCACCGTTAAGTCTTATTTTTCGGGATTGTTACACATAGGAAATGAAACTACTTTTCCGGATTTAAATCGCGTATATTTGTTTTTTCAAACAAACCGACGTTTCGGGCCCTTTACAGGTCCCATGGTCACGGTGGACTTATTTTATTTGTTAATTTTTTAATGCCAGTATAATCAATTTAGTCCATCGAAATCAGACCTCCTGCTTGGATTGAAGCTTCCACCCAACTAACTTGTTAGTGAATGTCACCTTTTCAACATTGATAATTTTTAATCACAATGTAGGTCACACCCATTTCAGTCGTTATATACCTTCAACATTGTTATGTTAAATGTTCTTTTAATTTGTTTACATTACGAATACATATCGCGTATCGTTTACGTCGATTCGCTGATGTAAAAGCTGATTCAATATATCCAGCTGATGTTAATGGTGTTTGTCGAACACTTAATGCGCGGGTACTTCTTAAATTTGCTACTTATTAATGCGTACGTGTATGGATGGAATGGAGGACAAAAGCACTTGGCTTTATTGACATTAATTGTGAGGACATTTCCATAAAAAAAAAACAGCTATTCGAGGGCTGCTTTCATCCCTGTAGACTGAGACATAAGTTGCCATGTGCCTGTAATTTTACCAACACCCTTACCCCTCAAAACCGGAACGCAGTAATGTGAGCATTAAACAAACAATGTAGTTTACAACACAAAATAAAGATTATGGTAAGAAAACATGCTTCTTAAAATATTAAGTGACACCTAGAAAACATTATTTCAGTGTCTAAGGAAAATTTTGTAGACTACCGCTGTGCCTGTCACCCTGAGTCATAACTTGACAAGTTTCATGTGCTTGTAATTTCACCAGCACCCTTACCCTTCAAAACTGGGACGCAGTTATGCTCACATTCCTGCTTGGCGGCAGAAATAGATAAGGTGGCAGTACTTCCCTGGACGAACTCTTTCACAAGAAGCTCTACTACTACTGTCTATACTATAATACTATTGTGTGGTAATACATTATAATGTTAATACAACTTGTAAGTTAGTAGATGTCTTATATCGAGTTCTTAGGTTTTCGCGATTGTTACATATAGGAAATGAAACTATTTTTCCGGATTTAAATCGCGTATATTTGTTTTTTCAAACAAACCGACGTTTCGGGCCCTTTACAGGTCCCATGGTCATGGTTGACTGTCACCCGTGTGAGATGTCTTATAGTTCCACTGGTGGTAAAACAGCGTTATCACTTGTACTCCTCAACGCTAAGCGTTCTCATCATTTTTATAAATGTAGAGCTTAAATAATTCTCAATTTTTGTGCAGTGTTCTACAGGCAGGTAGGACTCCGCACGTAGCACTCCACACGGCCTTGGCGTTCCTACATACGACATCAAGGATGCACGCTGTCGCTCCTGCTTCGACCCAGGTCATGCGGTAATGCCGCACAGCCGTCCGGTTGGTGACAGGGATGGTATGCCGATTAAACTAACTAAACTGCACAACATATCCCAGAAAGCACAACTGCATCTAGGGCCACAATTGTCTCTATCTATTCATGATACTCGTAAAAACTTAAGACTAGATAGATAGAGAGAGAAATAAAATTAAATTTGCAAAAATAGCAACAGATTGATCCTTTTTCTTAGAGACTTAAAATATATTAAATCAATATATATTTTTATCTGTTCTGAGCTAATGTTTGATTTGTATAAATTAACTTTGATAGTTTCATGTTGAGCCTCAAAACTAAGACAAATGGGCCTTAAATAAAACCTGAAGCCATGGACGGAAACGCAATCAAATTCTCTTCTGGCACTCGCCGGCCTCTGCCGCGGCATGCTCACTTCTCTTGCTAGGTTCGTGACGTTTTTCATTTACTAACCTACTGAATGGAGGGCGCATCCAAGATATGACCTATATGACAAAATTAATAATCAAATATTATTTTTGACTATCGAATATACAGTAAACCTACTTAAACATAATGATTGAGTGCAGTTCATTTATAATTTATCCGTAATATCCTAATACAGACGGAAAATAGTTAATATATATATCAAACATTAAAAAAATATCCTTTATTTAAAAAAACACATTTACAATAGATCAATTATATCTTGGAGGATCAAATAATATTATCCCATAATAATGTGCCAGAGAACCACACCAATCAGCTGGTCTCAAATTAGGTAACTTCCAGTACTATAAATCCCAGTACTACGGTATTCGCTCCGGGGCTACCCAAAGCAAATACAGTTAAGTTCCGTAGATATATAGTTCCGTAGGATCAGTCCTACCACAGTACAAACCGTTGGGACCCCGAAGTCGTCAGAAGTGTCTGAATGAAAACAATATTTGTACTGTCTGAGTCAAATGGCTTAATCCATCTTCAATATATTCAGAGCACCCCAAACCGGCGGGGTCAAAGGTAAAAGACATCCCAGGGGTATGCCCCAGGGATGCGGGGGGCGATCGATGCGCCCACGTGGCTGACGCGACATCCCGCAAAAGTTGAGGTTAGTTAAGGTTATAAAGGATGAATATTTGAAGAGTAAACATTTCAGTTAATAATGTAAAATTTAAATTAATCATACCGTTGCCAGCAGCAGCTCTTTTTTATTGTAATTCTAAACTATATGCTATATGATACTAAAAACTCTCTTTTCTATTATTGAATTTTCGTATTTAATAATTATTCATTTATTATAGAACAGTCTATGGCGATGTTCATTTTTTAATTTTAAGCTTTCTTTCTAATTAAGTTTGAAAGACGTTATTATCTTATACTTTTCTATATACATTTATCAATCTAGATTTATTTTACGGAAAAAATATACAAACTTAGTTGCTATTATATACCTATCCTATAAGTTTATAATATTTCTACATTTATGCCAATTGTTTATTTATGTCTCATATTTCCGCGCGTGATCTCGTATTTTTTCTCTCTCTGTATCTAATATACGAGATTCCATTTTTTTAGACAAAACCGTGGAAAGTCGAGAACAAAGAAAATTAAAGAACTGCATGTTTACAAAGAGAATACACAGGCAGGCAGTATCTCTTTATTTATTTTTTAATAATACTCTTTGGTATAGTTTTAAACTTTAGAACTTGATTTTGTTGAAAGAGACAGTTGCTGCTTCTGTTAAACTCCTGTAATAATCTAATTGCAATAACAAATAATAGATACCAACATTTACATGTACCGATGAAGATTTAACACCATTTAACACAATTTTCAATAACGAAATTAAGTACCCAAGTTATGGGATTAACTGTTCTCTAAATAAAAAATACACTTGAATGTGAACCCTTGTGTATGTGTTTTATAACTTAAAAAATTATACTTTTCATTTCAATCATTTAAAATAGGTATATAATTATTGTAAACCAACGTTTCCTTCAATATATTTTTTTTCTCCAAGAACCTGTGGTGACACAGAGGGGGAGAATTAATATATTGAAACAACGTGACATACTTAGTAGGGCAATGACTTCCTTATTGAAGGAAATATTGAATAGGTATAAGATTATTTATATTGTAATATGGGTTTCCCAGACAGTCTATTAACTTTATGGATAAAATTTTGTGCAGAAGAAAGGCACCGGGAGCTAATGGCCAAGGATTCGGTTCCAAAGGGTGCAAGTAGATAATCGGAGCCGAAGTCCTGGTACTTTAGTAATAGTAGACCTCCTTGTGAGAGAGTTCGTCCAGGGTAGTACTGCCACCATACCCATTTCTGCCGCCAAGCAATAATGTCAGCATTTCGGTTTTGAAGGGTAAGGGTGCTGGTGAAATCACAGGCACATAGGACTTATCAACTTATACCCTTCAGATCTTTGCGATTTTAAGCTCTGAGTGGCACTGCAACTGTCGTAGATGGACACAGGCGTCTAGCTTACCATCAGGCGCACGTTCGTTCCTGTCCCAGTTTTACTATAATTTAAGTCTTTAAGTAGATGTCATTCCAACACCATAGTCGAATAAAGTCAAAGCCAAATAATAATTTATTTCATAGGTAAAATTTTTACACTTGAAAACGTCATTTTTTAAGCTATTGCTCGCTCACTACGCTGACTTCCCTGATAAATATAAGCAAGAAACTCTAGGGATTGCTCTTTTCAAATAAACTTAAATGCTATGAAAAACACTTTGAAACAAATTTGTGTGGAATCTAGACTTTTGTAGTCTTTCCATACTGCTTCATCTAAAACATACTCCTCAATTTTGTAATGTGACTTTTCATTGAAAATACTTTTACATTTTTAACTTAGGAAATGATAATCTTAATATATTCTCCGGAATCTTATTGTCAAAACGTATACAGTTTCCCATAAAAGTATCGTTTACCTTATTTGAACGAAATCGTGGTACCATGAGCACACCCCGGACACTCCATACAACGGTCGAAAATTATTTACTACTACTACTAGTAGTAGTAGTAGGTAAATAATTTTCACAGCAGCAATATAATTTTAATACAGCAAGGCGCTATCTGCACACGCGCAAATGTGTGCGTGAAGTGGCAGGGTCACCCATCACTTTTTTGCACTATTACGTTGCGTGTCCAAGTTGATCATCATTACTTAGTTAATAATTAGGTATATTCGATTTCGTCTCAGACATAAGTTTTTTTTACTTACCTACTTCGTTTCATCTTTCGGAAAATTATGATAAACAGCCGTACGCAGCACAATTCACAACCATTATAAATAGTAACGTAAAATGATGTTTTATATTAACGTACAAGTTTCGTAATGAATAAATGAAAACTATATACAAATATCAAAACCGTCTTTGCGTGAAAACGGCTCGCCGGCAGCCTTGTTGTCGTTCAGTCAAAGTGACCGGCAATGTGCGAGGTATGGTGCGGTATCTAAAGCTAGGGAGGGGCGGAGAGTGTCCGTTCTCTTTACTTTTTGTTCTCTGCCATGAGTTTGGACTTAGTTCTAAGGTTAATATTCTGGATATCTTCTTTGTTAATTAAATTAAGTATATTTTTACGGGCATACAAAATATTGGAGTAAATGTACTGTGATGCCACAGTCATGATACCAGTCTCCTTAAACTTTTCTCTGAGAGAAACCCAAGAACCTAAACCGTACACAGAACGAATCGCTCATTTTTGCAACACAAATATTGTTTGTAAATCTGCCGCTTTACCCCACATGAGAATCCCGTAGGACGTTATACTATGGAAGTAACTAAACTAGTCTACCAGTAGCAACATCGGTAAGTTCACGTATTCTACGGACTGCGTATGCAGCGGAGCTTAATCTGCTGGCTAAGGAAGATATGTAGAAATAATTGAAGTTTTTTATTTAATGTCACTCCCAAAAATACAGCTTTATTGACAAAGTATTTTGGTGTCCAAATCTAGGTGTTCTGAGAAGTGCCCCAAAATTGTTACCGTTGCTCTGGTACAGATTCCCTAGTTCGAGACAGGTGGTGCGGTTGCATGACACATTACTATTATTATATCTCTCAAAGCACCAATATGAGAGAATTTACATAGATTAAGGTACCTATACCCAAACTCGTCGCTAAGTAAACGTCAGATCGGCTTGTAAAGCCGATGAATTATCGGTGCTGAAGAGATGGAGATTAAAATCAGCGGCGAAATGGATAAACGCAACTTCGGAAGATTAAATGGCGACTTTCGTTCGCTTAAGTACCTAAGAGTACCAGATGTTTTATAACGAATTTATTTCACTAGAAACTTTTCTGACACTGTAGGGTCTCCATGTCTTCTTCTTCTTAAGGTGCCTCTCCAACTAGTGAAGGTTGGCAGTCAGCTCAGCATATTTATCTTTATTTCTAGCGAGTATGTGTCATGCCTAAGTACATGACCCAGATATGCAATTTTTTGCTGTTTGTTTACACATCTGTCCGTCCAACTACTCGCAGAACTTCGTCATTGGTGACTTTTTGAGTCCATGGTAAGTGCAACATTCTTCTGTAGGTCCACATTTCAAATGATTCAATACGTTTCCTGAGATGCTCTTTTATAGTCCAGGCCTCACATCCGTATAGAAGTATTGGCCAGATGTAACACTGGAGAAGTCGGGTGAGCAAAGGAATCTGAAGACAACGGCAGCATAATACTTTACTCACAGTATTGAAGGCACTCCTGGCAACTTCAAAGCGAGTTTTAATTTCAGTTTCACCGGCCCAGGCTTCAGTTAGCCATATTTGTATTTGCAGGCCCGCTCAAGATCTCCATGTAGACTTACGCTGTGCTAGATTCGTAAGGACATTGTATCACCTTTGATTTTATTATTATTAATATGGGTAACCGCCAAGTAACGCCAAAATCAATCAATTATTTACAAGAATCATAGTGTGAGAACCACCCCAGATGCAAGAATAGAGGAATGCTTACTTTACGCTGACTTTAATAGCAGTAGAGCTCCTTGAGAAAAAGTTCGTCCAGACAGGTACTGCCACCTTACCTATTTCTGCCGCCAAGCAGTAATATATGAGCATTACCCATACCTGTATCCATCATACTTCGTTGCGGGCATGGTGGGATTAGACACTTTGTCTCGTAGGCGTAAGATGCTTCTACTGGCTCACTACATTGCTGCGTTTCATCATAAGGTGGATAATAACATTATGTCCAAGGTAGACTTGCTGGTACCTGTGCGTGTGCCTTGGGGTGATGAGGGTGCAGTGGCGCCGCGCCGTAGGCCGCGGCTTTTACACAAACCCGTCACTCGCACGGTACACGCTTCGAACGCGCCTACCGTTCGCGCAATACGCCTGATCGGAGACTTGCTCACTCAATACGACCATATCGATTTATTTGCTGATAGCTTTGCTTTTATTTATAGAGAATTTTGTAAATTTTTAGAATATTAATTTAATTTTTAATTTTATTTTTGATTTAATTTTTTATTTTTGATTTAACCTAATTTTTATTGACTTTGTATTTTTGACTTGTAAGCGTGTTGGCTATTTAGCTGTAAGTTTACAATGTAAAATAAATAAATAAATTAGGTATTGCGTTCCGGTTTGGAACGCAGCAATCTAAGAGTGCTGGTGAAATTACAGACACATGGGACTTGTCAACTTATGTATCAGGGTGACGGGCGCAGTACCAGTGACTCTAAGATGTTTGCGATTTACAGCTCTGAGTGGCACTGCAACTGTCAAGGATATGCGTGTTGATTACCACCAAGCGCACGTCTTGTTTGCCCCGTCAATAAGGGTAATAAAAAAACGCTTTTTGTTATCTTTATTGTCTGGAAAACGTACGTAAGCATTTTTTTTATGAGACCAAACGATGAGATGAACAATACATGAATATGGTCGTAAGTGACACGCCTACCCATAACAATTGCAGTGCCACTCAGAGCTTTAAATCACAAAGATCTGAGAGGCACCCTGAGACATGAGTTTCAAGTACAGTGACGTGACGTAACGTGAGTTTTTTCCACCGACCCCTATCACTTTTTTCACGATTAGTCGCCTGGATACAGTCCTGCTCCTAGCTTGTACATGATCACGTCACCTAATAAAGAACAGCATCTGCTATGATAGTAGAAACCAACTCTTTGCCACTTACAATAAGGATTTTCAAACTCAGAAGTGTATTTAGTTTATTACTTTTATTTATATACTTAGGTTTCTTTTTTTAAATATTGTTTGCGTGGTGCAGGTGCCTCTCGTAAATAATGTTTTTTCATGTCTCTGCTTCCGCGATATCTTTTAATAAAAACCTGACTTTTGTTTATCAGAGGTGTGTCGTTTATTTAAAAATATTAAAACTATAACCAGTTAAGTAAATTAGTATGAATATCGGCCAGATATAAGCAAACAGGTAAAATTCCTCATTGTAAATTGACATTTACACGTCATAATATTTAAATAGGGTCTGCTGTGTAGACAGTAAATGGAAATTAACTAGAAATAAAATGGCATGTTTAAATCTGCATTCCAATTAACAATTAATTATTGTATGCGGAAGATATTATTTGATTAAAAATTAAAAATACAGTTATAATTATTAAACGTGACCATTATAACTACGTAATTACTTACTAAGAAAAAACGTCGTAAAACTTAGTAAGAAAATACGTCGTCTTGCAACACACAAACTTGCAAAAAAATCTCTGCTACATCCAGTCTAGGCATGGATGGAATTACGTTCCATTTATACGTCTATTTTTTACAATAATTACTAGTTTTCTATTTCAACACATGATCACATTGATTAAATTTATCGATTACTTAGAAAATATTTGAAAACATTCGAACATTTGACATAACATTACAACACGTCAGAACTACCAACAGAGAGACACGGCTATTTTCACATTTACAATATTTGTATGTACCTATATATCTGCACAACTACTCTTATTATTTGAAGTGAATTCGTATAAAATTCAACATAATACTATAAAACTAATTAATATCGACATTAAGGGTCGTATTCTAGAACTCTACTCAATGCTCAAGTCATTATTTGAGTATGGTTTTAAGCACTCGAAATCATACTCAAGTCCCTGCCATTGGGGTCGTATTTCCAGTGTGGGAAATCATACTCAGATCCTGACTTGAGCATTGCGTAGAATTCTGGAATACGACCCTTAGACTACTCCATCCACTCTTGTGTTCAAGTAGTTTTCACTAGAAGCTAAATATAGTGCATTTCGTTATTGCCAGTAAAAGCTGAATATGGATAATTTTTGGGCCTTTAAATTGTGGCAAACAAAATTAAGCAATACTGCAATGACATTACAATGCTCAATTGCATTTCAGTACACCTGTTTGCTTATAGTACTCCCCCCCCACCACCGCCCTTCAAAAAGTGGCAGAAACTTATGTTCGAAAGATAACGCTAACAGTGTTTCCCGTCCTATATGCTCTTCGGTTTCTATTAATTATTTGTCAGTCTTAATTATTAAAATCTTTAAAAGATAATGACAACACAAAGCAGGAAGGACTACATTTAATTTTGAATTTAAAAATAAAACAGAAAAAATTATAATGCCAAGCACTGGGTCGTTATCGCGGCACTTCGTTACTTCAACCTTATTTTGGACCTTTCGATAGGCATCACAAAAATACAGGCTGTTTTTTTCTCATTTGGTTGATTCGATTCCTAGGTGAGGCAACTTTTTAAAAATCTTTGAATGCAGTATTACTTACTTTTAAAAAGAAAATTATGTCTCCATAAAGCGAAATATCCTATCTACAATATGCAAAGTTATTCCCTCCGTGTCGCATTACTGTTGGACACCCTGTATAGTCACCATATTATTTTATCGATGCGGAGTCGAGTTGAACCGTGGTTCAAAAGCCAAGTATTAAGTGCAAAAAACGTCGGATATCTGTATTATCCATCACCACAGCAAGATACGATTTCACAAGATTTTAGCAGATTTGTCGCAAACAAATCACGTTTCTCACAATTCATTTTGGATCAATTTATTTATACTAATTAATTCGGTATACATTTATTTGCCAGATACAGTAATGAATAATGATAAAGGTCTTAAGTAAAATTACCTATATTGTATTCAACCTCCAAGCAGATGTGTAAATATTACATATAACCTAATAAGACATTATGTCACAGTACACGTTCTTGAGCAAGGAATTTTCTTATTTTGAATTTTGTTTTATGAACGAAAAAGTCGTGCGCCTGGTGGCAAATCGCAAAGATCTAAGGGGCACTACCACTGTATCCGTCACCCTGAGACACAAGTTGACAAGTCTAATGTACCGTTCAAAACCGGAACTCAGTAATACGCACATTACTTACTGTTTGCCGGCAGAAATAGGTACAGTGGCAGTACCTCTCTCGATGAACTGTTCTAATAGGAGCTCTACTGCGACTTTTGTTAAAAATAATAGGTTCTACACTTCGAACGCATCGATCATTTTAACGAATATTATACTATTGGCAGGTGTACGACCATTATAATATCATGGTATAAAAATTAGTTCTTGAGACACTAAATAATAATAACGCATACACTCAACATAGTCCCGCACTAGGAATACCCTGTGTCGCGGGTGCCATAGACACACACATAGACAACCACAAGTTACACCCTAACTCACGAGAGAAATACATGTAGGCCATACAAATATTTCTCCCGGCTAAGGAATCGAAGGAATCGGTCACGGAGGCAGTTAAAATCATGCTTAAAAGCTGAGCAAATATAAAAAAATTGGATTGATTCGTCTAAGAAAGAAACTTTGAACCTGCTACGCAATGGTGAGAGTAATTATAATAAATTATCATTATATAACTGAAAATTTTTAAATTCGATCGAAAATTGTTAAAACCAACCATAAAAAACATGCGCTATTTTGAACCGAGAAAAAAAAAATATTTCCAATTTGGAGAACTCGATACAACTTAAACAGTTCACAAAAAGTTAACTTAGAAATAATCGATATAATAAAATAAAAAAACTTTTTATTCCTTACATTACTTTTAATGTCTACTTTAGCATTTAAATAATATATTGTTACGTTACATTTTATTGATACTTAGGCATAATGAGTTCGTAATAAGGTTATTGAAGAGATCAGATTTCTATCCCTTACTGTTTTATTTTTTTTATATTATTTCGGCACCCATTAAAATGTCAAGGGTGAAAATCTATAATTTAAAAATATTGTGAAATCTTAGGAAATAATTTTAATTTATATTTATTAATAATACTCACATTTTTTATTGACGAATTTTAATCTCTTAATACACTATGTTAATAATTTGATTTAAATGCCACTCCACTAATAATTTCCCGCCTTTTTTAGGCAGAGCGACTGAGTTCGCTAACACGGTCCGCGAGACTGCCGTGCGCCAAATATGAGCGAGATGGGAAGTAAAATCTGCCTAAGATAGAAAGAGGCAAAATTATGACAATTGCCGTTATCGAGCGGATAGGGGTGAAAAGCGTGGGGTGCAAAAGAAAAGCGGATGTCTGACCCTAGACCAGACCGATAGGTATTGCCACACTAAAAATGTTACAAAATTTTTTATCTAACTTATCGCTGTTATTATATATTCAAAATCTCAAAATGATCTTTAAAATAATTTATAGAATAATGTTAATTTGAAAATTGTAAGAAGAAAACTACCATTCACTAAGGTAAATGCTTAATTAAATGAATAGGATAATGCGTTTACTAAAATATAATTATGTTAATAGTTTTGTTAAAGTTCTGGTTTAATTCCAGATAACATAAAAACTATTAAGTTTTAAGAATGAGAATAATAATTCGAGTTTATACGGCTTGGAAGCCCAAGAGCCGGCAGCTACCTTGCCCAACCTCAACGCATTACCATAGCCATACAAAAGGGGAACGCTGCCAGCATCTTGGGCACCTTGTCGTGGAAACCCTTTCTACAATTTCAACTTTACATACCTTACCTTACCTTAGAAAGTAAAATAGATTGACGTTCATGCGATAATTTTCATGGTACCGCTGTCAGCTGATTGGCTTACGTCAATGTCAAAAGTTGTTGACATTTTGAGAAGAGAGATAATAAAATTTCATAAATTTAAAGCATTTTGTTTAATTACTGAAATAAATATGAGTGGTTTCGGTAGAATTTTGGTGTTATATGGCAGTCAGACGTTCACGGCGCAAGAAATTGCAGAAAGAATATGGCGTACGACGAAAGCATTAGGTTTTCGGGGACCCGTTCAGGCCATGGATGATTATCCGATTTCGAAACTGATTCATGAGGAATTTGCTATATTTGTGTGCGCTACGACGGGGCAGGGGGATGAGCCTGATAATATGAAAAACTTCTGGAAGTTTCTTTTGAGAAAAAATTTGCCCGCGACTTCTTTAGTGAAGCTAAAGTTTGGTGTAGTAGGGTTAGGTGATTCTTCCTATTCGAAATTCAATTTTGTGGGAAAGAGACTTCATAAGAGGCTGATGCAGCTGGGAGCTACACCATTGATTGATGTTGGTGAGTAGAATAAAAATTGTCAATTGGCAATAAATCTATTACTATTGTATATCTTGAAAGTGGTAAAAGACAAGATGTATTCTTTAAAGTGATTCTGGGCAAGTGAACAAGGTGCTTTATGCCTCTTTTACCCCACCACAGCCAATTGAAAAAGCAGTTACAATTTCACATTAATTTTTATTCGCAAATAATTTCTACAGGTCTTTGTGACTACCAACATGATCTTGGCCACGATGCAGTCTTAATACCATGGACTAAAGATTACTTCTCTAAATTAACATTATACTACCCGGACATTGGAATAGAAAATTCTAAAAATAAGTTCATTCCTCGATGGAAAGTAACTCTGATAACAGCAAACCCTATGGAAGGAAACAGGCTTATTGACGATATATATTTTGGAAAGGGGTTGCATGATGGCTTTGTAGATCCATTGCTATTACAAGTAGAAAAAAATGTTAGAACCACAAGTGAAGATCATTTTCAGGTATTATTATGTTTCTTTGGTTACGTTTAATTAGGTAATATTTTGATTTATCTGGCTTGATTTTATTACATACTTTCTTAACTTTTGTTTTTCTAATGGGGCTGACATGTTCAATAATGATCAAAGGCCTTAAATAAATAAAAAGTAAAAAAATATATGCATATTACTAATAATAATAATACCTAAAGGCATTATGGATCCAAATTCCCTTGCACAATAACATTAAAACAAGTTGCATTTATAATTATAATCATTTATTATTGTCAAGAATACTTCAGAATTCCCTATTGCAAAAACAGAAATCATAATATCACGTGGTGACTAAAATAATAAAGAAAAAGCTTAAAATTTATCTTGGGTTCAAATCTTGACTTAACTAAAACCTAAGAGAAAACCTAAGAATTCAATATTTACTACAATACTTCCATACAGACTTGTAAAGCAGTTATTTATTTATTTATTTATTTATAGCCTTTACCGCTGATAACTTACTAACTTATCGAACACATTGTATGACATGCATAGTTATTATATTTTACTTATTTATTATTACTCAATTTGTTTACTCGGTACCTTCAGCTTGTCCCAAGACATAGGCCTCTTCCAGAGATTTCCATTTCTCCGTATCTTTTGCTGTTTGCCTCCATGCTCCTCCAAAAACATATTTAAAATTGTCTTCCCAGCTGAAGAATGGTCTCTCTTTCTTCCTTTTTCCCTCTCTTGGGTACCATTCCAAAGTATCCCTTGTCCATTTATCAATTTTTTCTCTCATCACGTGTCCTGCCAATGCCATTTTTGCTGTTTTATTATGTGTGTGACTTTTTTAGTCTTTGATTTCCTGTTTATTGTGGGCAGTTTTACTTTATCTTTCAATTTTATGTTGAGCACACTTCATTCCATACTATTCTGACAAATATCAAGATTTTTGTAATGTTTTTAGTGAGTAAATTATTATGGATCCTGCTAATTCCTGGCCTATTCTTATTCTGCTGCACAATACCACTTTCATACATTATCAACTACATTTTCTGCTATCAATTTATAAAGAATTGACGCATTGTGTGTGACATTCAAAAAAGGAATCCATACATTCAATAAAAAATGGCAAAGGAGACTCCTTTAACCAATTACAGATTACTTAAAACTTTTTTCTTACAGGATGTAAGGCTGATAACATTAAAATCAAATGTTTCTCCACTGCACTATAAACCAGGAGATGTGTACAACATTCGCCCGCGTAATAGTCAGGAAGACGTGAATGACTTATTCAGCATTTTTGAAGAACATCATATTGATATCAAACCATATTACAGGCTTTTGGTAGAACAGTGCCACGAAGGTAAGGTCTACTTTATACTGTAAATTGCATCAAATTCATACTACAAACGCCCGAGCATCGCTTTTCTACAGTCTTTTATGCATAGAATAGACTTTATGTTTTTTTTTTAATTATGCGTATGTATAATTTCTCAACGAAAAGTTTATGCGTTTTGATTTTGATCGTAGTCATAAAAATTAATCCGACAATAATAAATAATTACATTCTCGCATAAGTGAAATTAGTCTTATCTTTATTATTTAACTTTAATTATTTTTACTTCCATTCGTTATGTATGCATAATTTTAAGTACAATCACGATCTTCGTATCTAAAATAGTGGTGAAGGTTTATGCTTCGAACCACAGATACTAAAATTAGTAGCGTAATTTCGACGATATAGAATCGAAATCATTATTTTGTAGAATTAATCTCTATAGCAGAATAGCGATGTTTGAAAAAATTACAAAAGCGCTCTACCGCCGCGCGGCGCGCGGCAATATTTCAATAGAAATGTTGGCGCTTAAGTACTCAATGGAATAACTAAACGCACTGTCAATGTCAAATGCGATAACGCACGTGGATTCGCTCTGGACCTTTTGGAGGGAAAAGTGTCGTTTTTATTTTGACTTTCAATTATTTTGTGAAATCTAGTTTAAAGTGGAATAGGATAATGCTATTGTGCCTTAATCGAAGATTAAAACGCGAAATTATACGAATCTCGAACTAGAATACCCGTATCGGCCCGTTTTAAGGAATCCCGAGTCAATCCAAGCACGCCGCCTCAAATTGCCTATCCTCTTTGTGGCGGCCATATTTACAGAAACATAATTTACAAAGTGAAACCAAAATGAAGAAAAGAAAATGAAGAATAGGCTGTATGGCATTATGCCAAAGCCGTTAAAACTGTACTTAAAAAAAAAAAGATAACGCACATGTTCTGTCAAATTCGTGTTTAGTGATGTTTTACAGTTGTTTGCATTTATAATTCATGTAAAAGTCGGGAAGACATAAGCTTCTAATAAATGTTTGATTAAGAACAAAAATGCTTCGGCGACAGGCGCGTTTGC
This sequence comes from Hyposmocoma kahamanoa, assembly GCF_003589595.1. Lineage (NCBI taxonomy): Eukaryota > Metazoa > Arthropoda > Insecta > Lepidoptera > Cosmopterigidae > Hyposmocoma > Hyposmocoma kahamanoa. The sequence goes on from NW_020653900.1 coordinate 13,115,807, forward strand.
GCCGCGAGTACTTGTACAGAAAGTCGGCAGAAGACAAACAAAAAAATATTCAAGCTAAAAAAGATCAATTGAAACGAAGTTTGGAAGAAAACATCCCTATTCATGGCGATTTGCGTAAAGAAGCTCTAGCTTTACAGAAAAGAATAGAATTTGAAGACAAAGGTAAGCTATTTTGACGATGAGATACCAATATTGTTTAAAAAATATAACCTAAAACTGTATAAACTTTTCAATATTCCCATTCAATTTATTGACTGTTATAACAAATAATAATATCTGTTAGATTATTTCATTATGTTTACTATGGCTGGCTTATTGACAATGTCAAAACAAAGTGTTTTATTCCGTCACCACCACGCATTCAACCACCCCTAGTATCCAATGGGGTAAGAGGAGACCATGGCACTCGACTCGCTACGCTCTTGACTAACTTTCGCCTCCACTTGCGTCAGTCTCATAATATAAATAAAACTTCATACTCTTCCTAAAGTTCCAATTAACATTCTATACTAGTAATAATAATTCATTTATTTGTGAAAACAGGTTTAACCGCCTCTGTGACCGAACGGGTGCCACGCCGGACTGCGACATAGAGGTCCAGGGTTCGATTCCCGGGCCAGGAGAAATATTTGTTTTGTCTTACATTTGTTTCTCTTGTGAGTTTGGGTGTAATTTGTCTATGTTTGTGTCCATGGCACTACAGGTTTTTCCTAGTGTGAGGCTATGAGTGTGTGCATTATTGTTATATAGATGGTGACATGTACAAAAACAAGTATAGTTTCACAGTGTCCAGCCAGACATTAGACATACAAGTATTGAAGGTGTTTTACTTTCACTCACAATGGTGGGGGAAATGCTGTAATTGACATTTAATTCATTCTTTCTGTTGTTTTATTAGTACTTCTTTATTATCACCTAACTTTACTTTCCAGGACCAGAACGTGCAGCAGTAATAGGAGGTTTTAGTGGTGGAGCAAACACTCTCAGTTCTCAGGATGATGAGTACAGATATGCAGGGGTTGAAGATCCGAAAATTATGATCACTACTTCTCGGGATCCTAGTGCACGATTGAAGATGTTTGTTAAGGAACTTAGGTAAGAAAAAGAAACATTTATTTTCACAGCAGCAGATTATTTGCTAATAAAATAAAAAATAACAATAAATAAAAAATGTTCATTAAACATTTTTGTACAGTATTCAAATGTTATCTGCAGCATTAATTATCTTTTTCAAATGCTAATGACAATCTCGTCGTCCAATTACACACGTTCTTTTAAATTTTTTAATATTTCTTGGTTTCTAGGTTAATATTCCCAAACAGCCAGCGAATGAATCGTGGTGGATACGAAATGTCACAGCTGATACATGCATGCCGTGCCAATGATGTCACAGATTTTATTATTGTACATGAACATCGTGGTGTGCCTGATAGCCTGGTGAGTGTCAGAGCCTTCTTCCTGTCTTTGTAAAGTCAGCATTGGCATGATATGAACAATTGAAAAATTTCAGCTATATAAAAAAACTTTATCTTAGAAAGTAATTAAAAATAGCATGTTGTATTCATATAGTTAATTTGTGCTAATAATTTGAATGTTTAATAGTATAATATGACTGTAATCTGATATTGAGGACTTTGTTTATTTAACAGGTTATCTGCCACCTCCCTTATGGTCCAACTGCATCGTTCACCCTGTCAGGTGTAGTGATGCGACACGATATACCTGATATAGGACCAATGAGCGAGCAGTACCCGCATTTGATTTTTCACAACTTCAAAAGCTATTTAGGTGAGGCTTTTTAGCAGACACTTTAGACCGATTTATTTGAATTTATTTGAAAATTATAGCTAACAGTATTAAGATTATCAATCAATTCAAGTTCAAAAGGGTGAAATTAAATGTGGGCAACACATTTTGCTAATACACCGATTTTTTTTTTTTTTTTGTGTTATTATTTGATTGGCAATCGGCCGCCAGGCCATAAGCGAATCTTTTGAATGAGAGAAGATGTTTTTGGTGGAGCGGCCAGTGCCACACCTCCGAACTATAGAACATGGCCTCGCTTAAGCCGTTTGACCATAGTTGATGGCTCTAGAATTTCTACGATGAGTGGGTTCGGGTGGCAGGATAGTCGTTCTTTGTACTTGGTTTTATGTCGGTCGATCTCAGCAGCTACCGATATCACGTTTAGAGGATACGCCATTTACAGAACCATCTGTGGGTAAGATCTAGTTGGAGTTGGAGATTTGTGCTAGCCTTAACTGGATTCCCGTCAAAGGACAAAAGGGCTATATCAGCGGCGTATGTAGCAACTGTGATGTTATCTGATATTGGTAAGTCCGATGTAAAGATGTTATACAGAACCGGGCCGAGGACTGAGCCCTGTGGTACGCCTCCCAGAATATTGCACATGTTTGATCTCGCTTCTCTGTGTTTAACTTGGAAGGAACGACCCGACAGGTAGGACTCTATGAGAAGAAACATCGAGTGTAGAAGTCTGTCTTTAACCTTGGCCAACAATCCCTTGTGCCACACCCGATCGAAGGCTTGCTGCACATCGAGGAAGGCCGCAGAATAATATTTTTTGTATTCAATGCTCTGTCGGATTGTGTAGTATAACCCTATGAACCTGCTCAATAGTTGAGTGAGACTTACGGAATCCAAACTGGTGAGTTGGCACAACACAGCAGTCATCCATAAGCGGTTTGAGTCTGGCGAGGATTATGCTTTCCCAGAGCTTAGACATCACAGGCGTTAGACTTATGGGCCGGTATGAGGAAGCCTCTTGTTCTTGTCTAGAGCTGTCGCCAAGTCAGACTCTTCATCGGTCACTTTATCATTCGGTTTAAATACTTCAGCTAGGTGCTTAGCAAATACTTCCACCTTTTCTGTATTTGTTCTCGCCCATGTTCCCGTTTCCGTTCTGATAGGAGGGTGCTGTTGTTGGGGTCTATTTAAGCCTTTACTTGCCTTCCAAAGTGAGTGCTCACCATGTCCAGCAGACGCCATCATATGCAAGTTAGTGTTAACTACAGAGCTGATTGATGCATTGATGATACTTTTCAGCTCTTTGCATGCCTTATTGTATCTATATTTGCCTAGAGAATGACGCGACTGATGCCAGACTCGTCTTAGACGGCGCTTTTCCAGGATCGTTGCACGAATATTTGATGGTAGGGTGGGAATGCGTGGAGTTGAATCCTGTTCCGGTGTGTTAGCCCTACCTGCTACTTGGATAAGGTTCGCGATTGTATGCATGCTCCATCTATCTCATCGGAGTCCTAAAGGGGATTGGTAGTTTTATATTTTGATTTATGTAGCTTCTAAAACCATCCCAATCAGTTGTATGGTTTACAAGTGATTCTGCCTTTTCATGAGTAATCACACTCGTATTCACTGTCAGAATCACTGGTGTATGATCTGATCTGACCTGTATGATCCATCCAAGCTCGATTCGATTTTCGTATTCACATGAGCCACACCCTGACTCAGGAAGAAGTCCAGAAGGTCGGACAGCTTTCTAGGGTCACTTGGCCAATATGTTGGTTCTCCAGTCGATAAAGATAACACACCAATTGGCCTTAAAAAATAGTTTGTTTCAGCGGGATAGATATATGGTGGTCTCAGTGACACATGCTGTACAGACCTTGAACAAGCTACACTAATAACAATGATAAACAAATATTTTTTCCAGGTCTCCGAACTATGAGTATTCTGAAGTATCTATTCCCTGTACCAAAGGAAGACTCGAAGCGTGTGATCACATTTGCTAACAACGACGATTATATTTGCTTTAGGCAACATACTTATAAAAAGGTGATATACTGTTCATAATTTTAAATTAAACAATTTTAAATTTAATATAGAAAAAAGATGAAATTAACTAATCCCATTTTTTCAGGCTGGCAAGGACATAGAGCTAACAGAAATAGGTCCACGGTTTCAAATGAAGCTTTACGAAATAAAGCTCGGAACACTCGAGGCGTTAGACGCAGCGGATACAGAATGGGCGCTGCGCCCGTATATGAACACGAGCGCAAAGCGTCGATTCTTAAGCGATGATGATGGATGGAT
>NW_020653900.1:13120280-13154534 GCF_003589595.1 Hyposmocoma kahamanoa
TAATTCGTGCGGCTACACCCTGAGATTGTATTTAGCAACGCAAAATCATCCTCGGTGAATGAAGAAACGAAACGTACCTATTGGCAAAAATCACGCGAGGAATCGCTTGCGCATTAACCCTCCCAATCATTTTGTGGATAATATACATTGTTGGGATGTGAAATAAGAATAGTAGTTCTAGTCCCACTAGTTCTGTTGACAGGACTACTGGCACTTTTCTTCTGGGAATCGTAAATCCCATTTGTTCTATTAACAGAACAAATGGGATTTATGATTCCCAGTAGATCTGTCGTTTCTGTCCGATTATTCCCACTAGTTCTGTTGTATTACGTATTTCCTTCCCATTAGGTTCGCTACATACATAATGTTTGAATTGCCCCTTTGGTGTACCTTACATCACCTCGCATTTTCACAAACGCAGCCTCTGAAGAAGCACTTGAACTTCGTTTTCGGTTCACGCAGCCCATTTTTTGACTAATTTAGGTAGATCTCTCCATACTACAAATTTGATTATAAACTGATTGTCTGGTCTTCCACAGAACCTTACACACTTCGGAACAACTACTCTTCACATCATTTTTTTGTGACAAATGTATCTCATCCATTTAATCTTATAAGATTTAAACTCCAACAGTACGACATAATATTGACATAATAAATAAATATTTCCTTTCCAGACATGCCAGTCCCACAATTCCTATCAACACCACTAACACTCCACGAAATAGCTGAACAATACTGGGACCTTAAGGCTTACCCAACACAATACGTCTTCTCTCTTCTCGCATTGATCTCTGATGACAAGTTAGAGAGGGACAAATGTATAGAGCTCAGTTCACCTGAAGGGCAAGAGGACTGGTTGAACTATTGTAGGAGACCCAGACGGACCATTCTTGAGGTGAGTGTTGTAACAAGGCATACACGGTACAAACGCTATACCCTGTAGATTAACCACCATTGTTCTCTACAGGTTCTGCACGACTTCCACAAAACTGCAACAAAATTAACCATCGAAGTTCTCTTCGAGCTGTTCTCTTCAATCAAGCCGCGCTCCTTCTCAATAGCCAGCACCAACAGTGTACAACAGGGACGGTGTTTAGACTTACTTGTAGCTGTCGTTAAATATTACAGCAAGTTGAAAAAACCTAGGTAAGCAGGTCACCTCTAGAAGGTTTAGGCAATAGCATGCTAGTTCAATGCGCCTTGGTGACTTCACCACCTTTTCACCACTATGTTTTTCTTTCATCATATTGAGAGGTGTTGCTTATAAACATTCACAAATATATGTAACTTAGAAATTAAAGTCATGGTAAAATATATAATCTAGTACGATGTTAATAACAATTTCAGTTAATAAAAACAACAACAAAATAAGGACCACGGTCTGAAACATGTCGAGCAAAAATTCGACTTAAAGTCTATACGCATAACAGTGAAAGTGTTGAATCAAACAGTTTGGAAAAAATGTATACTAAAATATAGGATATGCCAGTGTATATCCTAAATTTTACTATAAATTTTTTCAAAAAGGAAAACAGTCTACATAACGAAAAATCAATAACCGGGTCAACAGTAAAATTCTGAAAGAGCAATCAATTCCATGTTCCTGCCAGTATCAAATCTTCTTTTTCACCTCATTCGAAATCTGCGCGCAAAAGCGTTTTTTTGCACGCTAGCGTGGAAAAGATTTTTGAAACTCGAACTTTACGATGGACTGTGGTGCACTTAACTTTTTCTTTCGATGAAAAAAAAACCAAATGACACGTTCAACTACGCGATTTGTTGTACATTATTTATGTAATCAGTATGAAAACACGATTCCTAAACATTTTCACGATAGAAAACAACACAAACTTACCTCGAAAATTTTCAAGAATACCGCTGTATTCAATAGGTACTATATATACCAATGATTTTTTAAATATAAAGAACACATACATATAGTATACGATATACATTTTTCAAATGGCTTAAATTTCGCTTGTAAAATATGTAATAAATTCTGAAATAAAGCCAGTGCGGCAGGGGCTCGGCCCAAGCAAAATGAACCGTATTATAAAATAGTACGGGAAAAAATTGAGTTCGAGATTGAGTATCGATTCTTAAATATTCGTTAGGTTAGTAGGTTTCTTATTCAAAAAAGATGTTAATAACGTCAGGTCAGTAGAAACACGGTAATTTCAATTGGAAATTAACAAGAGCCGAGTAGCAAAATGTTGACGAACGCGAAGACTGGTGACACAAATTAACGGTGGTGCGTTCAGCAGGGACCTTGAAGATACCATGTCCGCGCAAACTATGAACTCTCTTATTTCCCCAATTCCCCACACGTAGAAATACTCAAACCCCCAAATGAGTTATTTTACAACTCCATTCCCCACAAAATCCCCAATAATATTTTTAATTCCCCAGACATTTCATTAAGTAGCCTAAAATCGCCTTTTCCTATTTCAAACATTGCCTAAACATCGCCGAGTCGCCGATCACTCGTTTACCCTCAAAGTAGCCTAAATGTACCCTTTTGGACGACTGCCGCGTCTATGCTGTTCCCATATCACGACTATCTGTCGTGACTTTGTTGTTTATTTTATTGTTGAACGACTATCGGTTCACGGCAGCCGCCTTGTCGTTTGCACGACAGAATCATTTGAAACTGCGATTATCTGTCGTCACATTTTTTATCGTAACGTTTTATTTATTTGTCATGAAAGTCTGTCGTCGTAACGTCAAAAAAATCGTGAACGACAGTTAATCGTGTTGTACATACTATATGTGAACAACTTCATTTAAATATACAAGTCACGACACTTTAAATTGTACGACTATCTGTCGTCACGACATAATGGGTACACGCCCTTAGTCTCGCGTGTTCGACTGTACGCGCAAAGTCTGACGTCATCAGAGTTAATCTTCAATATTTCAGATTGGGATTATGCTCAAATTGGCTAAAGAGCTTGCAGCCAGGAGATCGAGTCTACGGATGGATCAAGAAGGGGACGTTGGTCTTTCCTGAGGACAGTGTAAGTTTTCTTTTTTTTTCATCTGATCCAACGTGGTAACCGGAACCTGTATATATTCTTGCATTTAGAATACATTTTGTTTCTTGTGCCTGTGTTTGAGGTATTACTATCTCTTGGACAAGCTACGACCACGGCCTATTAAATAAAGTCATTTTTGGACTTAGGTCTTTCGAAAGGCGAGTATTTGCCGTATAACAGAGTTGGCGGTCACTATAAAGTTGTATAATACAAAGTGGACTCACACTATGGACTCATTCTGAACCGCTATGAGTGCCATAGCGGCAATGAGATAAGGTGTATAGATTGGTTATGGAAAGGTCATATTATTTTAACCAAACAAGGTAGTGGTGAAAAGTGCCCCCGACATTAAAACAGACTAATTGATTCTGACATAATCAATTAGTCTGTTACAGTTAGGCTCAAGTCACACTGGCGCAGAGTCGAAGCGTCGCGACGCGTCATGTTTTTCGCCTATAGCATATTCATCTCTATTTTCCCATTATTAAGGTACAAATTTGTATTATGCAAATATAGAGTCGCGCGTCGATGCTTGGTTACTTGAGCGCAGTGAGGCGTCAGACACAGACCACAATGTGATCCGAGCGCACTAATGCGAGCGACGTCGCGCGTCCCCAAGCGTTGTAGTTGAAAAACAGGACGCAACGCGACGCATCAACTCTGCGCCAGTGTAGTTGAGCCGTAGTGTACGGGGGTAGGTGGTCCTCGCGACGTCGGCTCGGACCACGGAAGTATTTATGTGGTCTGTGGCTCGGAGGCTTGCAAGTACACTTCAGGCGCGCTAGATGGGGTTGACACGCTACAGTTTCTACATGAGGCCTTTGGTAATGCATATCATTTTGCCCATATACATTTTTATGTTGGTGAGTACTTTGATGCTTGTTCTAGGTCACACCGCACATCCTCATAGGTCCTGGTACAGGCCTTGCCCCATTAAGAAGTCTTCTCCAGGAACGCGTACAACAAAACACAGCGACTAAACACAATATGCATTTATTCTTTGGATGCCGATATAGAAACAAGGACTTCCACTGTAGAGAAGAATTAGAGGAGTATGAAAAAGAAGAAAAATTATCACTGTATTGCGCTTTTTCGAGGGATCAAGAGAATAAAGTGTAAGTTATAATTAAGTTTTTTTTAATAAAATAGGAATGTCATCTCATCGTATCGATGGCACACAACTGTAATACTTGCCATGGTGGGGAAAGGGCTATTATCACGCTGAATAAGTTCCTAACGCACATTCAGATTGCTAATGTGTTCGCGGACAATTTGTCTCAACTCATAACTGCAATAGCACGCTATATAAATTGTAATTATTATAAAACTAGGTAATCTTGTATTATATATTTCCAATTATTGTGCCTCATTTTATTGTGTTACAATTGTTTTGTTATATTTAAGATATCATTATTGTATCAAACTTAATTTATCTTGCTGGACGTTTGAGTTAACCTGTAAGTCCACAAGAGTCTTATAATAAATAAATAAAAGGATTTGCCAATCGGCGTAAGGTAAAGTACTCGCCGATTGATGCACAGGGCGCGCCAGACGACGATGATGAGCCTTCGAATTATATTTTTCCAATTTTTCTGAAATTTTTCGCGTGCCTTATTCCAGCGTGACCATGGTAGAGTCTTTGAAATTTGACTAGTCAGAAAAAAAGACGAAGAAAATTAGATTTAGTCGGTCTGTCGTTCAGAAGTTACAAGGGTATCTTACTCTCCACGCTGGAATAAGCTTATTCAAGCGGCACCCTTTCTCAATCTCGAGAAACACAACACCTAGCTTAGATCTAATTACACTAAAAAAAGTCGTGATTTAGTCGGTTCTGGGTGCAATCAGATCTAAGATAGGCGCTGTGGTTCTCGGGATATAAAAATGGTGCCGCCGGAATAACCTTATTCCAGCGTGGACAGTAAAACACTTTAATAACTTCAAAACGGCGTAACGACTACATCTAATTTATTACGACTAGAACCGACTAAATCACGACTTTTTTACTGTAGTCAGATCTAGGCTAGGTGTTGTGGTTCTCGAGATTAAGAAATGGTGCCGCTGGAATAAGCTTGTTCCAGCGTGGACAGTAAAACACCCTTATAACTTTTGAGAGGCGGACCGACTAAAGTAAGTTTTTTTGCGACTAGAACCGACTAAATAGCGACTTTTTTCTGGCTAGCAAAATTTCAAAAACTCACCCCTGGTCTCGCTGGAATAAGACACGCAAATTTTTCCTGTATAATTTCCACTCTTTGTTCGCAAAATTACTCAACCCTGTAGAATTCAGATAAGCAGGCAACTTTACAGCTGTGTTCAAGTCTCTACAGCTTCGCCTCCACTAAATCCGAGTCACCTATAAACCTCACAGTTTTGAAACTATTTAGTATTTAACAAATCACTATTTATTTACAGTTACGTCCAACACAAAATAGCTGAAAACGCCTCAACTCTATGGCATTTGATAGTAACAGAAAACGCCTACATCTTTCTCTCTGGGAACGCAAAGAACATGCCTGACAATGTCCGTGACGCATTTGTTGAAGATGTTTTCTGTAAGATTGGTGGACTTAGTAAAATTGATGGGAAGAGCATGTTGCAGAGTTTGGAGAACTGTAATCGAATGCAGGTGGAAACTTGGTGACGGTGGAGACTTTTGTATCAAAGGAATATTTTTAGGGTAGATAGAATGATAGTTAAAAATTATTCGCTACACATTACAGGGTACAAGTAGTGACTGATGAGAATGTAATTTATATTAAGAAGAATACTGATTTTTCATGTAAAATAGTGATGGACATAACATTAATACGAGGAATAAACATAAACTAGCTGTTCTTAGGGGTCGTTTTCACAAAGTTAAAAAATCATTTAAGGGGCACTGCTATAATAAGATTTCGGTTAATATTCAGAATTTGCCGGATAATATAATTACACCACAGCTTCTGTATGCTTTGATGACATTCTCTAGCCCTTTCAGTTGTTTCTACCAAAGATAGTTTTAAGTATTTTAGATAACATGAACTATAGTCTGTCTTTTTTGGTAACGCTTATTCAGCCCATTATTCGTCCGTTTGCTGGCCACAGGTTCATTTGAATTGTCAATCTTTGTAAGTTCATACATACATACACTGCATTTAGAACTAAGTCTATTAAAATATAAAGAGGAGACATATTTTAAAGTTTTTCAATTTTTAAAGAATCAATAAAAATTGATTTCGACACTAGTAGGCCAACTGTCAAAATAGGAAAGAAAAAGGCAGTAACGCAATTAGTAATCATTAGAACGTCGTAACATTCACAATTCAGACATTTTTGGCAAGATTTTACCTACTTTCACAATTTATCGATAAAATTGTCGACAACATCTACATGACTTTTTAAAATTTTACGAAAACTGGCAACCTTGCATGTTATTTTGCTCCGTCGCTCGTCAAATTAGACTATAATATCTAATTACTAAATTAAAGAGCAACCCCTAGATGTCTTATTGTTTACAGGAGAATCAGCCTTACGAATGGGTAGTAGTATTAAATTATTACATTAACGACTTCTTCGAAATGTTTTACCTAAGAAATAAAGACATTTTTAATTGAGAATGGAATATTTTACTATTTCGGAAGTATAAATTTTTTAATTAGTCGAGTTTTTGTATATATTTTATTTTATATATTTTTATGCCATTTTGATTCTTAGAAATTCTCGGGTGCGAGGGTATTCAGAATGATTGTAAACATTCAAAGCTGATAAAATGCGTTGTTAAATTATATATTTATTTTTTATTGTTTCGGGTGGTAACGCAATTATATCAACAGCCGGTATAATCATGATGATTTATGGTGAAATTAGATGACACAAAGAGTAACCAGTAAAAAGGCTTTTCTCTGACCAAGAAATTTTATTTTAATAATTTACTATCTTAATATATAATCTTATCATTTACTTATTGTACATTGAAGTCATGCGCGATACAAGTTTTTCCTTAAACTGTACATGCGCACTCGCAGGAAAGCTTGAATATAGAAACGTTCTTTATTTTTATACCCATAATAAAAATATAAAAAGTGGTATGTCAAACTAACAAAATTCTTCTTCATCTTCTTCTTTTTGCTTATTTGCGGTGCCCTTTGATTGATAGCGTTTGACCGTTTGTCCATCTTTATCCCCATGACACACGTTAAGAAAAAAGTAATTAAATAATAATGGTTTTCATGTTACAAACACTAACTACTACTAGGCAGTCCCCATAGCTTAAGGTTGCCAGCATCGCGTTTCCGCTCTGGCGGTTCTTTGTCCTCGCAAGCAAATGCCACTAGGTAGCGGGACGGATGCCATGCTACAGTGAACGTTGCTGCTTGGACCGGGATCTCTGCTACTTTTTCGCCTGAAAATAATAATTATAATTTTTATACAAGGTGTAAAAAGATCCTTAACGACAATTAAAAATTAAGAAGAATTACGTATTCTTCTTAATTTTTGCAGTAGACAAAGTTGCAGTGGACAGACCCGCATTTAAATTAAAACCTTTCTGGTAAATAACCATAATTGTGAAGTTATAAATACTTGATTGTTTAACATAATACCTGTTTCTGTGTCACCAATATCAATGACATGATCTTCGCTAGCCGAAGCGAGCAGTCTGCCGTCGAAGCTGAAGGACAACGTTCGTACAGGCCATTCTAACCTAAACAAAAAAGCAATAAAGATAAATTATTTAACAGAGTATAATTATGTACTTAAAGGTAAATACGCTAAACGGGTAATTTTCGGGTTAGTTTTCTCTACCTATGTTCGGTGTCATCATAGAGTATTATAAGCATTGACTTACAAATAAATGGACGACGGGTTTAATACAAAAACCACGAAAAAAATGTCCCAAGTCAACCTATTTAAACGTAGTGACATGTAAAGGAATATGAAAAATCTAAAACGTTGAATTTAAATTGTAATGTCATCGCAGTACTGTCTAATTCTGCTTGCTTCGCTGTCAGTCGAACAAACGAAGACTAAAGCGTGAATGACGCTCTGTATACGATTTTAACGCCCTACAAGTTCGGACACTTTTTGCGCGGACCCGACGTCCATATAATTGTAAGTCAATGATTATAAGTATAATATTCGAGTGTAGTATCCTGAAATATTATTTTCACCTAACTAGCTCGTAAAGGCTTTCTTTCTCATTAGAAACAATGGACTGTGTTGCACCTAACTTTTTCTTTCAATGAAAACAAAATCATAGTGCCACGACCAACTACGCGATTGAAATAATAACAAAATAAAATCTCTCTTTATTGCCTCCAAAATAAACAAAATGAAATTACAAAAAAAAACCTTAAAAAAGCAACTACACTGAAGATACAACGTAAATATTTTTGGTATTAGAAATTTTTATTAAAGGAGGTGTCCCAGTTGGTGCTGCTCCTGTTCAGGACAGTCGCAGCGCTGGTTTTCATTTGTCGTACATTATTTATGTAATATAAATCCATTGGTATATTTTAATCTTATTATTGGTGACATTAAATTGACAACGATAACTAATTTTGTTTATTAAATTATTTTAATTCGTCGAAGAACTAAACTAATTTGTTATAGTTCAACTGTTTTTCTTTCATCTACCATTTTCCTCGCTATAGTGAGGTGAAAAGTGTGTTGCGTCTCGTGCCTTGAAACCTTCGCTACGCTCAGGATTCTATTTTTGACCCACTCGCTTCACTCGTGATTCAATCTTAGAATCCGTCGATTGCTCAGGTTTCAATACAACCACTCGCGTTAATTAAAGAACAACTTTGCCGCCTTGCATAACAAATAACTATTATTATTTCATGAGAAATGCTCAAATACTTATTATATTAAAAATTGCCACCAAAATTAGACAGATAAAACTAACCTGAAAATTAGTAAAGTAAAGTAAAGTAAAGTATTTATTGCTTCCATGTGTTACATAGGTCTTAAAATTTACATACATAGTGTCAACATGACCCTGTTAAGGCGCCGCAATTAAAAGTATAATAAGAAAATAAAAATAAAACATAATAAGAACTTAACAATTTTTTCTAAGACAACTTATATAACTAACAAAATGTAAAAACTAGTAATTAAAACAATAATTGAAAAAAAAATATATTAATTAATTATACTTCAAAAAACTCTTTTAAACTGTAATAACATTTTTTTATCAAATGTGCTCTAAGCTGTTTATTAAATAAATTAGTCTGCGATTTGGATGAAATTGTATTGGGGAGTTTATTGAAAATTTTAATTGCCATTACAAATGGTCCTGAGCTGTGCATATTTGATTTCGAGCTAGGTAGCGCAAGTCTATTTCCATGTCTGAGGTTCATCGGCTGAGTGTATGTGTCTTTTGCTCTGGTGAATAAGTGTATGTTATTGTTAACAAATTTGCATATTTCTAAAATGTATAATGATGGTACAGTTAAAATATTTAATTTAATGAAATGTGGCCTGCAGCTGTCCAATGGGTCGGCGTTTACCAGTATTCTTATACATTTTTTTTGCAGAGTGAACAAGCGCAAAGCATCTGTGCTATTGCCCCACAAAACTACACCATAGCTCAGCCAAGCATAAGCATAGTAAGCAGCAGTTGCTGTTTTTATGTCCGTGGTTCTCTTCAGTTGCAGCAATACATAACTAAATCTACTGAGTTTTCCTGAGATATTATTAATGTGTTGTTTCCAGTTTATATTTGTGTCAATTGTTATTCCAAGTAAGTTAAAAGTATTCACTGTTTCTATTGGAGTGTTATTCATTGTAAAATTTATATGCGTGGAGTGGAGTGGAGTCTTTTGATGTTGATGTCTTGTTTATTTATTTATTTATTTATTTATTTATTTATTCATTTAACATTTGTAGCTTTACAGATAAATCCAAATCGCTACAAACAAAAACAAGATATAATCAAATATATATAATCAAATAACATACAAACAAATAAACATAATACAGTTCACAGGATTGAACTCACAGGCATCATTGGTTCAAACACTTTCCTGCATTCAGACATCAGACATCCAATCGTGCTGTCAAACAAATCAGAGTGTGGTGCCGCCTCGAGAACGGAGTTGAGGAGCGTGATGGCGCGCAGCACCGGTGTGTTTCGGTGTGCCTGCGTGATGATTACCCAAACGTTTCATAATAACTGGGTGACTCATGTTTGACGACCTCCGTGGTTGCGTGGCTTGCAAACTACTTTTCGTGGTGTCGCCATCTCTGAGGCCCTGGACTCGATCCCGTAGAAAATAATTTTTGTATATTGTCTCGGGTGTGGGTGTTTGTGGTACCGTCGTTGTTTCCGATTTCCACAACACTAGTGCTTTAGTTATCCACTTTGGAGTCAGAGCAGCGTATGTAATGTTGCCTAATACGTTTTTTTTATTTATGTCAACTCGTAACCATGGAGCGTGCGATTGTCAACCCGTGAGCATGACACTTGCAACAGTTTGGAAATGTCGGGAAAATAATATTGTTTAGAAACCTGTAGCTAGTGACAATAACTTACAATTAATTAAAAAAATTTACTTAATTAAATATAGGACTTTACGAAATTGTAATTTTATTTTACGTTATTGCATTTTCACTATATTTTGTGTTTATTATTATTTTTACTTATACATTTTATATTGCTTATAATAACTAATATTGTTTATATTAGACAATTACTTAATCTCTTCACATTCCTTTTCAAGTTGTCGTAAATGATTAAATTCTATTTCCTTTCGATCATCGGGGGACCAGACGTAGGCTGGGGTTCCACCCCCATGTGGAAATTCCAAGGATTCACACGAAGCGTTTCGCTTCCACAATTTATATGGCGAACGGCTATGAGTGAATTTCCCTGCCCACAGATTTGTTCCCCGAACGGTACAATCTGGGTCTTTTCAAGGCGAGAGTGAATAGGCATTATTTATGTGTGCTCCATCGTCGAGTTCATCGTCACTTTCCATCAGGTGAGATGGAAGTCAAAAGCGCACTGATTTTTTATAAAAAAAAAATTATATAAAGTAGGATTCTTTGCCAAATTTCTCGGATAAAATTGTAAGTAACATCACGTTGCCATGCTTTGCCAGGATGCAACACCACGTTACTGTATACTTTTCCTACACAAGTAGGAAAATTCATACTAACCTCGAGAAAACTCGTAAGCAAGCCAGCTCCTCATTGTCCCAGAGCGAAACGAGCGCGTCAGCCGAGCCGGTTGCGAAGTAGCGCCCTGTAGGGTCATGCTCGATGCAAATGCATGTGCCAGGGTGCGCCTTTAGCACTGTCTGCAGTTCTAGGGAGGGGTAGCTGGAGACAAAATGTAACATTGTGATTGCATGTTGGTCAAAATATCTATGTGGTGACCAAAAGTTAAGTAAAGTGTGTTAAACTCCACAAAACGTGTGTAATTAGCCAAAATTTTAGACATAAAACGAAATATGGCATTTAAACTACTTTCTACCAAGGGCGAGCTCCCATTATGTCGTGACGACAAATAGCCGTGCAGTTTAAAGTGTCGTGTATGTCAACACGATTACGACTGTCGAGACAATGGGAAGAGCTAAAACGACAGCCGTCAGACTATAAATAAAACGTCACGACAGATAATCCAGCTTCAAACGATTATATCGTGCAAAAGATCAAGGCGGCTACCGTGAACCGATAAATAGTCGTCACGCGCTATCTAATGGAAACAGCTAGACACAGTTGTTGAACGATAAAATAAACGTCCACGACACAGTCACGACAGAAGTCGCGATATGGGAACAGGAGGCTAGACGCGACAGTCGTCTCACGATAAATAAAATAACGCACACACTCAACTTAGCCCCGCACTAGGGAAACCCTTTTTTTTTTACGGGGGGGAAATCTTTATGGATACCCCTGAGCCCAGGGAGACTCAGGGGTTATGTGGGGACTCTCCCTCCACACTGGAAGGCCTACCGTACTAAAACCCCCCCGGGTTTCCCTCTCGCCGGTTGAGTCAGCGCCGTGGGATCAGTGAACATTCACCACGACGCCGCCCGGCCGCCCTAGCTTGCGCCAGGGCTCCCGCGCGAACGGAGGGACGAGTCGGTTGTCCTCCGACCCGACCCCCAGACGAGTGAGGCCGTGCAATGCAGGCTCCGGAGTCGCACTAGGGAAACCCTGTGCCGCATGTGCCATGCACACACACATAGACAACCACAAATTATACCCAAACTCACGAAATAAATAAATGTAGATCAGATATTTTTCCCGGCCCGGGAATCGAACCTGGGACCTCCACGTGGCAGTTCGGCATGGTAACCGTTCGGCCACGGAGGCAGTTAAATATAATAAATAAAACGTTACGACATAATGGGAATGTGCCCTAATTATCCGTCATACTTTTGACTAGTGTTGCAACAGACTTCTGCTTCTGGTTCTGCTTCCGCAATATTTATAACGGAACTTTAAAAAATAATTTGCGACGGACCAGGCGCTTGTACGGATTACTTGGCGGTGTAGCGCCCGTTTTTTCAATAGTTTTGTGTTGTGTAATAATTGCACTTAAATTATGAAACCAAAAACAATCCCCGTTGGGTTCTTTATAGTATTTACACTTCCGCTTCCGTTTCCGTTAAGATTTACTTTTGATATGTTTCCGTTATAACACTTCTGTTGCATCACAACTTTTCACATAAAGTAGTAATAGCTGTGAAATTAGTTAAGTGTTCAGAGATTGTATTTTATTTTATTAAAGGGAAACAAAAATAGTCATAAAACGGGTAGGTTGTGTAGGATACAACATCCATTACAACCATTAGGCCTGAAGTTTCACAATCAGATACAATTTGTCAAAATTTACTAGATAAAACAATATGAATAATACTTTGACATTGACAACAATTTTACTGTAATTAAATGTAACTGCAGCATAAAGGCGTTTTAATAATATTTATTAAAGTAAATACTGACTACTTTTAGGCCTTGACATTGTGCTAATATTGACATTTGACTGTCAGTGTGGTGTTTACCTTAGAGGATGGAAAAAAATATTCCATAGTCTAAGGGTGTTTACAGTAAAAGAAATGAGTACTTCAATATTCCACAATATGTCAAGCGTCAAAATAACTGGTCAACCTCGAGTATACTCACGTCATAATATGCACACAGCCAAGCCCATTTGTCAAGTAGAAAAGATCCGAGGAGAGATTCCACGAGATCTCATTCACTTCAAAATTGAACTGCTCTTCATTGACCTGAAAAATATGTGATTGAATTTTTCCATTTGAAATAATTTCCTTATATTCGTATTCACGCCCTTGGATACAATTTGGGGTAGGCAGAGACATTCTTCCTACTCTACATTTGAGGATGTGTCCAGAGGGGGAAAAACATGACATAATGTACAACCCAACTGAAATATCTATGACCTTGACTCCACTTCCCCTTCATCTCTTGTCACTACATCCATCCTCACCCACTGCATACCCTTGAAGTCACTTATTTATTTTTCCGCTCTGGTGGCATAGTTGCCAACATTTTCAAGAGTAAATTTGTTACAGATTGACATAATATATTTTTTCGTCATGTTATAAAAATGTTAATAAAATAAATACACTCACAACTTTATAAGTCTTAGTATCAATAAAAGAGATCAAATCCTCCTTATTTCCCACAGCTATGGTGCTCCCATTTGGTGACCATGCTATATTGATGTTCTCGCCTTTGGTGGGTATTGTTGCTGCACATTTGTGTGTCCTGTTATTTAATTGTCAATATAATTATCTAAGAGACTGTAAATACAAAACAATGACAAACCACCAGATAAGGAAGCCACAATGTACAATTTTTGCATTCTCTACCAGTCAACTGGAGAGCTGAGTTCAGATTAAATAATAGGGGTGCATAACATGACAAATAAAAACAGATAAATAACGCACAAATAAATCAAAATGTATAAATAACAATGATCATTATTTATATCCTATACATAACTTAACTATAAACAATCTATATATCTGCCGTCCACTAACCCAAACTGGTTGAAAATGGTCAAATATATTATGATTTAAATTGCAAAAAATAGAGCACTAAATTCTTTTTTAAAAACAGTTAACATTTAATTAAGTTGTTCAACTTATCGGAACTTACCCTAAGTATGCATAGCTGAAATATCATTAAAAACAATTGCAATATTCTAAAACTGGGTTGTACGATACACGATCGTACATTTTGCAGGATCAGCATGTTATGCCATTGACCGCTATTTAGGTTAATGCACTACGGAATGCACTTTAGTTATAAAACTCACTTGCTCGCCATCGCACATTCATCTATCAGTTATCATTTAAGCAGTTCGTTTAGCAATAAACTTCTAAATCCTATCAGACTTATCATTGAAAGGTGAACAAACCGTACATCTTTATGGTCCTTCGAGCCGGATCCTCGCGTGTGTAATTTTCGTAAAAATCTAACGTG
This sequence comes from Hyposmocoma kahamanoa, assembly GCF_003589595.1. Lineage (NCBI taxonomy): Eukaryota > Metazoa > Arthropoda > Insecta > Lepidoptera > Cosmopterigidae > Hyposmocoma > Hyposmocoma kahamanoa. The sequence goes on from NW_020653900.1 coordinate 13,134,758, forward strand.
AATTCGCCGCACGAGGATAGTGCATAAAATTGCAGTAACAATATCAGTGCAACGTGGAATAACATCTACTAAACACATCATCATCATCAGCTATCAGAATTATCAGATTATCAGCAGCAGTATCAGCTATCCGTCGTATCAGAAATCATCATCAGAAATCAGTATCAGAATTCATCATCAGTAATCAGCATCAGTAATCAGCAAGTCATCAGCATCAGTACATCAGCATCAGTACATCAGCATCAGTACATCAGCATCAGTAGATTATCAGTTTAGCTTTGTGTGTTTTTGGAGATCTTTGTTGGTAGCGAATCGGTTTCTCCGGCCTCCCACCAGCGGGTCTCACCGGGGAATTGAGAAGGCGCACATACCTACAAGGGTCCTATAAATACACAGCTAAAACAACAGTATATATCTAGCATTTCTAAAAGATAAAATCAATTATGGAGAATTCAATTGAAAAACAAATTCTGCGAATGCATAACATTGAGAGAATTCTCATAAATTTCAAAAAGGATGGGCCTGAACGGAAGACCTATTCAAATGTTAACAGAAGAATTAGCATGCTCTCTATGTATTGGAAGGAATTTGAGAGCAGTCATACGCAACTGATCGATTATCAAGATGTCGGTCACGTGTACTTCCGCCATAATTGGTATGAAGTTACGAAAAAGTTCTACAATGAATTATCAAAATATCTACATCGTTACTCATTATACACTGAAGATCAGACATCCCACTCTAAACCTGCCGCACCCCAATTGGAAATGTTGTCTAATTTACAAGGATTTCCAAAACTAGAAAGTAGTGAAAGCGCTTGTGGTTTTTTATGATATCTCAAAAAATTCTTTTGTCTCTTAGCCACATTTTAGTTACCGGGCGGCAGATATACAATGCATACACATATAATATATTTATAAATGTCAGACTAATGTGAAGCAGATTGAGACTCCAACATTATACTACTATTCTTGACTTTATCAATGCAAATCTTGAGACAACATGTTTCTTAATCAAGCATTACAGTTTAATATGTTACCAGAGAGGAAAAGCGAGAAAACTGTTTTGTTAGATCAAATGGTTTAGGTATTTACTATTAAATAATGGTCTCACAAAAAATACACGATACACCTAAGTAGAGATGCGCCGAGTACTCGATTGCTACTCGTACTCGGCCAAATAACTCGGTTCATGAGAAGAGTACTTGGTTAAAATAAAGCGTTACAGCTATAGACATAATAAAGTAAAACTAACAGTATATTTAAAATAATCAATAGAGATTTATTACTAGAAATTCTAGACAATTGTAACAATTTGTAACAATTTAGTAATTTAAAAAGAAAGTTTACATTATTAATATTTAAAATTTAACAAAGGCAAGTTATGATGTAGGAATACAAGGCTTTCTGCGCGTTCAGGTAATAGTCTGTTCCTTTTTTTTTCATACACATTACCCGCTTCGGAAAATAACCGCTCGCTATACAGTGCTTGCAGGTGCACATAAAAATACTCGTGCTAACTGTGCCAGTTTTGGATACCTTGTTTTATGCCCTGCCCACCATTGGGAAGAACTCTGCTCCTGCGGCAATAAACTTTCATTGATATATCGGTAATTCTAGAGCAATGGGACTTTTAGTATCATGGCGTTCCAGTTGTAATGAACTGAGTAACTCGGCCGAGTACTTGGTTCGGCAAATATTAAACAGAGTAATATTCAGTACTCGGTTACTCGGTAAAACTTGTACTCGGCGCATCTCTACACCTAAGGATATTGTTTAAAGAATACTAATTTGTTACACGATAAAATGTGCTATATACGATCACATAACATCCTGAAAACACGCTAAAGTAAAAGTCTAAAACGAATAATTTAAGAATAAAATTTATCTTTGTAAAACTTAATTAAAGTATGTACCACCGGCTCACAGGCTCAGTATTGCCATTTACATGACCACCATGACAGACAATAAGTAGAAACTGTAGTTTAAACAACAACACCAAGCTGTAAAGACAGACAAAGCTCTCTTTTGCACTGACATTCACCTGAAGTTACTTAAGTTTTAGATCAATACCAACACACACACACATTACATCATTCTCTTCTACTCCTTGTTCCCAGGATTAGGGTTCCATTACTCGCTCCAGTAGACAGCGACGTAAAAGCGTGAGATATTGCAATTTACTATGCAAGATTCTATGTATCTAGTATCTCGTGCTTTACGTCGACTTCGCGTAAGACCCTTCAAATCACTAGCTAAGTGCCTGTTGCTAAGTGTACAGCCATCAGCATAAGAGCTCTGTACATATGCCTTAACAGTCATAGTGCATTTTTTAAAATATAATATCAAGTGACGGGATGAACAACTTGTGCGTCTGATGGTCACACACCTGTCCATAACTGTTGCAGTGCCACTCAGAGCTTTAAATCGCAAAGATCTGAGAGGCACTGCCACTGGGCCTGTCACCATAAGTTAACAAGAACACAATAATCCTGATATTACAACTTGGTGACAGAAAAAGGTAAGGTGGACTTCCCTGGATGAACTCTTTCACAAGGAGCTCTACTGCAACTAGTGAAATGAATAGTATGGTGTAGTAGTCTGGTGTTCGCAACTTGGCGGTTAGAAGCCTATTTAGCATGTGATAGAAGCAGTAATCATAGCAGAATAACCAGAGTATTCTCTCACCTTGTATCCCAAATCCTGACTGATTTATCACCACTGGCTGTGCTAAGCAGGTCTGGGTGTGACGCATGCCAGCACAACTGATCTACGGAGCCTGTGTGACCTCTAAATACAAAATCTTGTACCTGCAATGCGCAACGAAACACTTACACTGTTACTTTATTAACAGACACAAATTTTCTTGAAATAATATTTCGTCTGTTTAAAGGTAAAACCACATAAGTGACATTTTCCACAAGTCTTTTATTTATATAGTTGTGGCGTTTACGCTACTTAGTATAGGGATAGCTCAATGAAACAACATGTGTTTACTTCATGTACATGTGTGATACGTCCGCTCACACCACTGTCTAGTGTCGTAGTGCGGGAACGGCGGGCCGCAGTGTAACTTATATTGTCTAATGTCTATGGCACAATTATGTGCATACACTACAATAGCTATGTTAAGAAAATCACTCTTTCTGCAGGCGAAACTCAATAACAAAAAGCTATAAACTCAATAAGTTTTATCTGCAGAAAGATGGTGATTTTCTTACAGCAGATTTGGAGATTTTTTGTGGAAAATGTAACTTATGTGGTTTGACCTTTATGCAAACGATTTGAAGCATTTAAATATAATAAGAGTTGATAAGTTTATTTGTACAATAGGGGGCAAACGAGCAAACAACACTGAACAGACGCTTGATGTGCGGGAAAACATATTTCCTACGTGTTTTCCATCAAAACAGTAACCGAACACAAGCAAGTTTACAAAAAAAACATTATTCTAACCTAACTTTTACCGGCGTTGGATTTTAGACAACCAGACGTAAATTGAGCCTTACAAGGTGCATTACTCACCAGTCTATTTTTTTCCAAATTAAAAATAGCGACACTTTTATCAAAAGATCCCGAAGCAAGTCTTCTACCGTCACAAGACCAGCCAACAGAATGCACTTTCGAACTGTGAGCAATGTACTCTCGAACTACATCGTGAGTAGAAAAGTAGCTTCGCAATTCCGCCAGATCCTCTATAGGAGCCTGTGAATACTTTGGATCCTTCATATTGTTTAAAAAATTTCATGCAATTCTCTTGCTTTCGAATGTTTATTTTCCTTATAATAGTTTGGTTGGTTTTCGTTTTTTTTCCATTGGCAATGGCAAAGGCACTAATGTGCCGTACAGCCAATACTGAGAGTAATTTCTTTCTTGGATTCCATTACAAAATGTCTTCGACACTGCTTCTTAAGAAATTTAATAAGGTTTATGGCCTGCTACTACAAGAAGTTTAGGCCAACTCCTATTTTAATTTTACATATATTAGCGGAATTCGGGCGATGGCTTAGAGAGAGTGGAGATGACTCCCGCCTCGCGCCGTGTTGTTCTTGGCGCAAAGATTGTCTATTGCCATAAAGCGAGGAAATGCGGCAAGCGTGATGGGCACCTTTGATACCAAACCATCGAAGATACAAGGAAACTGTCTTATGAACCATTAAGTCTTGTTTTGTGAAAACAATATTCGCATAGTAAATGTTTTGGTTAAGCGTGAGTTGTCTATAAAAATTAACAAAATTGTTAGTGCTAATCAAGTCAGTTTCATGAAGGGATCATTGACTTGCATGGGATGACAAAATCGGTACAGCAGTTGATAAAAATAAAATTATTTTTCGTACAAAACGATTAAATTGACTAATTAAATATATGAAAAAAACTTTTTATAAAAAGTTTGACCAACTTCTGCTGTCCCAATGTTTTTCTTCCCATAAAATGAAACCATACTTATAAAAAAAATGGTAAATTTTATTCATTTTCTATGAAAAATATTTTACGAATTTAATCAACTTTGGAGGTCCCGATTTTTTTCGTTCCATACGTTCAAATGATCCCTTCACGAAAAGTGGTGAAGGGATAAAAAAAATCGCAGTTGTGGCCAGTGGTGATTTCCAATGACGACAAATGGAAAAAACGCATATGTTACCACCAGGCTTAGCATGAGTCCGAAGACAAAAGTTATCACTTCTTCGATGACAGTTCCAAGACATTTGTCGCCAGTGGCAACAACAGACCTTTTTATCCCATTTGTCACCACCTGGTAACATATGGGTTCTTTTCCCATTTGTCGCCAGTAGAAATCAAAAAAAGGGAAAAAAGTTAATTATTGTCAGGCAATAATTAACTTTTTACCCCGTTTGTCACCACCTGTAGGGCTAGCACGACAGGGCGCGACAAGCGCGAGATAGTGTTATTCTCGCATAGAGGTCTCGCGTTTTATGTCGCTCTCGCGCAAGTCGCGTCCTGTCGTGCTAGCCATACAGGGCGGGGCGCGAGTTACTGCTATTCGCGCATAGAGATCTCGCGCTTTATGTCGCTCTCGCGCAAGTCGCGACTTGTCATGCTAACCCTACAGGTAACACTTTTTTTTTCCATTTATCGCAAGTGGTGACGACTGGGAATAAGCGAAAAAAAAAACATCTGTATACTTACCGGTTGCATTAATTACGGATGTGATAAATCACAGTATGTACATACACACTGTGATTTAAAAGATGTTCCAAGACGCGCTGCGCTGCTGCTCAATCACTTTCTGTTCATTGATAAATAAGTAGTTCACACTATGTATTTGTATAATTAAAGCATTGGGAACAACAAAGCCCGTTTTGATGTTATTGCATCAAAATAAGTAAAAAACTGTCTAATATCTTGTGACAAAAACTCATTTCGATCTCCCTTCTACATGGCGTAATTTTCATTCATTTGGAAGGGGCACTCCACACTTGTGGCATAGATTATAAATGTGCGTTTGAATTTTGGACCCGTTACCACCGGGGCAGTTTGTAAAAACTTATTTTAATGTAAAAAAATGTCTGAAACGAGCGACTTCCTCCTCAACGTGGAGCGTCTAGGAGGCCAGTGAGAACTGCTGAAGATGATACTGTCGATTCATTTCAATCCAGCGAATTTCATTAATGTAACTTAAATGAGACAGATTCACAATTTATTTCCTTAAAAACCAATAATAAAACGAACCCCCTATTAATTTACCGGTTTGGTGCAACAAGGGCGGATAACACGTAGATTTTTTTTTTTTTCAAATATCTCTTAATTCTTTTAAAATTATAATAACACCTGAATCTTTTAGCTAAATAATTGAACAAATAAATAATAAAGTAATAAATATAAGAGTCACAATAAATATTAAAAAAATATAAGACATGATTTTCATAAAAATGTTCACTTAAAACATTTTCATTAATCATTTCTGTCGATGTTTGGAAATGTAAAAATTAAACACTACATTAAGTATAAGTTAAAAATGTTAAATATGCATTTACAGCTATGGAAGAGCGGTGCCTTCTGACACAGGCTTGATAAGCTTAATAGAAGGTACCATCCACTGTTAATGTAAAGTTAATTGTATTACTGAAATAAACATTTATTATTATTATTATTTATTATTAAAACAGAGTTTTCGTTAACCAATGAAACGTAAAAAGTAAAGTTAACTATAGAACCATAAACAATAGCCTTACTTCATATGAGAATCAAATTAAAGCAGAGACTCTAAAGTTTGCATACATTTATAAAGCATATACACTGAACAGTTTGCAATAGAGGCACATTCCTGGATCACAAAACTGAAACTTTTTGGCAGACTTTCCTTAACTTCTAAGTCGAATTTCTGTTGTATATTCAAAGTTCGCTTCATCCACTCGCAGTTCCTTCGCCAGTAATAAAACTCTTTGATTTTATGCGGATACTTTACAAATGTTTCCCATCTCTTTCTTTCTGTTTCTTTCTTTCTTTTTTTCGTCTTGTTTTCCTTTAAACAATCTGCCGTTTCTTTAATGTCGTCCTCATCTGAAAGGGATGTTTCTTTACAGCGAGTACTAGCATAATTTTCGATAGTCTTTGTAATAATTTCGGTTATTTCTGGATCTCCATCATCTAAATAATCATCAAAATCAAATTCTTCTGTAAATTTAATGTAAAGTTGCTTGATGTCGTGAGTTTTTTCGTCGAATTTTGGATCGCTTTTAGGTGGCATATCCTCCGAAGTTAATGTATTTTCAATATTTGTTTCTAGAACGCTGTTTTCCGATGGGTCGTTTGTATTGTCTTTATTCGTTGCTGCCTCACTTTGTGAATCAACTTCCTTTCTCAAAGAGTCATCATTTAAATTTTGTTCTGAGCTTAAATCTCTTAGAACTAATGTGTCGCGGTCATCATCATTCACAGCCGGTTCATCAAACTCTTGTGTATCCAAGTCCTTTATAACAATTTTAACATGTTCTGCTAGTTCGCCCAAAACATTTCTCTCCATATTCGAGTAATATGCAGTCAATATTCTTTCAATCTCTTTCCTAGTTTCACCACGCTTTGCTCCCTCAGTTTTTCGTTTTTTAGATTCCGAGCATCCTGTTTCTGTGTTTATCAAAGGTGTTTTCCTTTTTCTAGGTTTTTTATTGCTGTATTCTGGTGGTACTGGAATTTTATATTTTTTACAAGCTGACAGAATTAATTCTTCTATAGTCTTGTCTTTATCGAAAGTTGCTGGATCAAATTCATAACTCGTAAAAGTTCCTACTTCACTCACATTATCGTGGATATCACTTTTACTATCATGAATTGTGTTTTTGTCGTTTTGAAGATCTGGTATATTTATTGTACTGTTTTGAAATTCTCTATGTGATTCTTCATACAGCCTAGACTCGGCATCTAACTCATTGAACACTTTAGTTTCCATATCGTCGAATTGATCATCAAATATATTTATTTCCAGGTCTTCTTCTTTGACATATTCCAATATTCTTTCACGTTCAGTTTCATCGCTCTTTTCACTACCATCAACATTTTCTGTATTTGAATCATAACCATGATCACTATTTTTGTCATCATCCTCGTCTGCTCTCACTTTTGTCACATGATCAATTGTGGGTGGTTTTGTCTTCAACCAGTTCTTATTTTCGCAGTTTCTCACGTACACCATTGTGGTATCAGCTTGTCTGCTAACCAATTCACTCTTTACTTCAACAATCACTTGCTTATTGTCATCTTTAACTCCTTTTAACATTTTCTTTTCATAAGGCAGTTTCAGTTCTAGGCAAGTATATTTTAGAGAGTACTGAGTGAAGTCTTCACTTAATAACAATTTAAGTTCTGGGTCTTGATAATAATCTAAAATAATTTCTATATAGCTTGAGAGTGGTGTTAATGTTGGTGGAAATTCAGAAAATGGGATCACACTACCACTGTCTTCTAAAGGTATCTTGTTTAAAATGTCTAAAGTGATTTCATCAGAAAGATCCACTTTCCGTTTTGGTCTTTCAGGTAAATGTTCCATGAAAATATGATCATCAACTTCCAAGTTATGCTGTTGAGCCATTGGCAAGTAAAATTTGCACAACATACTTTTTCTAAACTGCAAGAAATTGCACCATTCTCTAAATGAGAACAGCCTATCTGTTTCATTTGAATATCTACCTAATTTATGTGATTTCTGATAATCTTTTTCTTGATTGACCTTATCTATAGCTTCAGACAATTCTATTTCATACAAATCATCCAGACCAAAGCACATTTTCAATGCAACAACTATATAAGACATGATCACAGTTTCATAATCTGGTATTCTTACTGTTTCTAAAGTAGCTTTCTTTCCTTTCATTTTGATTTCTGCGAAATTGCATGGAATGCCTTCTATTAATGAGAAAACCAAACCTTCAAAGTCATTTGGCAAACACAACTCCTTAATAAAGTTATGCACAATTTTTCTTATATCAGGAACCAAAGGTTTTCCTAAGTCAAGCCTTTTGAAGAGTGTCATAGCAGTTGCTCTTATTAAATTTGGCGTATATTCTTTAGTGCATTTGATAAAACTTTTCCAATGTGTTGTAGAGCTTATATTAATTTCTTTTGGCACAAATTTCTTACAATCCATGATGCTTAGTCGTCCCTCTCTGATGAACCTACAAAGATGAGACAGTTGGATTTCACTCTGATCTAAATTGAGTGCTACATAAAGTATAGCAAGTAAGACACCTTTTGTGACAACATTGATGTCATGCTTGAATTTTTCTATTTTCTGTTTCTTTTTGGGTCTGATGTCTTCAATATCTGAGTCATAATCGTCAACACCTTTCTCCATTGTTTGGCGAAGAGTATCATCAAGAACACTGTTGTTTTCTTCCAAATCTTCTTCAAATATTATCTTTGACCTGGAACTTGTCGCACTACCAGATACACTATGGTTTTTTATACTGCCAGCCACACTTTGGTTATCTCCACTGCCAGCTACACCTAGACTTTGATTTTCTTCATCTTGATCTTCCTCATCTTCTTGGAACTGACTTTTCCTGTTAGCAAGTAAATTGAATTATTTAAATTTTGATATTAATTTTCTAGACAAGGCTTCCTTGTTTTTTAAATGTTATGTTTTTGACAATAATAATATTAGTAAATAAATAAGCAATTGGTCTTATTTGAGAACAAAAGCAGTTCATTTTGAAATGGTGTGATCACTTTATTAGCCTATGCTTTACTATTATTTCTTTTAAATTACTTAATAATTTATTTTCAAACAATATTTTTACTGCTATATTATGTATCTCTGATAACAAGATTTTAGGTAAATAACAGTCATCATTGTGGGCCATCTTGTAGAAGATCTTTAAAGGTATAATGGTAAGTCTATAAACTTAATATAATTGTATAACTTATCTAGGGATCTCAAATCATTTTGAATCAATACCAGTGTATAAGCCTTCTAGTGAAAAATAAAACTAATTACCCTAAATAAAACTAATTACCCTAAGTCTTCTTTCTGTTGAAACATTTTGATGTACTGCATCCATATCCAGAGCACCTTCTGCTTGACAGAAGGGGCTGCTCCAAGAGCCAGCAGCTCATCAGTCAGCCTACGAAGGATGAAGTTATATGCATGCCATTTGTACCACTCTGGACTCACTGAAAATTAACATAAAAGAATCCTAACTATATTGCCCTTCAAAAAAAGGTGTGCATAATATTTCTTAAGGATATTTACTGTCAAATATATATTATTGACTGCCAATAATAAATAAAAAGTATATAAAAAAGTAAAGTATAATATTATAGCAGAGTTACAGATTTAACAACTTTAAATTTAATGCTCTAGGCTAGCTACACTAAATTTTTTTCCTTTGGGCCCCACACATATATTTGCTATATTACATTTTGAGAGATGACCTTTTTATAGGTCATCTACCTATTTCAAAAGAGTTAATGGCTACCTGGTTCTACATTTCGTCCCCATGGCCACAAAACCTAAATATTGGATATATTTAGATTCAAAACAAAACCTTAATATGTCTTGTTCAAAATTTTTAAAACTTTGAAACTTTGTTTCAAAAGAAACTTCCTAATAACAATGTTTTGGGCCACACATAAAAGATTGGTGGGCCACTAGATGGTGGTTACAAGGGACTTTCCTGTGCCCATAAGCACCAGAGGACCTACATTAGAGACAGTTAGCTTGAGAAACAATAGACGTGCCCATCTGAACAGGGCTTTAGCTCCAGGAGTAGTATGTATCTACAACAGAAAAAAATTTAAAACATTTTACTCTATTGGTTACATTGAGAATTCAACCAGGATTTTTTTTAATTAAAAGGACATGCTCTTGACCATTACCTAGCTCTGGAGCAAAGATAGGATCTATGATGGAACGAGGTCGCCCAGAAGGTGCCTATTCAGTCTCACCTTAAAGATACCCGAGTTGTATGAGTTCAGAAACACAGTCACAGGCAGGGTTCCTCTCCTGGGCATAATAAAGGATGATGAAAAGCGCTTAGTGCACCTGCTGGGAATATCGACCAAGTAAGGATGATATCCCGCCATACGTCTGGATGTCTGATGGTAAAAGGGGGCAGGCGGGAGCTGATGGAGCTCATGGGCACGCTCACCAAAATATATTCTATAAAAAAACTGACAGACGGGAAACTTTGCGCCAATGGGCTAAGCTATGAAGTTTAGATTCAACCTTATCATCACCAATAAGTCTCCTGGCTCTGCCCTCAATTGAAACAAGAGTCTCAAGTGAGTCAATAGTACCTTAAATTTAACCACGTCATTTACAGCTGATGCCATCTGGTTTGCCCTATGTGCCAAATGATGTCTTCAGATTACAGTGAATTGTACAGTCAATACTCTAAGGGTCATATTTTAGAACTCTACCCGATGCTCAAGTCAGGATTGCACTGGCAATACAAGCACTGGAATTACGACCCTAACAGCAGGGACTTGAGTATGATTTAGAGTGCTTTAAACCATACTCAAATCCTGACTTGAGCATTGAGTAGAGTTCTATTATACGACCCTAAGATACCTGGCTCCCTAGAGGACCTTTTGATTTTGAGAGCCTTCTTACACATTTAACAGAAAAGTGTAAAGAAATTCCAGTTTAATGGTTGAAATTTGTAGTCTGTATTTAAGTTACAGAGTTGTTTTTAAAATACTGACAACCAAGGACTATTGTAACATGTAACAACGCACACACTCAACATAGCCCCGCACTAGGGAAACCCTGGGTCGCGGGTGCCATGGACATACACGTAGACAACCACAAATTACACCCAAACTCACGAGAGTATTAAATGCAGGCCATACAAATATTTCTCGAACCTGGGACCTCTGCGTGGCAGTCGGGCATGGTAACCGTTCGGCCACAGAGGCAGTTACTAACATGAAAACAATAACTTTTGTTCCATGACTTTTTACAAAACATAATAAAACTAATGTTACGACTCACAAGTTAAGGGTTAAGTTTGTATAACTCATTTACCTACTCAGAACCAAATGGTTGGTTGGGGGTGAGGTATCTTAACCCTCAGCCACTTACCACTAGTTTTGCTTCCGTAACCACTTACCACACGTCTAGGAGACACCTCGCATTGAATGCCTCAATTATGATTAAAATTTGAAGATTGTGGATTAATTCAAATAAAACAGTAATTTACAATGTATAACAGTATTTATTACAAGAAAAAATACGAAATAAAATCAATCTTTTTGGAAACATAACAAAATTTCTAGTTAGACCTCTAAATTATAATAAAAAGTAACGACTTATTTGGAAATGAGATCAAAAATAATGGAACCTATAAATTATACATTTTCTTATAATTATCTAAAGTTTGCTATATTTTACACATAAAAAAAATATTTTGGTGCCACTATTGTCTTTTTTTTTTCAAAATTGCAAGGTAGTTATTTAGCGATTCTCGCGGCAGTGAATGCACAGCTTATTTGAGCATTCGAGACATATTGAAACTTTACAATTGAAACACAGGTATTGTGTCTTGCGTTTTTTCTTTGGGTCACAAGTGGAACACACCTTACGTATTTCCAGCTTATCACAGCTACCACCTGCAACAGCTGGTGTGTCTGCTTCATGGATTTGCAGGATCCGACGGAGAGCAAATTTGAGGTCCCGTTGAATATGAATACTTTTTACTCTGCGTTCCATGTAAGGTCTTGTGAGTTGTTCTGCCAGCATCTTGATAAAGTGGAATCTGGTTTCTTTCTTCTGTGCTTGGGCTGATAAGCTTACAACATAGGCATTCGAGGTCGACACGTCGAGTAACCTATAAAATATGGCCAAAGGCCATCGGCGTGTTCGACGGGCCGTAGAATAGTTTGAGCATCTCTGATCAAGCAAATCTACACCAAATTTAGTGCTATTATAAAATAATATAATCTCTGGCTTCTTTGTGCTGTCATCGACCTCTGGTGAATGGTGCATACTTGAGAGCATTATAACCGCTTTATTTGGTTTGGGAACAAACGATGCTAATGTGACATCTTTTGTAAATCCAAACAGACAAGATTCAGTGTGTCGATAACGAGAGGGCAAGAATTCTGATGGTATTTCTCGCTGATTTTTTCTCAGAGTACCCACTAATGTCAGTTGTTTCTCTTTTAGTAAATCCGCAAGCTCTAGGGACGTGAACCAGTTATCTGTGGTTACGTTTCTGTTAGACCCTTCTATTGGAGAAATTAGTCTCATTACTGCCTGTGTAGGTTTCTTCAGTCGGTTATATTGTGAAGGCAAATTTAGGCCATCAGAGTCTTTACCTAAGTAGATATATGCATTGAGAAGGTAACCAGTCCTTGCATCTGTAATGCATAATATTTTTAGGCCGTATTTGGCTGGTTTCTTTGGCATGTACATCTTGAATCGGCACCGTCCTCGAAAGGCTAATAACATTTCATCCACACATGCGTAGCTACCAATCTAGTAAACAGCTTGGCACTGTTTGATGAAGCTGTCAAAAAGCTCTGAAATAGGTGCAGAGGCGTCAGTTTCTCGCCGTGCCGCTCTTGTAGTAGCATCATCAAAGCGTATAGTGTTTAGTAAAACTTCAAAACGACTTTTACTCATGATACACCTGTATATTTCTCTGCCGCTACCATCCGTCTTATACCATGATGTATAATGTTCCCTATTTTCTTTGAATATGGCAGTGTAGAAAAGTAATCCAATGAATGCTTTTAGTTCTATCAAATCTATATCTTGAACATTAGTTTGCTTATTGTATTTCGGTCTTATTTCGCGAATCTTTTGGTTGGTGTGTTGTACAATTTTATTCAAAATATCATCAGTAAAAAATTTACTCCAGATATCAAGTGGAGTAGAAGAAGCGTTTATAGCCGTTCTGTACTCTGGCTTTACACCTTCTTTTTCCAGTACAATATTGTGTTGTAATGTTCTGGAACGATAATGTGGAGGCTCAGAAGACCAATGAAATCGATTCTTGCCAAAAAAATTCTTCTTTCTGGGACGAGACCTCAACTCTAACAGTGGCACATCATCGTCTGATGAGGTTTGAACAGACGATACGGAAGGCGAATTTCTAGTTTGAAGATTAGTTAAAATTGGTTCTTCCTCACCTTCAATTTCAGAATCGGAGCCGCTGATTTCTTCTAGGACGTGGCCGTCACCAACATCATCTTCAACATCACTAAAAACTCCATTTACCAGGTCCTCTTCATCTGACGGAACTTCTTCTAACCACCTAGCAATAAGCTCGTCATTAGCAGCCATTATTCACCTAAAATGAATAAATAAAAGTTAAAATATTATTTAGAAAATAATAACGTAAGCACTTACCTCAGGTCACACAGACCCCTGCCGATGTTTGGATACTTACCTTGGCTAACCGCGGGCACCTGTGACGTCGCCGGTGGCTCACGCGGTACTGACGAGCGCGGGGGGAAGGTACATGAACGCGCGAGAATGAACGATGCGTTCGCGCCGAAATATTAACAAAAATAACTTCAACGGTGTCTGAGAGACCTGTGGTAAGTGGTTAAGGGTTAAGAAATTAACTTGTACATTTAGCTCAAATCTGGGTTAGGCTGAATTTAACAGACTGGTGTGGTGTGAAGTAATTTCATTTTCGCATGCATTATAAACAAACCACCGGCTTATAACCTCACTTTCAATTCCATCCTTCAGAACAGTTACAATTTTTTTTGTAGCGAAGTGAGCGAAGGTCCCATCAGCCAGCATCGTGTGTTCCACCACCGTCTCCCTTGCGTTTACATCTTGAGTACCACATTCTACGCAATAATAGTAACCATCCACGAGATTTAAGTCTGTACCTCCACATACCGAACATGGATCTACGTTCATTATAGACACGAATGTCGAAAAAAAATTATTTAAAAAACATTACTTTCTTGCACCATATATTTACCGGATAGGACACTATATTATTGAAGTTTTTGAGTAAAATTTGAAGGAGCACGTGAAATAATTTTTTTTTCTCCTTTTCATAAAGGAAAAGGCAAAAGTTTTACACCATACAGCCAAGTCTTGGTACATTATTATCTTTTGAGCCATGTCTTCGTTTAATTATGTTTCTGTAAATATGGCCGCCACAAAGGGGATAGGCAATTTGAGGCGGCGTGCTTGGATTGGCTCGGGATTCCTTAGAACGGGCAGATACATACCTGTATTTAGTTCGAGATTCGTACAATTTCGCGTTTTAATCTTCGATTAAGGCACAATAGCACTATCCTATTCCACTTTAAACTAGATTTATAGATAAAAACGACACTTTTCCCTCCAAAAATCCCAGAGCGAATCCCGTGAAATCATAGCAAGCTTTGATAGCAACCGCCAACTGGCTGCCAAGCCCAAGCACATTATTCGGTGTGGTACTATTTTATTGATCGTCAATCTATGAATTTACCTTCGAGTATATATACACTCCCGGACACATAATTCGAGCCACCTTGCATTTTTATCATCGCATCGAAGAAAAGTTTTCTCCGGTTTTTTAAATTCAAATTTTCAATAAGGACTTGTCCTTCAAGAAGGAAAAGACGTTTAGTACACCAGTTTCAAAGTGCATAATAGCACTTTTGAGCAATCAAGCATTGTTTAAATGCTCTAAGGTTGATTGGTTGGTTTGGGACAGTATGATTATCTTAAATAAATCAAATTTATTATGCTATATGTTTTAGTAAGTAAACGGTTAATTACATTGACAAAAAGAAACGAATTAATCAAAGCGATTTGATTTGACGACTATTTTTCACTTCACTTTTTAGGACGATTATTTTTTTTAAAAACAACCCAAGACGTCATCGTCAAAAATATAGTGCGTCGCACAGTGATCAAAAATTATGATTTAGGGGGACGAAAATATTATAAATAGATGTGGTAGTATTTCAAAAAAGCACACAATTAAACGTATGACTACCTACTGCCTACGGTACTGCAATATCTTGTTTTAAGAGTAATTATTATTTATTAGGTTATTATGTGAGAAAGTCGTCTACCAATGTTACAATATGCAATCGGTATGGTTACATCAGTTGTGGGAATGACAGTAAATATTGTTCAATTCAAAGTTCTATTAAGTTCGGGTATCCAAAAAAAATGTGCACATTTCGGAAGATATGAACTATAATTAATGTATGTTATTTTTAGTTAATGAACTGTATAAATAACATTGCGAAATAATTTTGAATAGAAGTAGGTAAATTAAGTCTTAATTTGAGATTTAAGATAGAAGTATGTGCTTATATTTTAATAGTGTGATTGTAAAACTTGGTACCACATTTGAAACGTTGACAGCTGTCAGTTGCGGATGCAACTTTCTGAATTTGAGTTGTGAACTTTTAAGTTGAACGCAGCTCTAACGTTATATTGGTGGCACTATCAGATTTGACACATATTTTATTGCCATTTAATCGCAAGTTTACTACGATAGATTTATTTTGGGTTAGATAAGGCATTACTACATTGTGCTGAGATAAACGCAAAATTAATTTTACAGGCGCATCAATAGCAAATTTTCTCATATTTTAATGTTTCAAAAAAAGACGAATACGCAGCACGCACAGTCTTTTTTCTGATATACGATTTAATAAGATATTTTTTGTCAGTACACTGGTATAAATTCTGCCTATAAAAAAACGTAAAAAGAAACAAAAAAATATTAGATAAACTACTCAAATAGTTACAGAAAAAATTAAGACGTGTGACTGATAGAATAACGAACACGTGATTAATAAAATAATATCGGTCATAAACTTCCCGTTTGCTTAAATTTCATTTAAAGTGCGTTTGTAAACAATAGGATTACAATATAACTTTATTTAAAAACATTATTTATTTTATTTAAACTGAGTTAAAAATGTTACATTACAATTTTACATTTCATTTTATTTGTTTTTTACATAATAATAAATCTCTTAACAGTGTAACATGACAAGGGTCATGACCCTTTCTAAATTTTTCCAATGATGATCTAATCTGAATAATGATGATCTCTATCAAGAAGAGTAGTCTTCTCCAATAGGGACCCGCAGTCAGCATAAGCTAGTTTTCATAACTTTAATGCTTCTTTTTATGGTATCCATGGCATACATTATAATACTAGCAGTCGTGGTGAAACAATTTGCCAATCGGGCTTTTTGTGCACACTATCTTTGATGTTGAGGCACTACATCGCGTTTTCCATCACGTGTGAATTTGTAACTACTTTGCTCCACTATTTTTGCCCACGTCGCAGATGCCCACTCCATCTCCACATTGCTTGGTCTACCTTTAAAAGTATGTCGATTAGTTTGGTTCATCTTCTAATACTGTCACTCCTAAATTTTTAATTTTTCTCAGGCCGAGTATGCTGCATTCTATTGCTCGTTGATCCGCCGCGCACCACCGATAGCTTAATTCTTTAAACCAAGATATAAACATTTTTATAATCAAATCAATAATAACATAATAATCAATAATTTATAATCAATAATAACGTAATAAATATAAAAAATGCAAGGCGAGTTTTTGAACAAAATCAACCCGTGGTAGACTGTTGAAAGGCAACGCTGGCAACTGGATTTATTTCCTACCCTACCATATCGTAGTAGGATTTTGTAGCGTATTGTATTTTGTCGTCATTATATCGCCGTAATTTGCGGGCGTGTTTGCTGTATATGTACAAATTGAGAGAAACTATCCGTTTATTCTCGCAGTGGGTATATGACTCCGAAGCAGCCGGCGCGTTATCGTAGAGTTGTAATGATATCCTTCACCACACCCTGAGGATCGTGTGAGGCTTGCGTGTTTATTGCCGAGGCTCTGTGGCCGCAGTCCTTAGCGTGAAGTGTGCGTTAGAGTGTTATGTGCGGCATTTAAAGAGTGCGAAGTGCGTGCGTTCTGTGTTGTGAGCCGGACAGCGGTGGCACATTGATGGGAAGCTTTACGAGTGGGGGGACGGCGGCGGAGCGGCCGCAGCGGCGGATTTTTGCTTCCTGGAGGGTCTACGATATAATCCGCCACACTGGAACTGATGGAATTAGAGAACATCGTCGCCAACACAGTTTACTTGAAAGCCAGAGAAGGTACGTACCCAATTTAAAATTTAAAGACGTACGACTTGGGAATTATTCATGACCATGTCTGTCGTTGGCTGTTCTATATTCAAAACAGTTACTGCTATAGTTTTTGTTACTATGGCCATTTCGCGGGCCATTCACTGGCTATAAAATTTAATGCTTTTGCATAATTTTTATATTTGTAGAGCCACCCCAGCCTTAGTAGGCTGTAGTTTAGTCTAAAGTTTTATTACAAGTAATAAATAACTTACTACAATAGTTGTAGATTGTGGCCAGGAAGGTTTGATCTCAGAATATCTATTTAGTATTAATTTAATATCACATAAAACACTTCTTAAATGTGATAGATAAATAAGCACCTTTTCTGTTATCTGGTATTGTTATAGCTCTCTGATAAGTGTGTGAAAATGTCTGAGATGTCTAAGGAGATTGGTTTTCAGTGGTACCAATGAGAAAATAACATTGACAGCTTTTAATTACTGTGCACACTCTCTTGCATGTTGGGCAAATTTATTATGATTTAAATAATACACTAGCAACTGTACGAGCTGATGTGTGTATATCACTGCACTTGTATATTGTTAGTTTTCAGAATGTTTATCAAATCAAGCTTTGAAACTATTCACTGTTGGAGCACTAATTACGGTTTCTGGGCGCGAATTCCACAAGTTCATACTTGGTACTTGCAAGAAGTGTTTTGTGGGATTGCTAGCACATGGAGGCTTGGTTATCTTCTGAGAGTGACCTCTAAATTTTCTCTTGTGATTCATTAGGTACATATCCTTCTTGTTACGCACATTGTAGTGCTCATTGAGTGTTTTGTAAGTCTATGAGATCTTCTCATTGCCTTCATTGTTCCAAAGTAGCCAATTTTAGTTTCTTGGGTTTCGTAAGATTTCTTTTTTAAGGACTGAACCATTTTTGTTGTTCTCCTCTGAACCTTCTTCAACATAAGAATGTAATTTTTAAAATAGGGACCAAATTTGAAAAGCATATTCCAGCAATGGACGTATATAGGTTTTGTATATTGTTATAATACTGTGAAATGCTTTTCTAATCATGTACATCATAGAATTTGCTCTTTTGGTTATGGCTATGATCCATTCTACAATGTGGTCCAAATCTTGTTGTATGGTATTGTGAGCAATAAGAGGATTTCCTATAAGTTTGGTACCATCCGCAAACATCGACAGGTCTGATTGAATGACAGTCTTTAAGTCCGTGATGAAGACACCAAACAAAATTGGCCCAACAACGGAGCCTTGTGGGACGCCACTGTGAACGTCAAAGTCATCTGACAGGGTATCGCCTACTATTGCTTTGAATTTTCTATTACTTACGAATTCGCTATTAGCCTTTTAATTGGGACTCAATCAAATACCTTCTCATAGTCTAGATATGTCACATCAGTAGGGTCGCGTTTATCCCAGTTATATGTGTCAATTTGTCAAGGCACATGAGAAAATTTGTAACTGTGGATCTCTTTGGTACGAAGTTATGCTGTTCATCAATAATGTTTTCTACATTGTTAAAACCTGTCAGCTCAGCTGCTATAATTTTCTCCATTATTTTACAAACTATGCTTGTTAAGCTTATAGGATGGTAATTAGCAGCAATGCACTTGTCGCCTTTTATATAAGGGAGTGATATGAGCCTCTTTCCATTGTTGTGGTAATCATCCATTAATAAGGGATAAATTCATGATGTGCGCTAGTTGGTGGCTTAGAACATTACTACATTCTTTTAGCAATATTGACAGCAAAGCATCTGGTCCCATAGCAGTAGAGTCATTGAAAGTTTTTAAAGTTTTGGATACTTTTTCTGGTGTGAATGTTGGCAGTTCTATTGTATTTACAATTCTTGGCATTTCTATGTCAGGGATTGATATATTTGAAGGTTCTTTTACAAAAGACTTTTTAAATTGCTGAGTAAATAAATTGGCGATTACATTTTGGTCGCATGTAATATTTCCACTATCATCTTTTAACAATGGGGGAGCTGAAACTGTTGAGTGTAATTGTTGGCGTACATAAGAAAAGAATGATTAAGGTCCACTTTTTACAATCCCTCTTTCAAATTCCATTCTGAAGTTTCAGATTTTGTTTACAAGTTGGTTGTTAACCTTCCTGTATGCAGCTATAAGCAGTTTGAGAACCGTTTTGGGTATACTGTATCCATAGATCCTTTTTGTGGTCAACTTCATTTAAAATTTGTTGATTAATCCACAG
>NW_020653900.1:13154934-13155821 GCF_003589595.1 Hyposmocoma kahamanoa
GAAAAAAATTTCCAGGCCTTGTCAACATCAATAACTTGTGTATCTAGTATGTTTTGCGCGCTTAATGCGCTTTCCATTAGTTATTCTTAGTTTACAGTAAAAAAGTATCATTGTGGCTCTAGTCAATTTGTCTCTGTACCGTATTGTTGCTACAAGAACTTGATGATCGCTTTTTCCAACATTTAGATAGTATACAACTCTTGTGCATAAATTTTCTTCATTATATAAAATGAGATCTGGTCTGGTTACTTTAGTTACAAGTTGGGACAGGTTACTGTTTACGTACATGTCAATTAATATTTCATGGAGGGTGTTGTATTTATCTATGTCAAAATCAAGCAATGGTCATTTTAGATCTGGGAGATTAAAATCGCCCATTATTAACAACAGTACATTTCCATCAGAAGCCTCTATAAT
Source organism: Hyposmocoma kahamanoa (assembly GCF_003589595.1). Classification (NCBI taxonomy): domain Eukaryota; kingdom Metazoa; phylum Arthropoda; class Insecta; order Lepidoptera; family Cosmopterigidae; genus Hyposmocoma; species Hyposmocoma kahamanoa. The sequence goes on from NW_020653900.1 coordinate 13,155,352, forward strand.
TGTTTCGAATAGTAGCCTGTCAGTTTCATTCTTTTTCAATATTGTCATACTTTAAGTCCAACCATAATAAATAATAATGCTAATAATAAGACTTGTAAATATTTGTTGTAAGTAGGATGTGGGGTTGCCTGTATAGGCCAGCCGTGAAACTTATTTGTTACATAAATAGCGACACGTCCCCATATTGTGCCCTTAAGTCTATCGCGTCGAAATAGTACATAGCCTTTAATGTCAACTAGACTATTGTTTATAGTTGGTTTCAAATGTGTTTCAGTAATAATTAAAGTAGGTTTTGGCCTATTGACCTTAACAATAAGTAAATCTCGTTCAGCCACAATCGATGCCAGGTTCGTATATAAAAAAATCCCACTTTTTTATCTCCCTCTTTACTGGTTCATGGCCACTTACTTTAAAATTTTGAATCATTCTTGAATTCTTTTTCCTTTCGCCGTTCTTACTGTGGTTCGGTC
>NW_020653900.1:13155831-13170544 GCF_003589595.1 Hyposmocoma kahamanoa
CACGCCTTTCTAGTGAATCCAGAGTCGACCCTTAGCAGAACCATTCCTTAGGTACCAGCAGTACTCCATACGAGACCGAACTTGTGCATCGTACAGTGAAGCAACTGTCCCAGGATGAAGTCCCTATCTACCCACCCGAGAGATAGGGTATTCCGGATAGACTACGGGCTCCCCGGCAAGATCAGGGTACAGCGGGCGTCCGGGTCGAGTCCTCCGATAGTGATACGCCTTCTCGGGCATCTATGGTGGACCCGGACTTAGGTATGGACTGGCTGGGGTTTGTGGTGAGCTGTAAAGACGGACATGTTCGTCTGCCCCAGTGGTGTGAGGCCGGGGCGTCTGTCTCGTGCGCAGCTAGCGCGTCTTAGTACCAGTATAGACGAGGACGTAAGTCGAGGAGACGCGTGGGGCACGTGGGCTGCCCTATAAGTCGGAAGCTATGTCCAAACATGGTCACAGGATACTACGGGTCGTATTCCAGAACTCTACTCAATGCTCAAGTCAGGATTTGAGCAGACTTGAGTATGATTTAAAGCACTGGAAATACGACCCTAACGGCAAGGACTTGAGTATGATTTCTAGTGTTTTAAATCATACTCAAATCCTGACTTGAGCATTGAGTAGAGTTCTGGAATACGACCCTAAGACTAGCCCGGAGAGCTAGCTAGCTAGTCCGGAGAGCTAGCTACTAGAGGATGAGCTAGATATCCTCCGGTCCCTCCAGCTGCTTAGGTTGTTGGAAACTGGATAGACGCCGATTTTCGGCGTCGGGAAGTGATGGTACCTTACAGCTCCACCACCAATGAGAAGATTTGGTAATGGACTTTAGAGTCGACGGCTTAGGTGGCAACCGTTAGTTGTGCAATGTGCGACTGGAAGTGAGCGTGCCTACAGCTTCGGTGCCTATCTGGAAAATAGGGAGGGTACTGTACGCGCGTACAGTACCCGGGGCTGCTCACACGAGGCACTAGCCTCTGGAGAACCGGATGAAGTCAGCAACAACCATTTGTGACAACCCTGTACACTGGTTGATCTGGAGTCAGAACCTGAACTTAGAAGGTTCCTGTGCATGCACAGGTTATAGTGCCCTTCTCGTATATCCTAAGGGTCGGTAGGGAGGGTTCCTAATAATCAAAGTTAATGGAGAAAGATATGGGGCTGTCCCAGTGTGAAGTATCGCCTCGCCTTTGAAAGGGTGCCAAGCTTCATTTCTCCAAGCCGAAGATTTTAAACTTAGTATTTAGACAAGGCACCACACGCGCTAGTAAGGCTCCTGCCTCAAAGCATAGACTTTTATGCCTATAAAATTATAATTAAAAGGCACTTGTACCGGTCAAATGTCAGGACCGTGGAAGATTGTCACAACCGTGATGTTTGCGAAAACGCGGCTGCGACACCTAGGTTGTGACATTTTTGCGCCATGCCACTCATACCCTTAAAGTCTTTAATTGAATATTGGCTTAATTATAAGCATAGTAATCCCGCCATATAAACATACAATATATGCCAAAATTAACAAGTAAATCGAATATTTACCTTTACAACACAAATCCACAGCTTTAACGTTATTCTCGACAGTTTCCAAAATTAATTTTTCGACAATGAACGCCATGGCGTAAAGCAATCATTTGAGGAGTTGCCACTAGAAGTATATAATTATTGATGTTGCCCGATGTTTAGTTCTAGTAATTACGACTTAGGTAGATTTTTGTATTTGACCATGGATGTGATAAAAACAAGTCACAAAAAGTTTTCTGAAAAAGTAAAGCGTTATTTATTTGTTTCTACAGAAATATTTATATTAAATTATCGGGACTACATAACAATTCATAGATAAGAGGTAAAAATCTGAGTTATGTTTATAATATTTTATTAGTTTAGGTTTAATGTTGCAATTTAGAGAAAGTCGCACGACATGGTCGTGACATTTCATATAGTTCCAGCCAAACAAAAATATATTATGTATTACATTTATATACTTGTAATATGGCAAAATATACATTGAGTAATTGTTTATCATGTGTATTTAGTATGTGTATTGGCCCTCTTGGGGTAAGTGCCAGGACGTTATACTTTAACACGAGTAGGGAGTGTTTTAGATAGTTTGTACCTTTTTTATATCATTGTATTATTTTTGTTATAGCCTTTCTTTTTTCCTTTCATTCTCTACTTCTCATAAATTTATGTGGAGCGAGCCCTTTTTTTACTTTCGGTAAGGCTAGGCCATATAAATAATGTAGATCAGGCAAAGTTAGAGTAAACGTCTCTTCGTATAAAGAGGTTGAAACGGACATTTAGAAGGAGTTAGTTTAGAGGAGTTTGTACACTAACAACAAATGGAGGGAGACTCTTAGACAGAAAAAGAAGATGAAGATGACAGCCCACAATTTATTATAACTAAAACAACTAAAACACAAGATACATTAATTGGGGTGTATCAGAACAAAAATCTGTGTCAAATTTCGATTTGTTTTACATTTGCCTACCAACAAATGGACGTCGGATCTAATACAAAAGCCACGAAAAAAATGTCCGAAGTTAACCTATACAAACGTAGTGGCATGCATGTATACATGTAACGAAATATAAAAAACTAAAACATTTAATTTAAATTGTAAAGTCATTGCAGTACTGCCTAATTTTGCTTGCAACAATTTAAGGATCCAAAAACACCGTATTCAACTTCTTCTGGAAATTTAACAAAATGTACCATATTTAGCTTCGACTGAAAATTACTTGAACACAAGAGTAATGGAGTAGCCTTTATCGTAAATATTAATTAATTTTTATATATATTATTATGTCGAATTTTGTGCAAATTCACTTAAAGAAATAATAAGGAGTTGGGCAGATACAAACATACAAATATTACTACAAATGTGAAAGTAAGCGTGTACTATAAGAAATGTACTGATATTCCAACTAAACGTAAACCGTAATTTCGAAAACCTATTTAGTTTAGTTCTGTAATCTTCAACTTCAACTTGCGCATGCACTGTATAGAAAAAGGACAGTTAGCTATTTGATTATTTTGTGTGCTTTTGTTATTTATATTTACGATTCATTTATATAAAAATTAATTACGATAAAACTGTACAAAATAACACTCTTAAATGAGAACTATGATATAATATATTTGTTTAGTGAAAATATGATACAAAATCCTGTTTTTACGCTTTACTGCGGTAATTTTTACAAGTTATTATTATATGGTACTGCATGATTGACAACCGCGCTGTCACTCGAACAAATGAAGACTGTTGCGCGATAGACGCTCTGTATGCGATTTTAACGCCCTATAGGTGCGGACACTTTTTAGCGCGAACCCGACGTCCATTTATTGGTAGGTCAATGTGTTTTAATGTGACTTTTTTGACACATGACAAATGGTAGATTTTGTACAGTCCTATGAATAATTTATCCAACCTGACCAGCAACTGCCAAGTCCTCCATCAAAATACATTTCAAATGCACGGATCTCAACAATCTCGACAAAGTCCATTCCATTAGGCTAGACAAAATTCATGGGATCGCGCGTCGCGTCGCTTATCACCAGGCGCACAATTTATTCGTCCCATAACTTGATATCGTAAAAAAAATCAATACCAGCTCTATTTTATTGACTGAAACTAGTTTGTCGAGGATGATTGTCTCGTTTCCCTCAATCCGTCCCGAGTCATTCAGTCCATATTTAGTGGTTATACATCGGTGGTTGCTGGTTGGTTCTGCTTTAAAGTTTCAGCTGTTCTTGTGAGGTTTCACACTAAAGTGTATCCTATGCCTGCCTTCATTAGACCACTGTCCACTGAACAATCTCTTAATCTGCCGCTAAATGTATATTTTCCGTTCAATCTCTTACCTTATCTCAAATTCTATGAAAGAAAAATTAAACACTAGCAAACATACAGTCTAGTGTCCCTAATCTGCTGACTGTGAAAGGTATTCAAAATATATATTGACTGTGGAAAGGTAAAACATTTAACGTGCATTTGGAAAATATTACAGTATTACAATGCAATATAAAAATATTACAAAGCATTTCTAGAAAATGTGCTGTCCACAAGCCAGGGTTTGGCTTTGTTGTAACCGTATTGGCTTGTTTGTAATGCTGAGTTACAGCAACATAATACTAAAAATATATGACAAACAAGAGAACCGGTTTACGTGATGAAAGATGCCAAAGACTGTTATGATTTTTAGGTCACTAATAATTGGTTCTTACACAATCCAAAGAATAAATTTTTTTATCATATGCAGCATACTTGACAGTCTACAGTCAAAGTAGCTAGAAATCAATATAAACAAGCTCCATTGAAGTGGATGACCCAGTAATACAAACTGGTTGAAACAGAATGCATAGATAATGAATTAATAACTAGTCATTTGTGAACATCAATGATCATTTTGTTTAGTGCTTACTCAATTGAATATAATTTATTACAAATACAAATCAATTACCGAAGAACCACTGCTTCATTGATTGGCATGTTAAGAATGGGAATTTTTTTTGTCATTTACGTTGCCTCTTGTAAAAAGAAATACAAGACAGATTGACCGTTAAGACTATAGGGATATTACTATTACTGTTATGAGTGTATGTATTATAATTTACTTGATGATTTCCTGAAACGAAGGTGATATGATGTTGGGGGTATGAAGCAACAGCCTACGGTTACGGAGACCGGTTATAGCATGAGACGGACCTCGCGCTGGACGGCAGAAGATTCAGATAGTGGATTTTGCTATAGAAAGACCAATAAATTATCTGAGGCAGAGGATGAGAGACTTACGCAATGCTACACTTGATTATTTTAATCAATGAAAAGCTCGAAACCTTGTTCGCGATGTAATTTTGAATATTCTGAATAAAGTTGTGTAGTAATGTCAATAAAATAATTTATTTAAGGTGCGTGGCCCCAATTCTTGAAAAGTTGCAATTTTTTTGCTAATGTAAGCGGTTGAATAGAATAGGTTAAAACAATCAAGTTGTATTTGTTCATCACACCTTTCGTATTTGGGCATGTGGGTAAAAATTTTTAGGTAAAGGAATGTTAGGAAAATTTTAAATTGAGTTTCGAGGTAGTGACAATCGAGGACTGGTACCAAGAGAACTGAAAAGATTTGAATACGTAATTAATTAAAATTTATAAAAAACTAAATTTGACATACATAATTTATAAATAACCAAGTGTCAAGTTCCCAGTAGAGTAAACGTACGATTAATAAGACGATTTGTATTATTTCGAAAGTGTTGAAAGATAATAATAAATGATTTTGATGATAGAATATGGTACTATTCGAAAAACACCCTGTATGAATGAGAAACAAACAGTATTTTAATAATCAAAACAACTTGGTTAACAGTCAATGGCATTTTATCTAAGTGGTTTATGTCACCACTTAAGCCATAGGAAAGTCATAACACTCCAAAGAAAAATAAGATAACACTATCTTTTTTTTTATCCAAATGTGTTTGTGACAAATTCCAATTTTTTAGGCTGTTCCGTTTCAATTCAACCTTGGCTCAGCAGTTGGCTCTCTTGAGTATTACATGAAAATGTTTGATTCCCTATATAGGTAAATACTAGAACATAAATGTTTATATTCATTCTAGTTTGGATTGTTTTGGGTAGTGCCCAACTAGTTTTGTTACTGAAGAGCATAAAGTACAGGAAGCACTGTAGTTTGAGAGCTGACAGGAATATGATAAAGGATCATATCTTATTGGTTCTGCACTAGTAAGTTTTGTTTGGTATGATATTCAATTGAGAAGCCATGCCCTTATTGGTGTTCTCCCTTGAACTGTAGTTCAATTAATTGGAATTTAATAACGTAATTGGACGTAGCTGGATATGTCGCCACAGGTAATGAACAATCTGTGTGAGTCTGTGGTGTCAAATAGCACATGTACAACCTCAAGCTGTACAAGAGAGATACTGTTCTCTTGTGAAGTGAAGTCCCTTATGGTGACCTCTGCACCTTCTAAGCTTATGTAGCCTTTACTAAAGATCAACATTAGCCCCAGCCGGATGTGATACTGAACTCATACTAAAAATCCACAGAAGTTTTGCCACCTTAACTATTTCTGATGTTAAAATGTACAGACGGCAGATCTTGTTCTGTTGCACTGGAGGCGATATTCGAACAGTGTACTCATAGCACGATGTGCTGTTGACGTACATTAATATTATTTTATTATAGGTACCAAAGAATGTACATATACATTAATTTTCTTTGTAAAATTAAAAATAAGGTATTTAATTAATAACTATTGTAACTATAGTGAAAAAATAGGGTGGTTTGCATTAATATTAGACATAACTGGTTGAAGACTGTACCACCTCAGTCAACCGTGACCATGGGACCTGTAAAGGGCCCGAAACGTCGGTTTGTTTGAAAAAACAAATATACGCGATTTAAATCCGGAAAAATAGTTTCATTTCCTATGTGTAACAATCGCGAAAACCTTAGAACTCGATATATACATTAATTATTAAAAAATGTATTGCTCTCCATAATTAGATGTTACCATCTTCTAATACATTATGGGCCAGGTATGGCTTGACAATAAAGTTAAATTATAATTACATATTCACATGAAATAGCAGTACCGCTCCTTGCTAAATAGTTAGTCCAGTTAAGTACTACCGCCTTGTCCATTCTGCCTCCAAGCAGTAATGTCAGCATTACCGCGTTCCAGTTTAGAAGATTAAGGGTGCTGGTGAAATTACATGCACAAGGGACTTGCCAACTTATGTCTCAGGGTGACTGGCGCGTGACAATACCCCTCAGGTCTTTGCGATTTAAAGCTCTGAGTGGCACTGGAAAAGCTATGAACAGGCATGTCGCCTTCCATCAAGCACACGACTTGTGCATCGCCTCCTTTGGTATCACCAAAAAAAAAAAATTAATCAATCAAAATTACGTAAACCTCCAGCGGTTAAAATTGGTTGGTTTGGCTACGAGTTATAAATTAACGGTGAACCCAGTGGATCAGTTACTACTCAATATACCACCCTAACATTAAAGGTATTATTATTTAAAAGTTATAATAAAAACTCCTTAACTAACATGTCAGATACCGGTTGACAAGTTACAACCAATTAAAGTCTTAAAATATGTTTTAAAACGGGCAGCCTCTGAGTAATGCGTTGATTATGTGTAATTATGTGTATTCATTAATTTTAATGAGGGGATTTTACATATTTTGCGCGTTCTGATATGCTTGTCAGGGGTTCGTTTATTGGATTATTAATGGATATTGTTTCTGTATTTTCAGGTGTAAAATGGAAGGATAAATGAGAACAAATTTAATAAAAAAATAGGTAGTAGTTGAGCTCCTTGAGAAAGAGTTCGTCCAGGGATGTACTCCCACCTTACCTATTTCTTCCGGTAAGCAGTAACGTGAGCATTACTGCGTTCCGGTTTTGAAGGGTAAGGGTGCTGGTTTTCACCAGCAATTACAAATTACAGGCACATAGGACTTATCAACTTATGTCTCAGGGTGACAGGCGCAATGGCAATGCCCCGCAGATCTTTGTGAGGTCTTGCTTTCTGATAAGGAGCAATACTCATGGGAGTAGTGCCAGATAAAGCAGGATATATGTTGCAAGGCCGACATAAACGCCCGAACGTTACAAGCCTTTTCATGTTAGAAAAGCTCCCTGAAAAAAATGCCCCCAGTAGACCCTTCGAATAGAGAGACAGAAAGAGAGGTAAAATGTTACGTAAATTTGTCACTTTCAAACCTGAACTATGCCATAGGTGTCAACAAGATAGTCTTTAAATAGCCTCTTGGTAGCAATTAACAAATACCTCTGCTATATGGACAAATCAATACCAATAAACTTGTAATGGGCGTATAAATGTGTTTAGATTATATGGTATATAAAGTGTGTCTATGAAGTCATCGCAGAGCTTATTTCGTACTTCATAACCAAATACTTATACATAAATTTTATGTTCTGTACGTCATTATGCATTTTGATCCAGATATGAGCTTACCTATTTGTATTTTTTAAGCGACTTCAAAAAAAGGATTAGGTCCTCAATTCGACTGTATGTTTTTTTTGTATGTACGATAACTCCGGCTAATAATTTTGTGAACCGATTTTGATGATCCTGTTTTGTTGGAATGACCTCAGATGTGGTCCCATTTAAATTTGAAGACAGTATTCCACCTCTAGGGGTGGCAAACTAGGGCATGGTAAGCGTTCGGCCATGGAGGCAGTAAGTAAATTATGTCGAGAAAAAATAAGCTGTGTTACGTGGTTTGTATGTAAGTCATGGCTGGTTTCAGCTGTTTTCGCATATTTTGCTATACTGTTAACCAATCGCCTCCAGGAAGTCCACCAGCTATCGGACTACGCGACGAAGATATGCAGGAGGGAATTTAGTGATGGAAGGTATAGCTCCCCTGCGGATTGTGTGACATTGATGATTGTTTAAAACGCTGTATGCCGTAAATGCGCATGTTACACGGCTTTTGAAGTCGGAAAAAAAATGTTTAATTGTATAGCATGGTAACTTTTTAATTGCGTGTTTTAAAGTTATTGTTTGTACTTTATTAAATTTTACATTTAAAATTAGTTACTGAAAATGAAAAACTTTTTCGGATGAAAATCTTGTCTATTTGTTTTTCAAACAAACTAACGTTTCGGGATCTTTTAGGTCCTATGGGTTGATTGAGGTGATAAAACCATCAACCTGTTATGTCTAATATTAATTCAAACCATTATATTCTGATCTATAGTTACAAAAGTTAATAATTTTAAATACTTTACCTTTAATTTATCAAAGAGCATTATAATTTACTCTACATACGATTTGCAAGTATTCTATTTTAATAAATTAAAACATGTTAAGCGAAAACTTGAAATTTAATTAAAATGAGTTACCTAAGTTTTGGCTTTGATTTCATAGACATTATATGTGTCATATGTTTAGCATGACATTCTGTGTCAATATATGTTTGGCATGGACTATGAAGGTATTAGATTGATGTGCAATTACTGGCGATGGAACCACACTGTGATATGTACTAGATACTTCAGTATCTGTTACTAAAGTGCATTTACTGTTAATTTAATTAAATGTAGTGTTCCATATCTGGCGTTGCCCTTGCGACGTTGAAAGATATACTAGTTTTACGTGTTGTAAATGCTTTTAGGACATTGCTACATTAGGTGCTAGTGGTTTTCAATCATTGTAAAGCGTTTCAGTTCCTTTGTTTTAAATAGCTTTCTTTTACTATTGCTAATGAAAATGAAATGAAAAAAAAACAATAATAATAATAATAAAGGCTTAACACCTGTACTACAAGTCACCAGGCCCTCACCCATGGAAATAATACACACTATATTATGACATTATATATTATATATAGGATTATAGAGATTATATATATATATATATATATATATATATATATATATAGGATTTTAGAGAATTTGCAGGAAAGAATGACACAACTTACCATATAAAGCGAAAATGGCGGACTGAACTCGGATAGGTCTATCGAGACCTATACTTGGCACGCGTCAGGACGCTAACTAATCACTTCTGCTGTATTTATTGTTCTGTGGTTTAGGCCGCAGTGCGCCACGCTCGAGCCCAATGTGTTGGGGACTTCATACGTTTGAGAATCTTCATCGACGTGCAGGTTTTATCACGATGTTTTTCTTCGAAAATCCGAGGTTGATCTTGGCCTCCTACACTGAGACGCGCCACTCTTCTTCTTCTGCTTGTTGCCAATCGGCTATTTGAAGCTCACACGGGTCTTTATTTATTTATTAACTTCCACTGAAACAACGCCGGGTCAGGGAAGTCGACACAGTGAACGAGCAGTAGCTTAAGAAATTACGTTTTCAAGTGCTGAAATTTTACCTATGGAATAAATGATTGTTTGACTTTGGTTTGACTTTGACTTTGTGTGTTTGGTTGACTCAGATACGCTCTCTTGACTGCACGACCCTCACCCATCCTCTCGACCTGGCCAAGCCTCGTTTACCAGATTCTCGATCTCTTGATTTTTCCTTATTCGCCAGGTCCAGATTCTGAGTGTGAGATTCTGGGATTCACCGAAAAGCTCATGGCAAAGTATACTCTCGCGCCAGTCGCGCCCTGTCGTGCTAGCTCTACAGGCGATGATAAGCGTTCATGGCTATACGTAACAATTGTAGTGTCACTCAGTGCTTTAAATCGCAAAGACTTGAGGGACATACCGCTTTGCACGTCACACTTTGACATAAAGTTGTCAGTCCCATGTGCCTGTAGTTCCACCAGTAATTCTAACATTAGCTAGATTACATGGCGGCAGACATGGGTATAGTTACAGTACTTCTCTGAACGAACGTTCTCACAATGAACTGTAATGCTATGTTAATATATTTGTTTTTAATTATTGTTTTCTACTCCTCTACTCTGTCAATTATAATTACATATACCATATCATAAAGGCGCTCTTCTCTAATTCTAAATCAAAATTCCATTGTATATGGTACTTGCCACTGAGCTGAACCAGTACACAGAACTGCAATTCTCGAGAATGCGCGGGAATTTCTCGGAAGATTTTGGCTCGTATCTAGTTGGTACGTTACACATTTGGTCATAAAGTTCATTATTCTATGTACGATATCGTTACACAAATTCGCTTCCATTCCATTCCACCGCAATATAAATTGAGTTAACAATATCGAAAAACCTATGAACTCGATATGTTTACAATAATTATTTAAAAATATAATATTGTATTAACAACCTGGAGCCGTAATCATAAAAATTGTTTTCATTTATATAACATGACGTGGTACGACAAATTCAAGGATAAACTGGGATATCATGTTTCCTGTAGCCTCGTTGATTGCTTGATGTTGTTTTATAATGCGCAACACCTACATATTTTGCATATTCTGTTGTTAAGCAGATTTTTTAATCGACTTAAAAAAGGAGGTTCTCAATTCGACATTTTGACGCATATTATTAGCGAACCACTTTCGATGATTCTTTTTTGTTGGAAAGAGTGTAGCTCAGCATTGGCCCCATTTGAATTTGAAGTTAATATTCCATCATTAAGGGTCGTATTCTAGAACTCTAATCAATAATGCTCAAGTCAGGATTGCACTGGAAACACAAGTACTGGAACTACGACCCTAATGGCAGGGACTTGAGTATGTTTTCGAGTGCTTTAAACCGTACTCAAATCCTGACTTGAGCATTGAGTAGAGTTCTAGAATACGAGTCTAAGTGTGGCAGACTAGGGGATGAATCCAGTTTCGCGGACTTGCCGGTAACCGTTTTCAATAAATCTTGGCAAATAGATGTAATTACACGAACTTTTGAAGTCGGTTTTTTTAGCACTCTGTGCTGAGAGTATTTATTAAAAAATAAATGCGCATTTCACCTCCATCTCACCTGATGGAAAGTGACGATGAGATCGACGATAATTAATTGATAAATCATTATAAATTGTAATCTAGAATGCCAGAAAAACGGCAATATAAAACAGGAAGCAACAAGCGTTTGGCATCTTTGCTTGGTCTTTTTTAAACTTGGCTCTTTGCGCTAATACTACATACAATTAATTATGATGTTATGTTAGGTTAGCTCTCACTTTCCGGTAACCAATTTTAATAAAACTTGGCAAATAGATGTAATTTCTGGAACTTTTGAAGTCGGTTTTTTTCAAAAGTTATTTACTAAGTCTGTTTGTAAAAAAGTCAAAGTCAAACATTGACTTATAAATAAATGGACGACGGGTCTAATACAAAAACCACGAAAAAAATGTCCCAAGTCAACCTATTCGAAATTTAAATTGTAATGTCATCGCAGTATCGCACTGTCAGTCGAACAAATGAAGACTAAAGCGGAGTTCGGCGCTCTGTATACGATTTTAGCGCCTTACAAGTGCGGACACTTTTTAGCGCGGACTCGACGTCCATATAATTGTAAGTCAATGAAGTCAAAGATCATTTATTCCATAGGTAAAATAAATTTACATTTGAAAACGTCACATTTAAGCTACTGCTCGTTCAGTACGCTGACTTCCCTGAGAAGTATGAGCAAGAAACTCTAGGGATTGTTTTCAAATAACAATGCTATGGAATAAACTTTGAATCAAATTTGTGTGGATTCTGGAACCGTGTCGTCTTTCCATACGTCTTTATCTAACACGTAGTCTTCAATTTTGTAATATGACATTTCAATCAAAATATTTTAATGTAGTTTTTAAACTTCGGAAATAATAATCTTAATACATGAGTCATTCTCAAAATTAGTGTCAGAAAAATGAAAAAAATAAATTCTTTTTTATTTTTTTTAATTATGGATGGTAAATATTACGTAAAAATAGCGGTTTCGTTAGTTTCGTCAAGCTTAAAGACCTTCAGAAGTAGCTGAAAAGATGAGTTAACATCATGGTTGTGACATTACAGTCATGGGAGTGACGTGTGTGTGTTCAAACGTTTTTAAAAGGTGTTTGTAATAAACAAAAGTTGTTTTTATTTTGATATTGGCTACTGGGCCCATCACTCGCAATAAGTAGAACAGTAACATTCTGGTTGGTAATTAAATGAGCCAACGCTTTTTTTAAGTGCGCGTAAGTTACACACGTCAAATAGGTAGTGAAGGACGTCTATGAAGCTGCCTATTCTGCTGTGGAATGGTTCTGTTCACCTAAAAGCCTTTTGGCACGCCTTTCTAATGAATCCAGAGTCGACGCTTAGCAGAACCATTCCATAGGTGGCAGCAGTACTCCATACGAGACCGAACTTGTGCTTCGTACAGATGAAGCAACTGTCCCAGGGTGAAGTTCCTATGTACCGAATCGAGAGATAGGGTATTCCGGAGAGACTACGGGCTCCCCCCGGCAAGATCAGGGTATTGCGGGCGAGCCCTCCGATAGTGATATGCGTTCACGGGCGTCTATGGTGGACCCGGACTTAGGTATGGATTGGCTGAGGTTTGTGGTGAGCTGCAGAGACGGACATGTTCGTCTGCCCCAGTGGTGTGAGGCCGGGGCGTCTGTCTCGTGAGCAGCTAGCGCGTCTTAGTAGCGGTATAGACGAGGACGTAAGTCGAGGAGACGCGTGGGGCACGTGAGTTGCCCTAAGTCGGAAGCTATGTCCAAACATGGTCACAGGATACTACGGGTCGTATTCCAGAACTCTACTCAATGCTCAAGTCAGGATTTGAGCAGACTTGAGTATGATTTAAAGCACTGGAAATACGACCCTAATGGCAAGGACTTGAGTATGATTTCTAGTGTTTTAAATCATACTCAAATCCTGACTTGAGCATTGAGTAGAGTTCTTGGAATACGACCCTAAGACTAGCCCGTAGAGCTAGCTAGTAGAGGATGGGCTAGATATCCTCCGGTCCCTCCAGCTGCTTAGGTTGGAAAGTGGGAAGACACCGTTTTTCGGCGTCGGGAAGTGAGGGTACCTTACAGCTCCGCCACCAATGAGAAGATTTGGTAGTGGACTTTAGAGTCGACGCCTTAGGTGGCAACCGTTAGTTGTGCAATGCGCGACGGGAAGTGCGCGAGCCTACAGCTCCGGTGCCTATCTGGAAAATAGGGAGGGTAATGTACGCGCACCCGGGGCTGCTCACACGAGGCACTAGCCTCTGGAGAACCGGATGAAGTCAGAAACAACGATTAGTGACAACCAGTTGATCTGGAGTCAGAACCTGAACTTAGAAGGTTCCTGTGCATGCACAGGTTATAGTGCCTTTCTCGGATACCCTAAGGGTCGGTAGGGGCGGTAGCCCTATAATCAAAGTAATGGACAAAGATGGCTCAAAGGGGCTCTCCCAGTGTGAAGTATCGCCACGCCTTTGAAAGGGTGCCAAGCTTCATGGTTGCATTTTTGACCATGGATGCAATGCCGACGATTTTAAACTTAGTATTTAGACAAGGCACCACACGCGCTAGTAAGGCTCCTGCCTCAAAGGATAGACTTTTATGCCTATAAAATTATAATTAAAAGGCACTTGTACTGGTCAAATCTCGTGACCGTGGAAGATTGTCACAACCGTGATGTTTGCGAAAACGCGGCTGCGACACCTATGGTTGTGACATTTTTGCGCCATGCCACTCATACCCTTCAAGTCTTTAATTGAATATTGGCTTAATTATAAGCATAGTAATCCCGCCATATAAACATACAACATATGCCAAAATTAACAAGTAAATCGAATATTTACCTTTACAACACAAATCCACAGCTTTGACACGTTATGCTCGACAGTTTCCAAAATAAACGTTTTCGAAATTAATTTTTCGACTCCAAAACAATGAACGCCATGGCGAAAAGCAATTGATTTGAGGAGTTGCCACTAGAAGTATATAATTATTGATGTTGCCCGATGTTTAGTTCTAATAATTACGACTTAGGTAGATTTTTGTATTTGACCATGGATGTGATAAAAACAAGTCACAAAAAGTTTTCTAAAAAAGTAAATCGTTATTTATTTGTTTCTACAGAAATATTGATATTAATTTATCGGGGCTACATAACAATTCATAGATAAGAGGGATAATATTTTATTAGTTTAGGTTTAATGTTGCAATTTCGAGAAAGTCACACGACATGGTCGTGACATTTCATATAGTTCCAGCCAAACAATAATATATTATGTATTACATTTATATACTTGTAATATGGCAGAATATACATTGAGTAATTGTTTATCTTGTGATTAATTTTTGCTTTTC
>NW_020653900.1:13170554-13174523 GCF_003589595.1 Hyposmocoma kahamanoa
AATATACATTGAGTAATTGTTTATCTTGTGATTAATTTTTGCTTTTCATTATATTGCAAAAACATGCACTTCTCATTAGGTATCAGTTATTTGCTTGAGAATAAGAATTACCCATATACTCCGGAATCTTATTGCGAAAACGTATACAGTTCCCCATAAAAGAGTCGTTTACCTTGGTTAAACGTAATCGTAAGTACCGTGAGTTTGTACTGAGCTCTAAGGTCAATATTATGGATATCTTCTTTCGTATTGAAA
Source organism: Hyposmocoma kahamanoa (assembly GCF_003589595.1). NCBI lineage: Eukaryota > Metazoa > Arthropoda > Insecta > Lepidoptera > Cosmopterigidae > Hyposmocoma > Hyposmocoma kahamanoa. The sequence continues at coordinate 13,170,810 of NW_020653900.1, forward strand.
TTATGTATATTTTTACGGGCATGTAAAAGTCTGTGGGTACCTACATGCGAGAACGTCGGCTGTCTTCGAGCGCAGCACAGTGTTTCAGATTCTATCTATCCTCTTTACACCTAATATGCTGTGTTCCATCGCTCTTTGGCAAACCTTGATCCTGGACTTTTGATTTTCGGTTAAAGATTATGAAGAGAGACGGCTATTGAGTGGAAGTTTTAGCCTGTAGACATATTACCTGAACGCTATAATAGGCTTTTCAAGGCGAGAGTGAATAGGTTTTATTTAGGTGTGTATGCTCCATCGTCGACCTCATCGTCACTTTTCATCAGATGAGATGGAGGTCAGATGCATACTTATTAAGACCCTTGTTTGCTCTTGGTAGATGACGATGGTACTAAGTCGCAAAATAAAATAATTATTACTTATAACACATATCGAAGCTAAGGGCCACTAAATTCAGGAGTTAGTTATCTCCAATATCTGTAATCTCCTCTGGTTGACCAGATGCAAAAGCGTCTGCACTGTTACGCTGATAAATCAAACCACAATGTGTCAGAGCCGCGACCCCGAGGTTACTTCTACCTAACGCCAACGCCTCTTTAAAAAAAAGACGACGCGTTCTGCGCTTAATGTTGTCTAGCAGTAATCCTTGACAAGTCTATTTATTTAAACTCATGAACGTCACGACTGAAACGAATAGATTGCGTGCTGAGTTCGATATTACGTATCAACCTCGCTGAATTGTAATCAAGGATTCAGCGTGCATAATTAATTTAATTATCTAATTACAGAGAATAATAAAACGGTAAGAACATATACATATATATAGCGCCGCTGGTTGTAGTCCTCTGCAATCTTCGGATTTCCGAATGCACCCGAATACGTATTTCTATGTCCAGTGATTATTTATTTGTATTCAAAATTTTGTTGTTCAAGGATTGATGCGTGTTGATGAGGCGAAAGATGTGTATCAGAATTTTAATAAATGAAAGGCCTAATTGACGGGAGGAGGCATGAAGTGTATGTACAATGCTGTCTTTCCTATGGTACTTTGTGTACTGCTGTGTTTACCGATCGCACAGTGGAGATCAGGAGACGACCAAGCTGTTCCAATATCTAAGTGAGACGTCTGATGAGATTCAGCATAGGTACCCAGCGGCGCAACTAGTCATTCTGGGGGACTTTAATGCACACCATCAAGAATGGTTGTTCCCATACCAGAAGACCGATCACGCTGGGAGAGAGACGCGTAAACTTGCGTTAACGCTAAGCTTATCCCAGCTTGTCAGTGGCGCCACTAGGATACCAGATGTTGAATCCCATACGGCTAATTGCTTGGACCTTCTGCTGACAACTGATCCGGACCGATACTCTGTGGTTGTGGAGGCCCCACTGGGTACTTCCGACCATTGTCTGGTGAAAACTGTATCCGTATACTCCCCACCCGATCAGGGCCCTAGTGGTATGAGACGGGTGTGGCGATACAAGTTAGCAGATTGGGACGAAATGCGCCATTTCTTTGCGTCATATCCCTGGCAGGCGTGCTTTACTTCAGGAGACTCGTCGAGCTGTGCTGATGCTGTAGTCGAGGTCTTGCGTTTGGGTATGGAGTATTACATTCCATACTCTGATGTACCCAATGGACCCCAAGCTCGTCCATGGTTTAACGCTAATTGTAGTTGTGCTGAAGCACGTAAACAGTCCGCGTACCAAGCTTGGGCAGATGCTCGACTACGCAAAACTCCGAGTACTCAGAACATGAAGAAAGCTTTTAATAAGGCCGCCAAGAAGTGCAAAAGCATGTTACGTAGGGCCAAGTTCGACCATGTGCGCCGCATAGGAGCCAAGCTTGCCTCTTATCCAGCAGGCAGCAAATCCTTTTGGTCCCTGGCCAAAGCGGTCGAATCGAACTTTTGTCGCCCATCTTTGCCACCTCTGCTGAGGCCGGATGGTTCGCTGGCTCATACTGCGGAAGAGAAGGCGAATCTCTTTGCCTCACTCTTTGCAGAAAATTCGCGTCTAGATGCCGCAGGGACCCTACCACCTACTTTACCTCAGGCTGGCTGCACTATGGCGCCAGTTCGCATACGCCAAAAAGAGGTACTTAGAACTCTGCGAAATCTAGACGTGAATAAAGCTAGCGGGCCAGATGGAATTCCAGCAATAGTCCTGCGTAACTGTGCACCTGAGTTGTCTCCTGTTCTCACACGCCTGTACCGCCTCTCACTTGAGACTGGTGTAGTTCCCAGGTCGTGGAAGCTTGCAAACGTGCAACCTGTACCAAAAAAGGGAAGCAGAGCTGACCCTGTCAACTATAGACCTATCTCAGTCACTTCCATACTCTGCAAGACTATGGAACGTGTACTCAACAACCGTCTCCTATCGTACCTTGAAGACAACGATCTCCTCAGTGATCGCCAGTACGGATTCCGACGAGGGCGATCTACTGGGGATCTTCTTGTGTATGCCTGTCACATATGGAGCGAGGCTATAGAAAAGCAAGGCGAAGCACTTGCAGTGTCTTTGGACATTTCTAAAGCCTTTGACAGGGTCTGGCACGCAAGCCTTTTAAGCAAGCTTCCCTCTTATGGGCTTCCCACTGACCTTTGCAATTGGATCTCGGATTTCTTGAGCGAACGTTCGATTCGAGTGGTCTTAGAAGGCTACTCTTCCGAACATATGGCGATAGATGCCGGAGTTCCTCAGGGTTCCGTACTGTCTGCAACTCTCTTTCTGCTGCATATCAATGATATGTTAATTCCAGGTACCTTTGCGTATGCTGATGACAGCACAGTTGTAGATAGGTACTTGACCAATGCAAGGGTCAGTGGAGAGGAAATCCAGTCTTGTCGAGAGTCCATGGTTAGCCGTTTAGATTTGACACTCCAGGCAGTCTCCGATTGGGGCAATGCCAATCTTGTCAAATTTAACGCTACCAAAACGCAGGCGTGTCTATTCTCCACAAAACGGAGTCCCTTTGAGCTGACTCCGACTTTTCGTGATATATCCATACCGATAGCCGATTGTCTCCAGCTACTTGGAATGGACCTGTCGTCCAATTTGAACTTCGGCAGATACATTGAATCCACGGCCAAAAATGCAGCAAGGAAGCTTGGGATCCTTTCCAGGGTGAGGCGGTACTTTACACCGGGACAGTTGCTCCAGCTGTACCAAGCACAAGTCCGATCGTGCATGGAGTACTGCTGCCACCTTTGGGATGGCTCTGCGACATATCAACTGGCCACTTTGGATTCAATTGACAACCGTGCCAAGAGGCTTATAGGTGACTCGGAATTAGTGGAGGCGAAGCTGCAGAGCCTTGAACACCGCCGTAAAGTTGCCTGCTTATCGGTATTTTACAGGATATATCACGGAGAGTGTGCGATGGAATTACATGATTTAATTCCGCCTTCCCCTTTCCATCACCGGGGGACTAGGCGTAGGCTTGGGTTCCACCCCTATGTTGTGGATATTCCAAAGATTCGCACGAAGCGTTACGCTTCCACATTTATATGGCGAACGGCTATGGAGTGGAATTCCCTGCCTGCAGACTTGTTCCCTGAACGTTATAACTTGGACCTTTTCAAGGCGAGAGTGAATAGGCATTATTTAGGTGTGCATGCTCCATCGTCGACCTCATCGTCACTTTCCATCAGGTGAGATGGAGGTCAAATGCGCACCTATATTTTATAAAAAAAAAAAAAAAAAAAAAAAAAAAAA
>NW_020653900.1:13174623-13212054 GCF_003589595.1 Hyposmocoma kahamanoa
AAAAAAAAAAAAAAAAAAAATGGTCCAGAGAGGGTGCCGCAAGGATTTACGGGGCGCCGAGCCCCAGACCCGATTAGGGATCCACGATTTTTTGCTTTGAATCGGTTTTTCGGATCGTAATGGATCATATGCCTCTGAATTGATCCACAAATCGGATCGTGTGCTCTTAAATCGATCTAAAAAAAAATGTTGACTACTATTTTGGCTTCCGTCAGTTACGACTTTCATTTAGCCAATGAGAAAAGACGTTCAGAGAGAATCGTAATGTGTTATCCCAACTCTCGACGTCTTCACAAGGAGCCTGCGTCACTCGCAACGTAAGCGAAGAGAACAGGCTATTGTTTCCCAATATCATTGCTAATTGCACCTTTTGCACCCGAATTTCCGATCACTGTGGAAAATACGAGTAGAACTAAAATTTTCCACTTTGATCGCGTGTCTAGTAAACCTTACCTTATTACAGTTCAATGTAGGTTCAGTATAGGTAGCTTCACGTAGCGCTGTCTCACAACGATTTATTTTAGGTCCTAAACTGAATCGTAATAAGAGTTCACAGTAAGGCCCCAGGTATTGATTACACGTGGCCGCTGCGCGGTGCAGCGCCGGCGCTGTGTATGTAAAGTTACCAAAGCGTGAAATAAACAGAAAGCGGATGCTGGTCGGCCCTTCCGCGCCGCGCTCCCGACCCGTTCAGCACTCGTCCCGACCCGAACCCGCTACCTGTTTCGCGCTTAAATGAAGAAAACGCGTATATTTGTTTTTTAAAAAACCAACGGTTTGAGCCCTTTACAAGTCCCGTAGTCACGGTTGACTGAGGTGGTAAAGTCTTCAATCAGTTATGTCTAATATGCAAACCACCCTATTTTTCACTATTATTACAAAAGTTAATAATATAATAAATAATATAATAAATCATTATTAAATTTTCCACAGAACATTCCAATTTACGCATATGTTTTAGAAATTATTTTATTTTAACAATATGAATTTTTATGAAATTAAATTTAGGTATTATTAATTAGTAATGAAAATTCGAATAAATTAAAACATATTAATTAGTTCTGCAGTCTTATGCCTGTTTAGGATTTTTCATCAAAGAAAATACTGGACCCCAAACTGGAGGTACGGAATTTATTTTTTTAAGTTACGGCCAGACGTTACTATTTTTTTGGGCAGAGTTGACAACTAAAAAACATAGACAAAACGGAAGTACTCTTGTTACCATAAATACTAGAAACTTAACCACGACTTCTTGAATTCCCCAATTTTAAATAAAGTTTTGTAGGCCACAAATGATGAGTGTACAAGTTAAAATTAAAACCACGTATTCATTAGTAGTTAACGATATAGTTAACGACCTACCGTTCTGTTAATTAGAGCAGCCATTTTAGGTTTTAATTAGTGCTTAGGTACATACCTTACTGTTCATTTGAATTGTAATGGCTAAGTCGTTTATAATTTTTTTTGTGTTTTTAGGTAATTGCGTGACATCAAAAGACAGGTAATTGTTGATTAACCACAAACCTTACAAAACAACTAAGATTGGTAGGAAATAAATAAATACCTGATAAGAAGGAATTCAACTCAACAGGTTGTTTTGAAAATACGACCTCTCTGGGCCGGAGTTCCCAAGATCCACTTAAGAATTGATACCTTAACTCGAATTAAATGTTTTCCCGTACTAATACGATTCATTTTGCGTAGGGCGAACGACAGAGACACTGGCTTTATTTCAGAATTATTTTCTTTACATACGCAATTAAAACCTTTAGAGAACATGTGTATCGTATAGTATAAGCGCTCCATTACCACACCTACGTACATTAATGGCGAATCTGAATTCTATTTGCTAGACAACAACATTTAAATTCCTTTGAACAATACAACCGCGCCGCGCGGGCCGCTACGTATACCCAGACTCGCCCGCGTGCCCGGATCTATTTATTTAGCATTTACGTTTTAATTTAAATGAGCCCATTTAAATTAAAACGTAAATGCTAAATAAATAGAGCGTATTTTGCCATGACAGACGCTCGCGATCGCTGCGCGGCGGCAACGCGGACTGCACTCTTCGAACGCGCAGGGTTCTATTTAATTCGGTTGATATTTAAAAAAATATTTGGTATATGTAAACTACCTATTGAATACAGCGGTTTTCTTGTAAAATTTCGAAGTTTTTTTTTTGTTAATTGAAAATTTTTAAGAATCGTGTTTTCACACTGTATGGTAATCAGTGCATATCCTCAATTTTACTATATATTTTTTCCGTAGTGATTGTTTCAAGACTTTCACTGTTATGCGGAATTAACCAAAGTCATTTGAGGTAGACTCTTATGCTCAGGCCACACAGGCGGCCGCGGAAGCGTTCCTCCGTGCCCGGAATGCGGGCGCGGGAATTTTTGTAACACACGTTTGCCGCACGTTTCAGTGTGGCAGGGTTCATATAAACTAGTAAATTCCCGCGCCCGCCTCTGTGTGGCCAGAGCTTTAGGAATCCGGAAAAGTAAGGGCGTTTCTTAGAAACGCGTAATGAAGAATATGAAAATGATAAGGGGTCCGTATTTTCACACGACATGAAAAGTGAGAAAAATAGCTTTTAAAGGGAAATTTAATAAGCATTTTAGGCACTAATACTATAGTAAATATTAGTTGGTACTCTTCCAGGAATCAGGAAAAGTAAGGGCGTTTCCTAGGAACGCGTAATGAAAGAGATGAAGATGTTAAGGGGTCGTTTCACACTGCGCACGTTTGTTCCTTACTCGAAGCTACACGATATGGAATAGGCTCCTTCCTGAAGTATTTTCTCTGCGCTATGACATCAAGTACTTCAAAAAGCGATTCAACAGGTTCTCACAATCATGCAGCGCGTAGGCAGCTCCTCTGATGTTACTGATGTCCATTGGCGTCGATTACCGCCTGCCATCAAGTGGTTCGTCTGTTCGTTGCCTCCTACATAAGAAAAACGTAACTTCCAGCACTTTATAGGGAAATAAGTTAGTTGGCGTTTGCTAGTTCAGTAGTATATAAAAGCGTCCCATTTATACGAAGGATGTAACTATTGTAAGTTACATTAAAAGTCAATGGAAAATAGCTTCCAACATCGTTCGCTTTAGAGCTTCATTCTCAATGTTGTGATCCAAATAAATTGTCGTGTAAATTGTAAGTTACGTCTAACATAACCACGCCCGTCTCCCTATGGGATGCGTAGAGTTTACGAAGCTTCTCTATGCTGCGTAACATAACGTATTTCGCTTCCTTCATTTAGTATTACACTCACACGCTCGACTATACTTTAACACGTCTTTTTCAATTTGAACAGTCTGTGCATACATTAATCACATACGCCATGGCCAGACTTTTCCCTGCTCTTTTGTTCAGACGTGCGATTATTAAATTTGTGTCCGTTACTCTACTGCTATACTTTATTTTACTGGTAAGGTTTCTCCATTTAGAAACGAAACGAGACACGAAATTTCCTATTCCTACCACAAAATTGCACAACTAAGCTCTGGATGGAGCCTCAGGAGACAAACCCGTAATCGTAACGTCAATAACAATTCGAAAAGCAATTTTTTTAGAATTGACAAAATAGATTTTAAAAATACCGTCCACGGTAGCAGCCATATATGTATATCATTTTTGCCTGATGCCAAATATGATAAAAATTAATTTGTATGAAAAACGATATAAATACCTAAACACTACTCACGTAAATAAAAATCCCGCTTTTCAAACTAATTTTCATAAACTCTTTAACGCTATTTTCCGAAAGTTGATTTTTTGATCTTTGTGTTAATAATTATAACAAACTAGTGCAGTAATTTTACAAAAAAATAATTGAATATCAATTCAATACAAATTTGATTTTTTCTTTTAGAATAGTTCACGTTCAATAGTTCACGAATGGAACACGGCGAGATTTAGTAGCTTTTAGCGATTGCATCGATACAAACTTCAACAAACAAGACTTGATCATCACGCTTGACCAAAAAATTGACAATGACAAAATTGTTTTCGCAAAAAAAAGACTAAATGGTTCTTAAGACAGTATTCCCGTATCTCCTATAGTTTCGGATTTACCCATTACTGTCCCAGTTAAAAAAAACATACTGTATATTTACACGATATTACAGTAGGTAAACTAATGCATCGAGAAACTAAACTAATAAACGGAACAGGTATATACATGGTATAATGTTTTAGTATTAAAACACTAGACTTCGTAATATCTATCATATTGAAATATCTCAAGTTCTCAAGCATTCACAGCACACAGCTGCTCATCGCCACGCAAGCAGATCGCCTGTAGTCTCGTTCCCCTGGTGCCGAGACCTCGTTGAGCATTGTTCAGGGCACGGAGTAGCCGTGAGTTCTTGCGCGATATAATGACACAACGTTTATCACAAAATATTTTCAATACTTATGGATTAATACCAGTGCCTTAGCTAGGAGCTAACTGGCGCCCAACCTAAAATTCACGTTACATGTCCAATGATCATTTACGAAACCAATTTGAAGAAAAAAAAACGTATCGAAACTCATAAATCGAAATAACAAAAGCGTTAACGCAAAGTAATTCCCCATTGACCGTGTCACGGCGCGGTGATTGGTCACCCCAAATCAATCGTTGATTAAGAGGTCACTGCGCAGCTCCGGAAGAGCCGTTTGTTCTCTCACAAAAACTGTTTAATGAACTTGATTGATTTTGCGGTTGTTCCGTGGTTTAAGAAAATTGATGAATTGACTTTAGTATACAATATAGGTTATTAATTATAGTCCTTTGTAGATAGTGGTTAGAGATTGATGATGACGACATCGGTGGCCCAACGGTTTTCAGGGAAATTAACCATTTGGGAAAGGCGCTTTCTTGAATTAGCTCTAGCCTGGGTGTTTTGGGTAGTGAATGTCGTGGATTGGGTGTCGTGGTTCTGGTACTCATAGTACTACATGGAGTTCCCTATTTTGAGACCAGGTAATTGGTGTGGCTGTCTAGCACGTTATTATATTGTTAGCAAAAGCTGTGAGCGGTGACTGGTGTTGGTCATGGAAAAAATTCCATTTTGGAAAAATCACGTTTTTCAGTACATATTTTTCCGGAAATTTTCCACATTTGACGTTCACACCTGTCAAAAGTTGAAGTTACTGAACGAAAGCGATGGAACCATGGAAAAGATTTTTTTCGCTGCTATGAAACTGCCTCCTTTATTTTTCGGCCTACATTTATTTTTCTCGAGAGTTTGGGTGTCATGAGACGGGGGCTATGAGTGCGTAAAAAGACGTTTTTCTCTAATGTAACTTTTAGCTATACACGTTTATTTTATAATTTACGCTAAATAAAACTTCAAAAGATATTCTTAAACGTAGAACACAATATGAGCCTTCTAAATTATATTTTTCCAATTTTTCCGGAAAAATTTCCATCATTTCAAATTTTTCGGAAAATTATCCAACAATAATGGTAACTTACACAGGCACTTGAACTACAGAGTTCAAATAATTCTTAAAGTACGACTAATGTTTTGCACTCTTTAAGTATCGAAACCACTATTAGATCGTGCAATATTTAATAGCACCTCATTACAAGTCGGTCATAGATTAATAGACACATTAATCGTGTCTTAAATTTACGTGCAGTTCGCAACTGTATACGTATTTGGTAAATTAGACGCTATATTAGGTTTAATACGATGCTAATGCACTATATAAAATAGTATTTTTCTTCAATTTGAGAGACGTGACTTGTTTATTCTAGAATTAAACGTGATACCCTTTTTTAAATTGACTCCTAAATACTGTAGTATTATTATGGAAAAATAATTGAAATTCAAAATATCGAATTTTAGGTTTTGTCATGTTATATGTTTTTGTACAAGTTATTTTTAAAATTTTATTTAATGGAAGGGTACCATTTTTAATTGCGTATTATAATATTATTGTACAGAAGTTGGAAATGAAAATATTTTTCCGGATCGAAATCATGTGTATTTTTAGCCGACTTCAAAAAAAGGAGAAGGTTCTCAATTCGACTGTATGTTTTTTTTAATTTAATTTTTTCTATGTATGTTACGCGATAACTCCGGTATTTGTGAACTGATTTTCATGATTTAGCGGTCCCATTTAATTTTGAAGAAAATAATCCACCTGTAAGGGTGCCTGTTCACGTATGAGTATTCATTTAAAAAAAACAAGTCTAAATTTTATTATAAGGATTGCTCCTTAATGGTTTCCTATTTTAATGGTTGATTTTGCTATTTTCCAATTCAAGGCGTTTTTCTTTCTTAATGTACCTTGAGTAGTGAGAACCGATTTTTATTATCTCCTGTGTCAAGTCCCGTATAGTGGCGAACTAGGGGATATTTCAATAAAACTTGGCACATAGACGTAATTCATCGTACTATTGAGGTCGATTTTTTTAATACTCTGTACTGAGATTATTATATTATTAGACGGGTCGAACACGTCGTGCGCCTGATGGTAAGCTACACGCCTGTCCATAACAGTTACAGTGTCACTCAAAGCTTTAAAATGCAAAAATCCGAGGGGCACTACCACTGCGCCCGTCACCCTGAGACGTAAGTTGATAAGTCCCATGTGCCTGTAATTGCACCAGCACCCTTACTAATGTTGACATTACTGCTTGGCGGCAGAAATTGTTAAGGTGGCAGTACTGACCTGGACAAACTCTTTTACAAGGAGCTCTACTGCTACTAATTGTTGCATATTCATTGCAATACATACAAAAATGTTAGGACTTGTCAACTTATGTCTCAGGGTGACAGGCGCAGTGTTCTTCATATCTTTGTGATTTAAACAGTGACTTACAAATAAATGGACGACGGGTCTAATACAAAACCACGAAAAAAATGCCCGAAGTCAACCTATTTAAACGTAGTGACATGTAAAGGAATATGAAAAAGCTAAAACGTTGAATTTAAATTGTAATGTCATCGAAGTACTGTCTAATTTTGCTTGCTTCGCTGTCAGTCGAACAAACGAAGACTAAAGCGTGAAAGACGCTCTGTATACGATTTTAACGCCCTATAAGTCACGGACACTTTTTAGCGCGGACCCGACGTCCATATAATTGTAAGTCAATGGATTTAAAGCTTTGATTAGCACTGTGAAAGTTGAGCCCTGTTGCTTATCACTAGGCGCAAGACTTGTTCGTCTCGTTGTTTGGTATCATAATAAAAAAAAAAACAAAATATGATAAGGTTTCTACGCCAGGCTGAGTCGCCGGGCGGTGGGTTCCGACAGAGGACCGACAGAGGCGAACATACTACGACCGAATTGAGAATGCTAGGGCGTATATGAAAGCATTGATGTGTGTCATGATTGTACCAAGGGGAAGGCTTGTGGTAGCTGCCGAACCCGATGGGAAAATACCGTACGTATTGTACGTTCAAAATATTTTAATACTGAAATTGCGACGTGATACAAAGGTACGGTTTACTTACGTGACCGGCTTCGCTTTATAACAATATTGCGTACCGCGTACCTATGGGGTTACTCGTGCCACTAATTGGGAACACTATACTGGACTATAAATTCATCTGTATTTTATACGCCAGGTGGATTTTGCACTCATTATTAAAACTCCAAAAAACAGTTATATTCTGAGTATTTTATTACAATACTGCCTTTTGGGGACAATGCTCGTGTTGATTATGAATTTTTTTTTCTTATTAATTCCGCTAATTAGCGAAGTTATTTATTTGGACGCTCCTTTTTAACCGTTTTCAATTAAATGGGAGAAACGTGGTAGTAAATAGTAAAGCTCTTTGTGAAAGAGTTCGTCCGGAGAAGTAGATAGATAGATATACCCTTTATTGCTCACACACTGTAACAATAGCAGTACATAGACAGCTTAAAACTGATGTGGGGAAAAGGCGGCCTTATCGCTAAGAGCGATCGCTTCCAGACAATTTGTCTTGAGACCTTATTTACCTTGGGGTACTGCCATCTTAGTTTTGAAGGCTAAATGTGCTGATGAAATTTCATGCACATTTGTCAACTTATGTGTCAGGGTGACGGGCGCAGTGAGAGTGTCTCTCAGATCTTTGCGATTCTGCAACTGCTACGAACTGCTATAAAAGGTGCAGACTTCATGAACGTAACCTATTGTTTGTCAGATTATTTGCAACTTTTTAGTACACGCGTTTATGAAGTCGGTTTTTCATGTTTTGGTCTTAACAATAGACATTACCGAGGTATTCACATAAACAATATTAACGAAGAAGATACAACTCAATTAGCACATTGTGTTCGAGATTTAAAAAAATATTCACAAATAAGATACGTCAATCAGCACGTTGTGCTTGTTGTTCGGTATTTATTCTTTTTTTATGACAGTCGCAATCGGAATCAATTGTTAAAACAACACCTTAAACTAAGGTCTTTTTTTTATAACATCAAGTGACGGGACGAACAAGTCGAGCGTCTGATGGTAAGCTACACGCCTGTCCATAACAGTGCACTGCCACTCAGAGTGTATATATGTAGTAAATGAATAGAGTGTACTTTGCCATGACAGTGCACGGCCGCGCGGTGTGAACGCGATGAGATTCGTGTCGAATACATATATGCGCCCTATATGCTTGCCATCGTGGTGAACCCCGAACTGTTATATCCCAGCCCTACTACCTAAATTACTGGAATCAGCTCTGCCATTTCTCCTAGTCAGCATTCTTCTTTAAACATCAATAAAACTCCATAGAAAGCAGCTCAGTTCCTTCCTAACTCCTGTCGTGTAAACACGTGCCAATTCCATTTTTATTTCTTATATTATTTCTTTATTTTATTGTACTTAGATTACCAGTTCTTCCCGAATTACACAATTTTGGGAAAATAGTCTTTTAAAAAAAATACTTTTACTGTGCCGTGTATAACAGAAAGAAGCTAAGCTAACTTAGCTTAGCTCACGTAGCCGGGGCATCTTTTCATACTTCGGTTCACACCGCGAACTAAGCTCACCGAACTAACTAAACTAATCCAACTATCCCGCTAAGCTGTAAAATATGTTGCCCTTCTGCTGCACTTCACCCTAGCCTTAGCTTCGTTCGCAGTGTGGCCTGCGCTCAATGGACTCGCCGATTCTTGTGTGCCAGACGTACAGTAGGGCTAGCACGCCAGGAAGCGCTTGAGCGACATAAAGCGCGCGATATTGCTATTCTAGTATAGAGAATTTCGCGCTTTATGTCGCTCTCGCACAAGTCGCGGCTGGTCCTGCTAGCCCTATAGGAAAGGTTATGGTATTTGGCATAGTAAGTGGCACCTCAACATTAACGGACTGGTGATTTGATGTTTTTCAACCAGTTAGCGTAAGCTCCTTTTATTGCCTAATGACTGACAACTTGTCGGTACTGTAATCGATTGATCGTGCTCTTTCGATTCTATAAAGTCTTCGATCAGCCTTGTTTTCACCTCGAAATGTAATAAGTTATAAATATGTCTAATTGCAAATTAATATGTATATCCTTTTATAAATCAAATCTATTTTGAGTACACGTTTAGTTAACATTTTTTTCTTAGAGCTCGTTTACATCTACTTTAGTGTTTAGTAACAATTGTATGGTTTATTGATTTTTTATAAGTGGCGAATTGCTGGCTAATGTTGATTTCTATGTTCCTTTGAAATACAAAGGCATTACAGTTTGTACATGTGTAACCTCACCCATTTCTGCCGCCAAGCAGTAATGTGAGCATTACAGCGTTCCGGTTTTGAAGAGTAAAGGATGCTGGTGAAATTACAAGCACATGAGACTTATTAACTTATGTCTCGCGATGACGGGCGCAGTAGTAATGCCCCTCAGATTTTTGCGATTAAAAGCTCCACTCAGCACTGCACTGTTATGGAAAGGCGCGTCGCTTACCATCAGGCGCACGACGTGATCGTCCCGTCACTTGGTGTCGTATATAAAAAAAATGTAAAACGACATCATGAGCTAGATACATTGCCAATTTAAAAGCCGTCTGGAACTTAGTTTTTTTGGCAATGGAAGTGTGTCCGTGCATAATATAGCAGTTATCTGAATAATAAGTTGCATCTTTAATATGCTCGTAAAGCTGCATGCTAAGTATGGCGATTATATTCCAATACAGAATGCTGCTCATACCAAAATTAGTTGTAAAAGATATCATAAGAATTTTATATAATAAAACGGTTTTTTCTAAATTTTTGTTAACGAATTTGACTTTGCCTATGAAAAGCAATTATTTATTTTACTACACTGTTAATGTAAAAAACGAGGATTTAAAAAACAGCCACTATACAATTAACAGGATTGAAACTTCGCAAAAATTCATTTCTACTTTTTGCCTTCCATTAAAAGTGAAATTAAATAGCCCAACACAATTTAAATTATAAAAACCGACACTGGTTTACGACTCGAAATTGTTTTAATCAACGAACATTTAAACAACGACGATATTTTGACCCCCATAACGTCTATTTTTGCATTCATCGTCATGTAAAAAGAATGGAAAGTCGACATTTTAAGTTAATCTTCAACTCATTTATACGTCTCACTGCTGGGCACGGGTCTCCTCTCAGGCGTTGATTTTTAGGCCACAGTCCGCCACTCTGGCCCAATGTGGGTGCGTTGGGGACTTAACACGTTTTCCGAAGGTTGTGTTCTTCGACGTGCAGGTTTCATTACAATATTTTCCTTCACCGAAAAGTTCGCGCAGTTAGTTAATTGATTGAATAATATCTTAAGAAAAGCAGCATATGATGATTTGAGGGTGTTCGGGCGTCATCTGGTTATTGGACCTGCCACATTTTTTATGGAGAAGTTTTAGTAGCAGTAGAGCTTCTTGTGAAAGATTTCGTACAGGGGAGTACTGCCATCTTACCTATCTCTGCCGCCAAGCAATAATGAGTGCATTATTGCGTTCCGGTATTGAAAGGTCTTGGTGAAATTACAGACAAATGGGACTTGTCAACTAATGTCTCAGGGTCTCAGCCGTAGTGGCAGTGTCCCTCGGATCTTTTCGATTTTAAGCTCTGAGTGGCACTGCAACAGTTATGGACGTGTTGGTTGCACCAGGCGCACGACTTGTTCGTCCCCTTACTTGGTATTATTATTTAAAAAAAAACATACATTCGGAGAAACTCAGAGGTGTGAGCCCGGATTCGAAACCACGGCCTCTACTTGAGAGGCGGTAGGTTAAGCTTATTATAAGCAAACCATTGGGCTACCACGGCTGTTATGAAATTTTAAGTTACTTGTTCATTATAAGCAAACATGCGGTGGATATTCTTCAAAATGACTCGTACCGCATAACGCACTCGCCTAAACACTAAAATAGTGTAAAGAGGTCTTAACTCAGAGTTGGGCAACTCGGCCTTGTTTCGATCCATTAATTTGCAAATGCGCGCCTTGTGCTTAATTACATTTGTATATGGTTTGTTTTTATTTATAATTATTTGAAATTCCTTAACAAATTGTTAAATTTATGTAAGATTTTTTGTACTCTTTGTGTTATATGGAAACTATTTCTTTAAGTCTGAAACGCTTATTTGTTTCATTCAAACCGACGTCTCTGGACTTTTACGGTATTCTACAGGATATATCATGAAGAGTGTGCGAGGGAATTGCATGATTTAATTCCGCCTTCCCCTTTCCATCATCGGAGGTTTAGACGCAGGCTGGGGTTCCACCCCTATGTTGAGGATATTCCAAGGATTCGCACGAAGCTTCGCTTCCACATTTATATGGCAACCGGCTAGGAAGTGGAATTCCCTGCTTGCAGACTTGTTCCTTGAACGGTATAACTTGAACCTGCGCACTTATTTTTTTATTAAAAAATACAGTTCCAATGGTTGCCAAATCAATTCGATTAAGATCCGAAAAATAAACTCCTATGTGTAGAAATCCCCTTAAGAACTCTTCATGTTGTCGTAAGCCGTAGCTAAGCGAAGACGTAATTATCTTACTCACCTAAAACCCGAAAATTCGAATGTCTACTTCATTTATATTTATTTTAAAATTATCTCATTCTCCTTTATGAAATGAAATTAAATGAAACTATTTCAGATAATAGGTACAGTTATAAGTCCATATGGTGTTAGTAGGTACTTACAACTATGTTAGTAAAAAGCAAAGTGTTCATTTTCATGAACAAGGATGGACATCCAATACTTAAAGCTTGGGCTGTCCACCCTCTCGGCTACCACCTTAAGAAGACAGTTTCTGCTGCCTCTCCCAGGGATGCCACTCTCTTGCAAATGTCTGCCTGAAAACTAGCAATTCTAGCCTCCGCGAACATCCCTAAGGCACTACAGGGTCGAGGCAGCCTCAGCAGTCCCCTGAGGGCGATGTTGAATTGGATACAAGTCACTGTATGCTTTTTTAGTGTAATTGCTCCACAGGTTTATATTTATATTCAAATATCCTTTATTCAAATCTTTATTTCAAAGAAACCGTTTTCTTCAGCGCAAATGAACGTAAATTACAATTTCGACGCAAGAAACTTGTTTACATAGTTCGATTCAGAATTAAATTTTCTATGTTGCGATATAAATAATTCATTTAGCCATAATTGTGAGTCCATTAGCATTTTAAGGGGCGAAATATGTTCATTGCATTAGTAAAATATTTCTTACATACTACACACAGCGACAGATTTTAGGGAACACTAGTAAAATCCTCAAAATAATGCAATGTCTTTTCTAAAGTCGGGCCAGTAGAATTGCGCGAGAGCGACATAAACCGCGAGATCTCCATGTAAGAACAGCAGTATCTCGCGCTTTATGTCGCTCTCGCTTAAGTCGCGTTATGTCGTGCCAGCCCTACTGGTATTATAATTTTTTACTTCAGGTCAATTTTTTTTTTAAATGTATGTCGATTTGTGATGTCTTCATTCTATTGTTTTAATTTCCTACTAATACAGGTTTGTCGAGTGGCTCGAGGTTGATTAGTGTTCTTGTAAATTTAAAATTAGTTGATAAAGTTTTATATTTTTTCAACTATTTTTGTTATTTCTCGCATAATGTAAAAAAATGCATTTTGTTTATTATTAGTTTTTGTCAATAAACTATTATTTTTTTATATGTAAACGGTTACTAATTTATGTTCTCACGTTTTTTTTGTTCCGCTTAATGAGGCGGGGTGAGTATGTTAATAACAATAAAAATGACATAAAAACAGCAAAACAATCACAGAGTTATTTTTGTTTTTTTTATGGTACCAAATAAAGGGATATTAAGCGACACGCCTGTCTATAGCAGTTGCAGTGCCAGTCAGAGCTGCCACTGCGCCCGTCACCCTGAGACAAAAGTTGACAAGTCTCATTCCTGCTTGGCGGCAGTATACGGTGGCAGTATTTCCCTGGATGAACTCTTTCTCAAGGAGCTCTATTGCTACTATACCGCACGTGACCGCAATTACTGCACTATAAATATAACAAGGACGCGTAAACATAGATTCAATAAATCTATACAATACAAATATACGCATATTAAGAATAGGGTACTTAGAATTAGATACGTTTGTGGGAGACTGGAGCCTACACTAGGTCTAGCCTGTATGATATGTGTCCAGGCACCCACCCCACCCAACAAGTGGATAATGCAGAGACAAGAGAGACTACATTAAACATTGTATGATATCAACCTTAGAGCTAAGACCACCACGACTTCATTTAATCAATATATAACATAATTCTAAAATTATTTTTTCTTCGCAGGTGGTTCCGATAGCAACAAGGGGAAGAGCAAGAAGTGGCGAAAGATCCTTCAGTTCCCGCACATATCACAATGTTTAGATATAAAAACAAAAATAGGTAAGTCCACTTTTGCTTTGCATTTGTTCTTACTGACTGAGATTACTTACATTTTGTCCTTCGTTTAGACGTGGTTTTTAGGTGAATTGAGACTCAAAAATAATCGTCAATTCGTCTCGTCAGAGCACTGAGTCTTTTAACCCTGACTGTCTTCGCAATCATCACGTAAAGGACTAACTACTTTATTCACAAGGAATGGCCTTGAGCCGGTCAGAGAAAACTTTATGAAGTAAAGGCGAAAAAGATGTTGCGCGTTTCGATTCCGCTTGTATTGCCGACACGAAACGCACAACTTTATTTTCGCTTTTATTACATGGACATAAGGATTTCATCGACCTTCTGAATGCGAATCCGTGTCAACAAGTGTGGTGGATATCCACAAAAAAATTTGAAATTCACTTGAGATACAAAATAGATGTTTTGATTTATTTCGACCACATGGAAAGTCGGTTTTTCGGGGTTAATAACACGAATTCAACTTGTTTTTTTTTTTTAATTTATTATGTATATAGAAGATACCGGTAGTGAACTATGGGGCTCGAAACACAAAAGACTAAACTTAGATCGGTATAAAAAAACTCAAAGTTCCACAAAATTCGTCCTACGTCGTGTTGTAAAAAATCAGTTTTCAGAATTTTTTTCGTCGTTTCGCAATACCATGGACCAATAATTCATGCTAATCGCGATACAAGATGGCGTAGTCGTGTATTTAGTGCATGTTGGTACACCAGATGTTTTTCTTTTAAATGCTATGGCTCCATCGAAATATACGATGATTTCGCCAATGTCAAGTAAAAATGACTATTGTGCGGTAGTTTTGTAAAAATATGACTTCTACTTTATAATGTTACAACCCCATCGATGCCCGCCAATGCCAAATTGAGGAACGCACGCGTTTTTAACTCAAAGATTGACCAGTAAATTCCGAACAACAACAAAGTACATACACAGACTATTGCAAAAACAAATTGTTTTCTTTTAATAAACTTACACATGACATAGACAAAGGAAGAGTGGACTAACGTTGAGAGGAAGTTGATTTTGACGGGGCAGGGGATTTTAAAGGGGAGGACATCATAAAGAGTGACTATACGATTACAGTAAAAAAAACAGGTGTTTGTAACTAATTTGTTTTACATTGACAAGGTGCAATTTATCAAAATCTACTCTAATCTCTAGTAATAACAAACAAATCAACCAGATGGCGCTTATTGTACAGATTTTTAAGGATAGTGCCTGTTATTCTTCTATTTTGTCTAGGATTAGCGCCATCTACCCATATAAGGAAGCGTTAATTTATAAATTACTTTGTAACAACACTGCCATCTATTGACACGCATGTTTGTCAGAGTCCAGAAAATAATTTTATCTCTTGATTAACATTACAAGGAAAAAACTAACTTATATTTCATATTAAATAGGAATTAATTGTTATCCACGACCATTTACATAATACAAACAACTTTCAGGCTATTGATCAGCGCCATCTTGATATAAGACGGGTTATTGACCTTTTTCAGAGCTACTATCTGTAGTATGGAGATAAGCAATCCTCTCGAGTTATTGGCCCATGGTAATAAGACTCATAAGTTATGGGACTATAAGCTCATTTAATAGTAAGCGAGTGTAATTTATTTCTAAAAAGCATGTGTTTCAAGAATTTAAGGCGCACATCC
The DNA here is from genome assembly GCF_003589595.1 of Hyposmocoma kahamanoa. Classification (NCBI taxonomy): domain Eukaryota; kingdom Metazoa; phylum Arthropoda; class Insecta; order Lepidoptera; family Cosmopterigidae; genus Hyposmocoma; species Hyposmocoma kahamanoa. The sequence goes on from NW_020653900.1 coordinate 13,190,085, forward strand.
AAGATACCACTTCGCCTTAAATTATGCATTTCTATGTTATGCAATTTTTTGAATATTTGCTGTCAATACCCCTCGTTAACCTGCTGAAGAAGATTCATAATCGTTGGAAAACATATGGAAAACATTTTTGTGGCAGTAGAGCTCCTTGTGAAAGAGTTCGTCCGGGGTGGTACTAACACCTTACCTATTTCTGCCGTCAAGCAGTAATGTCAGCATTACTGTGTTCCGGTTTTCAAGGGTAAAGGTGCTGGTGAAATTACAGGCACATGGGTCTTGTCGGCTTATGTCTCAGGGTGACGGGCGCAGTGGTAGTGCCCCTCAGATCTTTGCAATTTAAAGCTCTGAGTGGCACTGTAACTGTTATGGTTAGGCGTGTAGCTTACCATACGCGCACGACTTGTTCGTCCCGTCGCTTGATGTTATAAGAAAAAAATCCCCAACCTGCATTGGACCTACGTGGCGAACTATGACTTAAAACCGTCTCCATGATGATCATGTTATATTTTTTAAATTGGTTTCATGTTCTATAGAAAATAAAATCATTTAAAGATAACACACACCGTACCCATGTCATGTATTGTGTTTATAAAATTTCATTAAAACATATTCTTCGTGAAACCGCAATGCACGTCAAACTAAATTAAACCTTGAACTATTTGAATTATATTCTATAATTAGAAATAATACATCTGACGTGCTAACTATTCGGCTCGGAGCTTTTCAATTGTGGTTTCTACACCACGCCTATTACTTCCCACGATTTTTTATTGTACAATTTAACTGTATAACGTCGCCGTAGAGTTAAACTTTGAACACAATTTGTTTATTCCTGTCAAGTTGGCCACCCACTAAACGGACCCGGAAATGACCTATAGAGTCCATTAGTATATCGCTACAGTCATCAGGTCACACTTCTTTTTTTAAACTTTTTAGGCGGCGGTGTTAAGTTGCCCACAACTACACACTGCCACCTTAAATTAAAAATATAATCAAAATGTTTTTGCGACTTGTTCAAAATATGGTAACAAGTTGCGCTAGTTTTGTCCAACTATAGCTCGCGATTTTGACCATGTCGTCTGCTCATGTCGTTGCAGTACATCCCAGAAACATTTCTGTCTTCTTGGCCACTATTCGGTTGCCACTTTATCTATCATCATCAGTAGGGTTAGCACGACAGAGCGCGACTTGCGCGTGTGCGACATAAAGCCCGACATTTCTACGCGAGAACAGTAGTATCTCGCGCTTTATGTCGCTATCACGCAAGTCGCGCCCTATCGTGCTAACCTACTGAGTTCGGAAAAGTAGAGTGTATTATCCTGAACTTCAAGTAAGAAACATAGAGTGGATAATACCTCCCACTGAAACCCCGGAAAAGAAGAAAATATAATGAAAATAAATAAATTTGATATAATTATAATAAATTCTATTGGTTTACTATTCCGCCGTAGTCGTACGTTACCTCGTTTTTTAATACCTATAATATAATAATGTTGAAAATATCAGTGTATCAAATTGATTACATTTTTTTGTTTACTATAAAAATTAACGTTGTTTGACGAATTCGTTGTGAATTAAAATTACGATTAAAACTTCTTCGTAAATAAAATCGATTGTTATAAGAAATTGAATCGGTAACGCATTAGGACATCACTAATGAATTAGTAGTCGAGCTGTCAAAAGTAAAATAAATGGTTGGACGGACAATAATTTGTATGTTACACAATTGACATAAGGTTCATTATGCTATGTACAATTGCGTAACAAATTATAAAAAGACCGACTTGAAAAATTCGTGGAATTAGATCTATTTTTATTGAAACATGTTACCGGTGAGTGCGCCAAACCGGATTCATCCCATAATTGTGCCACCCTCAGAGATGGAATTCTCGTCAAATTTAAATGAGACCAATACTGAGGTATCCTCTTTCCAACAAAACAGAATCATCAAAATCGGTTCACAATTGCTGAAGTAATCGCATAACATATATAAAAAAAGTCGAACTGAGAACCTCCCTTTTTCAAGTCGGTTAAAAAATTTTTTTTTTTTCATTGACTTACAAATAAATGGACTACGGGTCTAATACAAAAATCACGAAAAAAATGTCCCAAGTCAACCTATTTAAACGTAGTGACATGTAAAGGAATATGAAAAAGCTAAAACGTTGAATTTAAATTGTAACGTCATGGCAGTACTGTCTAATTTTGCTTGCTTCGCTGTCAGTCGAACAAACGAAGACTAAAGCGTGAATGACGCTCTGTATACGATTTTAACGCCCTATAAGTTCGGACACTTTTTAGCGCGGACCCGACGTCCATATAATTGTAAGTCAATGTTTTTTTTACTTAAATAACATTTCCATCAATGTACCATGAGACCCCGTGTATGATAGTTTCTTTAAATACCATCATGTGTACTAGATCTATGAGAAATTCGATTGTAAGTGTACAATCTGCCGACTATACAACATTTTGCATACGCCGCGACCTACTTAAGTCGTTTACAACAAATAACTTATAAATCAGACAGTATTTTACTAAACCACTGACAGGGAACATAAAGAAGAACGTAATATTTTCATAGCTGTATGTAGTTTGTTCGGGTCACCTCTAAAAAGAGAATTAGGCCATAGTAATCTATCCTGACCCCATGCGGATTGGCGCGTCACACGTTTTGCCTTCTTCGACATGTAGGTTTTATCACGATATTTTCCTTTACCGCATGTTTGACCACCATGTTAATATTCTTTTTTTCAACCTCAAATTTTAAAAAAGCTTTTTTTATTTTTTTATAAATAACAGTGAAAGTGTTGAATTAATAATAAAATTGAGGATATATACATATTGATTAATTACTCTATACGGTGTATAAAACACAATTCCTAAAAAAATTTCACGGTAGACAAATTACCTCGAAATTTTACAAGAAAACAACTGCATTCAATAGGTACTTTGCATATACCAATGATTTTTTTTAAATCAACTTAACTAAATAGAATACTATACGATATTCATTTTTCAAAAGGCTTCAATTTCGTTCGTAAAAAAAATTCTGAAATAAAACCAGTGTCTCTGCCGCTCGACCCAAGCAAAATGAACCGTATTAGTAGGGGAATAATTTGAATTCAAGCTGAGGCAGTATCGGCTCTTAAAGTATTTTAAATATCAATTACAAAACACACCACTGTCAGACATTTGAATACCAATTACAAAATACATTTTAGGTAGTAATTGAAATGCAAAATAATAAAATATATCTAAAAAAAATATCGCCTCTCAAACAGAGGCCGTGGATTCCAACCCGGCCTCGCATCTCTGAGTTTCTCGGAATTTATGTACGAAATTTAAATTTATTAGCAATTTATCATGAGCTTTTCGGCGAAGAAATTACTGATGAAACCTGTACGTCTATTCTTAGACCTTCTGGTTCACAACCCTCGGAAAACGTGTGACGACCCAACCCGCATTGGGCCAGCGTGGCAGACTGTGGCCTAAACCCTCGCCCAGAAAACCCGTGCCCAGCAGTGGGACTTATAAATCGGTTGATGTTTAAATACAAATACAAAAAAAACGTATTTGTATTAAAATACGTTTCAGTTACAAGCAATTCAAGTACTGTCCAGTCCTGCCTACTACTTACCGACTTCAAAAGTCATTCATCCCCTAGCTTGCTACCCTTAAAGGTGGAATATTTTCTTCAAATTTAAATGGGACCACTTCTGATCTAGTTACCCACTTTCCAACAAAAAACTAATCATCAAAATCAGTTCACAAATGAGTTGTCGTGTAACATACATAAAAAACCTCTTTTTTTAAGTCGGTTGATAAGGTAAGTTAAGAAAGTTAAATGTACCTGCTAAACTGTAATGTGTAACTATAAGTTCTATTAAAGGTCTAACGGACGGGTCTAACTCACTGTCGTTTCAAATGAATTAAATGACATTCCGTCGGGGACGACTAAAATAAACTTAGATCTATTAATATTAATTGGTGAACGCCCACTGTCTAAAGTGATTTGTTGTGTAAGCGTTGGGGGAACCTCCTTTTGGTTACCGCTATAGAAATCAGGATATGCGCCATCAGAATTTCTTGGTAAACAAACAGTCGAACATTTTGTTGGTGCTGCTAATATGTTGTGCAACATGTTTTGCTATTTATAGAGTTAATGACAAAACCGCCATCAATACCGAATAAAATACTTAATAAGAATGCTGATTTTCGTGTCAACATAATCATGCCCAGTTGACTTTTAATAAACGTCCTCTTCGTACTCTCCCGTCTTAGAGTAGTACACATTAAAGAGAATCTGCGTGCGTGCATGCGTGCCATGCGTGGATACGTGCGTGCATGCGTGGATACGTGCGTGTAGAAAACGCGATCACAAGATTTGATTACAAATTAAAATTCCAGGCACATGGCCTTGTGAATTTGTCTCAGGGTGACAGGCGCAGTGGCAGTGCCCCTTAGGGCGCGTTCCAATTATGTCGTGTCGACAGATAGTCGTGCAGTTTAAGGTGTCGTGGCTTGTATATTTAAATGAAGTTGTTCACACATAGAACGACACGACCAACTGTCGTGCACATTTTTAACGTTACGACGATAGACTGTCGTGACAACGGTAAGAGCTAGAACGGCAGTCGTCTGACGATAAATAAAACGTCAAAATAAAAATGTGACGACAGATAATTGCAGCTTCAAACGATTCTGTTGTGCAAACGACAAGGCGGTTCACGGGTGAACCGATAAATTATCGTCACGATCTAGTGGGAACAACTAGACACGACAGTCGTTCAACGATATAATAAACGTTCACGACAGATAGTCGTGATATGGGAACAGGCTAGACGCGACAGTCGTCCAACGATAAATAAAATGTTACGATATAATGGGAATGTGGCCTAAGATCTTTGAGATTTAAAGCTCTGAGTGGCACTGTAATTGTCATGGATATGCGTGACACCTTACCACCAAGCTCACAACTTGTTCATCACGTCACAAAAAAAACTTATTAACTGTTAATTTAAAAAAAAATCCGTAGTCGCTAACAAAATAATAGAACCCTCAACAAAATAATTTCATTGACGTAAATCTAAGAATTTTAAAAATAAACCTTATAAACATTTAGTACCTTTACTCGAAGCGTGCATACATTAAAATAAACCACACGTTTTTCCTTCCGTCAGTTTATTTGCTGTTGAAATAACTGCAAATGACAGACGTATGCTTTAGTCTACATTTTTATTGTTTGATTGAAACAAACATGAACATGTTAAAAATGAATGTGAAATTGTTGGTAATTCATAATTGTATTTTAATCAAAAAGACCCTGACTCGAACAGACGTAAGTCAATATAAACTTTTATTAATCAATTACGTTGCTTGTTATTGTTAGGTCGACTTTCGGACCTATTCAGCTCTTTATCACCGCGTTCAGTGATATGATCCATTGTAAACAACTAATTAAATCTCGGTTCCAAAACCCACAGCGTAGAGTTTTTGACTCGAAAATTTGTTATAGCTAATAAATATGTCGAAAATAAATCTTAAATTCGTTATTAGACATTTCAGCTAACACCTAACATATTATTGGTTAATAAACGTCATCATCAATTATTTTGTTTATAACAATGTAACTTAAACTAGAGTTAGGAACTGTTGAGTACATATCGAGTTCTTAGAGACACCCCACACTAACGTCTTTCAAGCGTAGCGTCTTAATAAAAATGGAAGTAAAGGTTAAATTGTGCAAAATAGCTGCGCTTGTGCTGAATATTTGTTCCTGCTGGTAAGGCATCCTCAGGGGCTGTTGACTGCTCGACACTCGGCCGAAGAGTGAACAAGAGGGATGAAAGTGGAGAGGTGAAACACGTGTCGGGTATATTTTTGGTGATGGTTTATGACTGTAGTTGCGCTTGTGTTATTTATTTTATTAATTTTATGCGGAGGGAGGGTGGGATAATTAACTGCATGAAAATATTCAATATTTTGCACGATTTAACCTTCGCTGGGTTCGCGGAGTAGCAAATTAATTTACTTGCATTTTTATTAACATGGAATTCCGCAAAGTAACGCTTGAATCTATTAATACGTTAGCGTCTTGCCAATGCTTCCACGCGACGTCCGCGCGGCGTATACCCTATGTTCGGCACTATTTAGTTCCCAAAGTTTTTGGCTCACCGCCCACTTAGGCAAGGTAAAAAAAATTCTACGCCCACCACCACAAAAAATAATTAAATAAACGTATTTTTTAACTTAACACGTAGTATAGTATAAATAGATAATTCAGGTTTTTTTTTCAAATCCTTTAGCAGACCCTGGACAGCGTCAACGCCCCTATGACTCTTCAGTGCCCACTGGGGGGCACTGGGGTAGGGACCACTTTGAGAAACTATGATTTAAAGTGTCCACTCGCGTTTCCCGTCCGATATCCGTTCGAAACAATAACTGTTAATAATTAATGCTCGCCCAAATTAAAAGAACGGGGGTAGACTCCCAGCAGTCGCTCACTGACGCCACGTCGACGCGACGTACGTGTCGACGCTGTGCGTACATTGGCAAGACGCTGACCCTCGAAAGACGCTAGTGTGGGGGGTCTCTTAGGTTTCGCTCGCTACACATTTTAAATGAAAGTGTGTTTTTGAATCTAAAATCACGTATATTTTCGAATCGACTAACGTTTCGGGCTCTTTACAAGGTACCACATATATACCACGGCTGACTGAGGTGGTATATTGTTCATATTATTAGATATATTTTTAATTTAAGTACGCAAACTCGATAGGAGGTAAGGATGCCATTCGGGCTGCGAGATAGCCACGTTAGGAGGCATAACGTTTTTCATACAGGGTGGGGAAAAACATGCGCCTGAGTTTATGGTAATGATAACAAAAAACTACTGAACTTACGGTCTTTCTTTTTTTTTTATATATCATCATACAGTTTTTTCTCAAGATGGCGGTCAGTTTTAATCGATTTTATTACACTGATTTAATCGATTTCGAAATCGTGTTCCACACTTTGGGAAGTGAAAAGGATAAAGTTTTTGGACGTCACTCACACAGCGTAGAAGACTTCAACGCCCGAATTACCTAGGAAGTGAACCTTTGAGGCGTGCTGAAAAGTGACTGGAAAATTTAAAAACAAGCTACGTGTATTGTTGCTGAAAGCCGCCATCTTGCTCAGATCATGTATTCAAAAATTGTGGAAAAAAAGTGTACGATGATATTGAATTGATGAATTGAATATAAATTCTGTATTTTTTTAACCGCTTCCCCTAATTCGGGCGTACCTTTTGCCCCACACTGCATTACTGTAAAGTAAAAAGTAATCTGTCATTTAATGTCAGCGTAGGCGGCGTGATCCGTCCCTGTTACAATTTAGCAAAACGATCGTTATCATATACCCGTAGCTTGTATGGCGTCTGTGAGCGCCCAACGTCGCAAACAAATATAGCCGTTTTCTTTTGAACGTTCATGCCATAATTTTAAATCAAATCAAATCATTTTATTCGTCATCATGGGTACGATAAAGATGTTAACATTTATTTTATGAACGCCATAACGTACCATCAAGACATACGAATTATACTATTATTACTACTTATTATACTTGTCCAATACTTCCAAATAATAAAATAACAATACTAATAATCATTAACAATAGTTATAAATCACTGGTTATAGGCTTCCACCTTCACAGGACAGTGAAAAACCAAGTCTTAAAATCTATAACAATTAGGACATGAAAACAAAAATAATTTAATTAAGATAATAATCAATCGAGAGGAAGATATGACGATTTGCACGATATTGATTGAAGGAGAGAAAGTGGATCAAGTGAAAGAGTTTGTGTATTTGGTTCTATGTTTACGTGTGATGGAAAATGTGTTGTGCGGTGCTAGTTCCTACACTTATGTATGGTAGTGTATGTTGGGTTTGACAGAAGAAGCATGAAAGTAGAATTAATGCAGTAGAAATGAGAGCTTTGAGGAGTATGGCTGGAGTGAGTTAGATGGTTCGGACATGTAGAGAGAATGAATGAAAGAAGAGTGACGAAACAGATTTATAAGGCGAGTGTGAGCGGGCAAGTTGGTATGGGCCGACCAAGGAGAACTTATCATGACCAAATTGAGGCCATCCTAAAGAAGGGCCAGGTCAAGAGTACCCTTAACCGACGAGCGTGTATGAAAGCATTGATGCGTGTTGATGAGGCGAAAGATGTGTGTCAGGACCGTAGCAAGTGGAAGGCTGTTGTCTCTGCCTACCCCGATGGGAAAAAGGCGTGAAGTATATGTATGTATGTATGTAATAATCAATGTAAATAAATGAATGCTAATGATTTGCATTTAACGATTAATACTCTATTCGAGCTAAGGCTTTCACTCTCGCGCATCCAGGGAAAAACCAGACTATTACAAAAGTAGGTTTCCATACTTATAGGCTAAGCTTTTAGGCAGTCAAAACATGATATATTTATCAAGTTCTTTGTTAACTGGAATTCTAAGCCGTAGACTCTAAGTAAACCACCACATTTCCTCATTGGTGGCGGAGCTGTAAGGCATGCTCATTTCCCGATGTCGGAAAACGACGTCTGTCCTCTACTAGCTCTCCGGGCTAGTGCCGGAGATGCCGGTAGCATTGTCCTGCGACCATGTCCGGACATAGGTTCCGACTGAAAGGGCAACTTACGTGACCTGAGCGTCTCCTCGCCTTAGGCCATAGGTTCCCAAACTTTTTGGCTTACTGCCCAATTAGGCAAGATAAAAACATTTCATCGCCCATCCCTACAAAAAATAATTGAAAACACGTATTTTTCTATTAACTTAACACAAAAAATCACAAGGAAAAAATATATAGGAAATGAAAAATGTTTTTCCGGATTTAAATCGCGTATATTTGTTTTTTCAAACAAACAAACCGACGACGTTTCGGGGCCTTTGCAGGTCCCATGGTCACGGTTGACTGCGGTGGTACAGTCTTCAACCAGTTATGTCTAATATTAATGCAAACCACCCTATTTTTTCCTATAGTTACAATAGTTATTAATTAAATACCTTATTTTTAATTTTACAAAGAAAACATTCAATTTACGCTACATTAAGTTTTACAAATTATTTTATTGAATGAATTTTTATTAAGTTTAATTTATTATTAATTATTAATAGAAATTAGAATAAACTAAAACGTATTAATTAGTACTATAAACAATAATAGTTAATATATAAGATAAGTATAACTTTTTTATACAAAACGACCTCAAAGTTTTGTGGAACTGCATCTATTTGCCAAGACTGCTGAGGTGCCACATTTCCAACAAAAAAAAAATCATCAAAATCGATTCAAAATCGGAGTAATCGCGTAACATACTTACAAAAATAAGACAGTCGAATTGAGAATCTCCTGCTTTTTTGAAGTCGGTTAAAAATAGCCTTCTTCAATGCAGTGCCGCTCATAGCTATAAATCACATGGATCTGAGAGACACTGCCACTGCGCCCGCCACCCTGAGACATAAGTTAACAAGTCCCATGTGCCTGTAAATCACCCCTTCAAAACCGGAACGCAGTAACGCTTACATTACTACTTGGTAAGGTGGCAGTACTTCACTGGACTGATTATGGATTTGAAAACCAATAAATAAAGGTATTTTTGATGATTGCTTCTAACTATTGGGGCATGTATACGTAACCCTATTCCTACCACTACTTGCCTAATAAAACTGCTTTTAAGTAGCGTAAAACAACCTAATTTTTAACCGACTTCAAAAACAGGAGGGGGTTCTCAATTCGTCTGTATGTTTTTTTGCACGGATGTTACGCGATAACTCCGCCATTTGTGAACCGAAGAGGATACCTCAGAAGTGGTCCCATTTAAATTTGAAGAAAATATTTCAACTCAAAGGGTGAATGACTTCTGAGGTCGGTTTTTTTAACCGGAGGTTAGGTTATTAGGAATAAATTTTTTAATCGATCTTAAAACTTTAAACAATTCTATCTGACCTTATCATTATTTAAGTTTCGACTTTGACTACTCAATTTGTAAAGTTTGTTATTGTAGTTCCCCAGCCGAAGTCTTCAGCCTCGACTTAGAATTAAATTAACACATCTAAAGCCGACTTGAAAATTGTTCTGTCGTATATTTTGAACCTTTCGGGCTTGATTGCTTTGATTCCTATCTTTACGACTTCAATTTCGAACTCTAGGACTATTGTTGTCTTTTTAACGCTTTGTGCAGATTGAGCGTGCGTAACCTGCTATTTTCTTATGTCCTTCGTGGCCCGGTGATTATCATTACAGGGGCTCCAGGTTCCGGGCTCGATTCCCGGTCGAACCCGTTCGGGAAAAAACTTAGTTATTTCTGATCCGGGCCTTTTGGGCAATGCAGGGATTTTTTTATGATGCTTAGTGACAAGACAAACTAGTCGTGCGTCCGGTGGTATTTAAAGCCTTAGGGCGCGTTCAAATTAGCCGCTGTTAGACGCGCGGCGGCCCCGTGACTGTCACTTTTCTTACAATTTCTAGGAGCGCTAAATCGCACGGCGACCACGCGACAGTCGCGCTACAGTCACGCTCGATTGCAGCCACGGTTAGTGAGGTGTACATATTAATTTTTCAAATTAATCACGATGGATGACAATCGAATTGAAGAATTTATTGAGAATGTAAACAACGCCTTGCAATATGGGATAGCAGTTCCGCCAGTTATTCCAATCGACTGGATAAAAAAAGGCAAAATTTGGTCGCACTTCCGCAGCGCGATAGTCGCGCGGCCTCCGCGCGGCACCATCTCTGCGCCCGTCACCCTGAGACGTAAGTTCAGAACTCCCATGTGCTTATAATTTCATTAGCACCCTTATCCGTTACCGTTTGGCTACAGAAATAAGTAGAGTACTTAGGTACTACCTCAGAAGGAGCTCTACTACTACTAAATATTTTCTACTCTGATGTTAGTAGTTGTTAGGCCGTTGTAAATTTGTGTAGTTACCAGCCACATTATTATTATTGTAATGGCAGTGCATTATACAGTATGCCTTAGTCCACTGCCGCATATAGGTCTGGCCTTAATCCATGCGGTGGGCATCAAATTTTTATCCCTAAGGCCATTTTCACACGTTTCGTAGTCGAATGAAACAAACCAAGAGGTACTCCATTACGTATGTTTTGTCATACATTTGTTACATGGACACCGTGATTGTATGAAATGGACCTTATAGCTATCTTTTTCAAATAGCCAATGTTCTATTATCGGCGATTAAACAATTAATACCTTACATACGGACATGTTCAAAGCATTCCCTTGTTAGCCTCGGCGTATTCGGATAAAAATAATCAATTAGAGAGCACAAATTAAATCGACGTCAATTTGTGGATTGACTTAGATCGTAAAATGTAAAAAGCCGTAGAAGAAAAAAATCGTATGCTTAATGGGGTCAATTACCAGTCGTCATCTCCATTCTTTCATCGGACGTTGTAAAAGTCACTGAAAACAATTCGTTCTTATCAGCAGGAATAGAGGTCACTTACAATATTGACGAAGAAATTTATTTACATTGTTAGATTCAGTATTTCATTATGGTGTTATAAGTAGAAATGTAACTCGAAAAAAAAGAACAATTTTTTTGAATTTCCACTTTAATGATTAGTTAAACTATTAAATTTTTTTAAACGTCGGTGACTGTTGCTCATTTATTTTGAACAATTTATGTATGAAGAATAAAATTAGCAAAAGAAACAGTGTAGTGGTCAAATAAAAATCTAATAAAAAATATGATACGCTCCTGTCATATTTTTATTTTCATACTATTAGAAAGTCTTACTCTTGAAAAAAAGCAGCCTTTTTTATGTTTTTTTACCTCCAGAAAAGAATGGTTTTTTTAAGTAATTCGTTTTATCAAAATTATAAGTTACATTAAATGTGATGAGAGAGGAATTGTTTCATGTTGCTCATTATTGACAAAAACAAAAACTACAAAGAAACGTTTATTTGTTTTTAATTTGGTCCAAACGAGCCCAAGGCACAGAGGATGTTCTTAGTTACAGAGCGAGGGCGTCGTAGGGTTGTCAACAGCTCTTTTTACTACCGACTTAAAAACGAGATGATATTCTTGTAACATGTAGTATTTATTCGAAATATTTTATGCGTGCAGTTAGTCAATTGATTGAATAATATTTTAAGAAAAAACAGCATAATGATGATTTGACGGCGTTCGGGCGTCATCTGGTTATTGGACCTGCCACATTTTTGATGGAGAAGTTTTAGTAGCAGTAGAGCTTCTTGTGAAAGATTTCGTACAGGGGAGTACTGCCATCTTACCTATCTCTGTTGCCAAGCAATAATGTGAGCATTACTGCGTTCCGGTATTGAAAGGTGTTGGTGAAATTACAGGCAAATGGGACTTGGCAACTAATGTCTCAGGGTCTCAGCCGTAGTGGCAGTGTCCCTCGGATCTTTTCGATTTAAAGTTCTGAGTAACAATTCAACTGCTTCTGTGAATATTCGGTATTCAGCTTATTCTGCCTGTTTTCGATATTCGGCCGAATACGTAAATACGAAATAAGAAAAAAAAACCAGTAAATTATCATGTAAATATTATTTAATGCTCAAAATACGCAGGAAGTTTAAGAAAGCGCTTCTTTTTCTAAAAGACCAAAGGAATTGTAAGCAAGTTATTTTTCTTAGATATATCAAAAAAGGTATTTGATATGCGTCAAATGAAAATTACCTACTTATTGTGTAATTTACTCATGACTAAATAAACGCAAACAATATCATACCAAGGCATTGACTTACAATTATATGGACGTCGGGTCCGCGCGAAAAAGTGTCCGCACTTGTAAGGCGCTAAAATCGTATACAGAGCGCCAAACTCCGCTTTAGTCTTCATTTGTTCGACTGACAGCGCGATACTGCGATGACATTACAATTTAAATTTCGAATAGGTTGACTTGGGACATTTTTTTCCTGGTTTTTGTATTAGCCCCGTCGTCCATTTATTTGTAAGTCAATGTACCAAGGGCTTATTATTTGCAAACCAAAATAAGAGCGTGTACCCGTTCCGAAATATCAATATAGTAAGACCATAAACACTAAATACAGTTACTTAGTGGGCGTGGCACGAGTGCCAACAATACGCGGAGTTCCACAAACTTGAGCTCAGTCCGCCATTTTCGCTTTGTACGTTGTGGTCGTGTCGATTACCACTAAAATCGTCGAAAAATACCTTATTTCGCTACTTAGGTTAGTCGTATTTTATTACCGGGTTCGATTCCCGGGCCGGAAGAAATATTTGTATGGTCTACACATATTTCTGTCGTGAGTTTGGGTGTAATTTGTGGTCGTTTATGTGTGTGTCCATGGCATCTGCGATACAGGGTTTCCCTAGTGGGAGACTATGAGTGTGTGCGTTAATTTTAATAAATTTTTCATTTTTTGTTTATCTAAATATATTTCTTGTTATAAGAAACGTAAAACCTTATACCGTTGCAATATGGTCGATCCTTTTTTGGAGAACGTTAATAGGCGTTAATTGTTCATGGTCTTTCAGCTATTGCCGCTAGATGGCAGCACATTGAATAAAATTTCAATGTAAAATCAAAACGTCGTAACTTGCAACAATAGGTATTGAATCTTTCAACGATTTTTTTTATAATATTTTGTGACGGGACGAACAAGTCTTGCGCCTGAAGGTAAGCTACACGCCTGTCCATAACAGTTGCAGTGCCACTCAGAGCTTTAAATCACAAAGATCTGAGGGTCACTGCCACTGCGCCCGTCACCCTGAGACATACATGGACCAGTCCCATGTGCCAGTAATTTCACCAGCACCCTTACCCTTCAGAACCGGAACGCAGTAATGCCGACATTACTGCTTGACAGCAGAAATTGGTAAGGTGGCAGCACTTCCCTGGATGATCTTTCACAAGGAGCTCTACTGCTACTAAGCTAATTGGGTAAAGTTTAAATAATATGAACAGTCCAGAATTTGTTACATCTTTTTTATTTAGAAACTATGACCAATCATTAACAAGATTTCATAGTGTTTAACATTATGATTGTGTAGGTTTTGGTGAAAACGGTTCTGATAGTAATCGAGTCTTAAGGCACAATCATTGTTCTTTTTTTCGTGGATCATACCGTAAAAAACCTGTAAGTTGGGATAATAATTTAAGTTTAAACCTACGCCAATCTTCCTATGGAGGTCATACACATCGAGTAAAGGATAAAATGAAATCTAGGATAGAGGCAGTATCGTATTCGGGCGCTACGATTGATTCTTTACAGCCATCACCGAACCGTCTGCAACGCGTGAAGATTAATATAAATTCTCCTTTTGTTAGCCGCCTTTATCTTTCAATGAACAGTTACAGCCTGAAATGGATTTAAATTTCTACTCAAAATCCCTTTAGTCGCGTGTGCGAGCAGATCAATTGTTTTCAAATAAACGTTCAGTTTCAATCAAAAGAGCACCTTAAATTCATCGGGACGGGGTAGTTTTTTTAACAAAACTTATTTTTTGTATTTCTAGGTACATATTGTCCTTACGCAACACCTTATTTCTCTGGCGAATTAAATTAAAAAATTTCATTATGAAAACAAGCAAAGGCGAGGGTGTGGGGTGGAAATCCGTAGACTCATTTGCCTAACGTCGTCGAGATGTAATAAAATCCTAATTCCCGACGCGTCAGTAATTCATAACCGCGTTCCACTTTGCGCTCATAAATATGTCCTCTTCAACACGACAAGGCGTAACTTACAATTTTGGCGAAAAAACCTATTTATATAGTTCAATTCAGAACTTTATCTTCTTTATTGTGATATTTAAATAAGAGCACACGGTGTATTTTGTTACGCGCACACGACTCGCGTTTACGCGACCGCCGTAGAGACTCAAAAAGCAGGTTATTGCGTTTGTTTCAATTCAAACGCGCGTACAACTTAACTGCTTTCGTGGCCGGACTGCCACGCAGAGGCTCCCGGGTCGGAGAAATATTTGTATGGCCTACATTTATTTCTCTCATGAGTTTGGATGTTGGTGGTTGTCTATGTGTGTATCCATGGCACCCGCGACACAGGGTTTCCCTAGTGCGGGGCTATGTTGAGTGTGTGCGTGTATGCGTTATCTTACAAGACTACACAAACTTGTGCAAGCAAGAAGCGCGTTCGAACCTCGTTTGTATCGCGTCTTACACGCGTTTTGTGCGCGTTTCGTCTGTATAGCTTATGCGCAAATGACGCGGGTTACATTAAACGCGCTTTTACGGCGCCACTGAATTTGTGAACGTGAGCAAAGTTCGGTCTGCGGCTGAATCTCGTTTAAGACTCGACATCTACGCGTAAAAAATACGCCGTGTACGTAGGCTCTAACTCGCATGCGTACAGGAGAGGGATAAGCGTACGGGACAAAGTTTGGAATAAATGTCTCTATTAGGTATCGTATTTGATTTTTATTTGGGAGAATTTACTAGAGTATTGAATCATCTACTAACGGTAAAAATTCTGCAAGAAATCTAAAAGCGGCCTTCTCGAGAAAGGGGTTAAGGCTACTAGAACAAGGAGACATAGTAAAAAAACACTTAGGAAAGTAATTGAATATAATGGTGGTGAAACATCCTCACATTAAATAAAAACTTTACATTTAGGCATTTAAAAAGTGCTTGCACGAAACCGACGGCAAGCCTAGATGACCGAGATTTTTAATATGAGGAGAAAATGAGATATTGTCCCAGCTGGAAGTCTTTTTAAACGATAAACATCAAACGTCTGCGTAACTTCAACAAATAAATGAATTGCCTTTTCTACAAGAAGCTCGAAATTTCGAGAGATCATTATTCTTTTGTACAGCAATAATATTAAGTAGTAAACTAGATACTAAGTAACCCTAGCTATTCAGTTTTATAGTCTATCGGTCGCAGAGTGTAAACAAAAACATAGTTCTACTTAACACCGCCTATAAATAGACCGAGTCACCCTTTTACTACGGACTGGGGGCCTGTTTTGTTCTGTATTCGTAAATGCTTTCTTTGCCGAATATCTTTTAACAATATTCGATATTTCGGGGAAAAGCGTAGTAAAAGCCAATTTTAAGAACATCTATCTTAAAAGTACCAAGAATAAACGAGTATGTATGAAGAGACTGATAAGAGTGGTGTCAGGAGCGTAGCAGGTGCGGGTCCCCCGGTGGGAGACAGCCCCACATCTTTCTACATAAGTTTTGTGTATAGTCACCCTCCCTATCAACCTCTTGGTTATGCAGGAAGGGCAGTATTACCTGTGCAGACAAACCCGCACCCTTCTCATTCAGGTCCTGACCCCAGATCAGCCCGTTTGCACGGACGTTATCTGGTTCTCAAAATACTGGTGCCTTAGGTAAGCCGCCCCGGGTGCACGTACAAGCAACCTCCTGTTTTCCAGATACGAGCTGTAGGCACGCTCACTTCCCGCTGCGCTCTGCGCAACTAACGGTTGCCACAGCTGAGCCGTCGACTACCAAATCTCCTCACTGGTGGCGAAGGTGTAAGGCACGCTCGGCATTTCTGCAGCTCCCAAATTCCTACGCGACTGAAGGGACCGGAGGATGTCTAGCTCATCTTCTACTAGCTCTCCGGGCCAGTGCCGATAGACGTGCCCGCGCGTCTCCTCGCCTTAGGCCCTCGTCTAGACCGCTACTAAGACACGCTAGCTGCGTACGGATCATATGCTACCGGGGCAGATGAACGTGTTCATCTCAGCACCTAACCACATACCCCAGCGAGTCCATACCCAAGTCCAGGTTCACCAGAGACCCCGTGAGGGCGTATCACTGGCGGAAGACTCGTCCCGGACGATACGTATGTAAAGCCAATTTTATTATTCATTCATTTCATGTTCTTTCACTTTGAATAGACATTCAATGTTTTGTTATTCGCCAAAATATTTTTTTTTTTACATAATTATAGATAAAAAAACGTAAATAATTTACATAATTATATATAATATTATTGTTTTCTACACGTTTTGTAAACTTTGTACTTTGACTTTTACCCCCTTTCTTCGCCGAAATATTGAATATGAATAGATATTGGGAAATACGAATCAACGACTTATTGGACTTAAATACGAGTTACTTTCCAAACAAACAAAGCAGAATTTTCGAATTTACGTCGAACCCAACGTTTCGGGCCCTTTAAAGGTCCCATGGTCGGCTGAGTGACTGGAACGCTGTAATTCTCACATTACTGCAGATTCAAATTCAGGAGCTCTGTTGCTACTTAAATACAGTACACTCACACCGACAAGATTACAAATCGATGACCCAGTAGGCACATTTGCGTCATAACGCAAATGTGCCTACTCACAGAATGATCCAAAACTCCAGATTTAGAGGTAAAATCATTAAGTATTAATAAGTAAGTACATTTGACGAATTTGACACATAATTAAGCAGCTTTACTTTACGCGTAAAATATTTGGGCAATTTCTTCAAATCGATTATAGATTTAATCACAGTCGAGAAAACGGAATGTATCGTCAAAAACATTTTTATACTTAAGCAGATGGATGCTTCACGATTCAGTTTTGCTTGTTATGTTCGTCGCTATATGCTTAGTTCAAAATCCGTTATTGTATAATAGCAGGAGTATCTTTCACTTGACCTTCGTCGAATTTTCTGTTGATTTTAATATAGTTGAAGACATCTACGAGAATAATGTTGTTAAAGCCGATAAAGAATCCTTTCATTTTTGGACCCAATTGTGTATTGAGATACAAATTAATCATTTCTAAAGTTATATTGGAAAGTATCCATTAACTGAAATCTTTTTAATTTTATTAGAAATTGCTGAAAAATGTAATTCTGCAATTCTATGAATTAATAGCGTTTGACGAAACGTTCACTGTCGTAATTTGACAGCTTTCATTGTAAGCTAATATGATAATGATCGGGTTCGGTCTTAGACTATGGAAACTAAAGGACATGTTATGTTGACATATATAAATCAGACGTTATATGTATATGATGCATTTCGACGTTGAAAACATAAACATTGTCTTTGTTTAACTATCGCGTGGCGTGTTAAGTCAAAAGAGATAGCATTACATTCTGTGTCAAACACGGGAATCGAAAATGCATAACGTCATCTTAAATGCCAACCGTGTCCATTTCGCAGTACATGAGGTACATGATACGGTTGTCAAACGGAAGTACATCAAATGTCAAAATAAATGTTTTTCCAAGTATTTTATTGAATTATTCGCATGTGTTGTAATAAAATGTTGACAAAAATAATGACAGTGAGAACAATTAAGTATTAATAAAAATTCCTCGCTGCAGCATTACGGGATGTGGCATTTGAAAAAGCGAAGATCGACCGAATGTAACATTGTACAAGCACGTGTTACTTTTCTGTCTATAAATCACACAAAAGTTCATATCTCATGTAATTGAACATATTTAAGTAGTTTATTCATAAATCTTGCCAAATTTTGCTTTGGTTTCTTCAGCCTGCTTTTTTTTGCTTTGCCTGCTTGCATTGCCTGTTTGTTTGTATATTTTGATAATTGTTGTTAACGATTATTTTGAGATAGTGTTGTTCTTGGGAGCGTACATATTATCGGTATTCTGTTATTAAAATAATTCACTACGAGGTTTTTATTATTGTTATTATTGTTTTTACTATCTCAAGTTTACCTACAAATCAAAAAAGAAAAAAGAATGGTAGGAAATCATACCGCCGTATAATAGTGCCGAATATAAACATTGAATCAAAGACCATCTTCATTTATTCGCTTCATTTTGAAGTGTCAAAATGATAATGCAATTCCATTATTAGGTTTATTGGTAAATAATTTTATATTTGATTTATATTAAACAAGACTCATTTACTAGGCATTCTTAGTTCCTGAAAACAAAATTACCCACTCGTTTCCGATTTTATCCCACTGACAACTCTAACTACTAAAAATTCTTATTTTATAAAGCCAGCTTTACAATGACCATTTTGGTCTAATGTTGCCGGGTGTTACCAACGTAATAGACAGCTTATTTGCCTTCCTATGCCTTGCTATCGTTCGGTGTCACTCCCTAGCTGACCGAGTGAAGGCGAGCCCTAACATGTATAGAGCTCGTTTGACGTGGCTTGTCACAACTCGCAGTCACTCGTGACTACTTGTCTCACTTCGGAGAAGTGTCGATTTTTCTGCACAAATCAAAGGCACTCGGCCAATAGTAGTCAATTGACATTGTATATTCAGACATTTGCATGCTATTTAAAATATGCGGAACATGTTCATACTACACTATCTCTTGTTACATCTCCTGTTATACCATGTTTTAAGCAAATAAACGGATTATAATAATATTATTATTGATAATATTACTACTTTCATTTATTTCCAAAATTAAATGAAGTATTAAAAAATCACTTAAATCAGTCACTGATATTAATTCTATACCAATGCATAAATACAAGAAAGCTTACACTATTTGGAAACTGTTTAAATATTTCTCTATGAAAATATGAATGTTTAGGTTGGAAATGTATAGGATTTATATTTCAAAGTTTTCTCTTTTTTATATGCTCTCAAATTATAAATATTAATTTTTTCTGCGCAAATTCACTTTTCGTAATATTTGAGTATTTGTAAACGCAAAACAATAAATTCAAAGTTTCATATGACATTCCCGGATATTCCCATATAACCTAAAATATTCCCAAATGGACTATTGATCTACTTTAATTAAATGTTTGCATGCCGATAATGACTTATCGATAGATTATGGTACGACACTAAAGAAATCCGCCATTTCTTCGTTCAATTTTTGTTTAGGCATGCAATTTCATTACGTAGTTAGGGCAGCTCCTTTCTTTTATTTTTTTTCCATCATCTAAGGGTTCGATCGAGAGAAAGTCCGTAAAGAATAGCCAAAGTCAATGAAGAAATTTATTAAAAACACAAATAGTAATATTCCAGAGACGTGAATCAATCGAAACACAGGAATAAAAAATGTCTGTCATTGACGTGTGGACCGTGTCATTAAGTTCCTTTATTTTTTCTATGGTCATTAAGTGGCATAGTGACATTTAAATGTTTTCACAGGTTGGAACATAATATTTTAGCCAACCTTTTTGATATTGTAATAATTAATAATGGACTCCTAATGAAGAAATTATAAAAGAAGTAGTGGATATAATCCCGATAGGGTGCGTACCATTTGAAGCATAGATATTGCCATGTATATAATTATTGTGTTACCAGTTATTTATGTGTTCGAACGATAATTTTGAGTGGTACAAGTGATTAATAAATAAAAAATAAAAATATAATATTTTTTTTAGAATTCGCCCTACTTTTTTATTCAAAAATATTTATATTTATAACATCAAGTGACGGGGTGCCTGTCCATAACAGTTACAGTGCCACTCAGAGCTTTGAATAGCAAAGATCTGAGGGGCACTACCACTGCGCTCGTCACCCTGAGACATAAGTTGACAAGTCCCATGTGCCTGTAATTTCACCAGCACCCTTATCCTTCAAAACCAGAACTCAGCAATGCTGACATTACTGCTTGACGGCAGAAATAGGTATAAACATATGGGCAGTGATATTGTAGCTCCATATTCAGAGTAAACATTAAGTCTTTATTTACGAAAAACAGCATTATATTTGTAAAGGAATTCAGGGGGCGTGGCTCGGTCCGTAGGCGAAGTAAAAAGAATGCGCGCATAGCTTTATTGGTTCTTTACAAAAAAAAGGCGAAACAGGAGATCCGGTAGGTACACGTACGCGACCCGCACGCTAAATAACTTCCAATGTGGTTTAGAAGGCGCTGTACACACATCGAATTTGAATCTTATTGAATTCAATTATCGATACATTTTTTGTTCCAGTACTTCAGTGCCTAGGGAAAATCTTAAGAGCGATGCCACACGATGCGTTGTGTCGACGTTGTGTGTGATGACTACTACATGTAAATCATAACGACATGCCACACGGTGCGTTGAAACGGCGCGCAACTTATGCGCAGGCCACACCGCCATCAAAGCTTTTTTGGGTGGGGAAATTCTCCCATGGTACCTCTCCGCCACAGGGGCAGCGGAAAGGTTATGCTGGACTTCTACTGACTAAAACCCCACGGTGACTTTCTCGGGTGCTCTAGTGGGAAGGATCCGGGATCGAGTTTGCGCACCGGAACCCCCCCAGCACCTAGGAGGAGCTACGTCCTCCCCCTCCTCTCCTCACGGCGAAGCGGGCCACACCGCCCCGTCGTCCTCCTCGCGGTTGCCTAACTTACTGACGAACGAAGCCCCCGCTCCGATCGTCCGATTACGCTTGGTGACATCCTTCCGGAGCATCACCTCTTCACAGAAGGACACACACGAACAATGTCAAAAAATGTCACCCTCCTACCGCCCTTCACCCCCGCACATATCCATAGTCACTACTCACTACGTATTTTCTTAGCTGTGCATACAACTACGTGAGCTAAGCTAAGTTAGCTAGCTTCGTTCGTGGTGTGCCCTGCGCTTTAGTACGCTGAAATTATAGCGTTGCGACGCAACGCCCGTGCAGCATCGCTCTACTATCGCGTTAGCTTAGTAGCAGTACAAACAGTTCGTCCCTTGAAGTACTGGCATCATACCTGTTTTCGCCGCCAAGTAGTAATGTGAGGTGAAGCATGAGACTACAAGCACAAGGGACTTCTCAACTTTATCTCTGCCTCTGCTTCTTTCATCTTTATTGAGTGGTACTGCAACTGTTATGGGTAGAAGTGTCGCTTATCACTTGGTGCACGACTTGTTCGTTCTGTCATTTGATATCATAGAAAAACTTAAAACTAGTCGATCCTATCTACCGACATCGTGCTGAACTAACGCGCAGTTCCACGTTTGCATTATTATTATAGTACTACTTTAAAATAAAAATGCAAGTAAATTAATTTGCTGCTCCGCGAACCCAGCGAAGGTTAAATCGTGCAAAATAGCTGCGCTTGTGTTGAATA